>NC_040093.1:52647630-52950661 GCF_003369695.1 Bos indicus x Bos taurus
CTCCTCCGACCCCACATCCACTCCTCCCCGGGGTCCCCTCAGCCCCCAGTTCCTGGGCACTGTCTGCACTCCACCCCCCTGCTCTGCCCACTTCCAAATCCTCAGGCCTCTGGTTCTCCCCTGTGCACTGTACCCACCCAGACCCAGACCATCATCCCCTCCCTCCTGGACACCTGCACCCCTCCTGGGAGCCCCCAGCTTCCTCTCTAGCCCCTCCTTTTCCTTCCCCACCCAGCAGCCAGAGTGATCATCCAAACACAGCCAGACAGCTGCTGCACGGCCCAGCAAGCGCACACCTGGGCATTTATCCCAGAGAAATGGAGGCTTAGGTTTGCACAAAGCCTCTGCATGGAAGACTGCAGCGGTGGTATTCATAGCAGCCCCCCGTGGGAACACCCCAGACGCCCCTCAACAGGGACAGGGCGCCTCTCCATTCATGGAGAAGCACAGTGGGCAGTGAAAGGAACCAGCTGTTGGTGCGAACAATGGCCTGGATGGTCTCCAGGGAACCACAGCGAGCGACAAAGGCAGCTCCCAAGGGCTCCATCTGTAGAATATTCTTGAAATGAGAAATGACAGAAATGGAGAGCAGGTCTATGGTCCCAGAGGCCGAGGAGACCGGTACGGGGGGAGCGGGGAGGAGGGACGGATGTGGCCCTAAAGGAAGACGGAGGGTCCGGGTGGTGACGAGATACTCTGTCTGAGATAGTACCCAGGCTGGCATTCGGACTGTAACGCTGTACTAGAGTTTTGCAAAATGTTACCACTGGGGGCATGTGGTGGAAGGTTCAGGGGATGTCCCTGTATCATTCTCACAAGTGCGTGTGAATCTACAATTATCTGGAAACAAACATTTAATTACGAAAGCACAAACACCAGATCGCACGCTGCCCTGCTTAAATCGTTCAGAGCCCTTCCCTGGCCTCTGGACAAAATCCAGCATCCTTCCCGCAGCCCGGAAGCTGAGCCCGGACACTGTTCCCCTCTGCCCCCTCTGCTGCAGACCAAGCCCTGCCTCCGGCCTTTGCACGTGCTGTCCTCCCCGCCAGCACCTTCTCTCGCTCTCCACAGGGCTGCCCTCTCACATTGCCAGCTCCCTGCTAAGGGGTCATTCATTCACCATCCAACCATGGTCCCCCGAGGTCCCCCTGCTGCAGGCGCTGTGGCTGGACTGGGGGTCACAGTCAGGACCACAGATGGGCCTCTGCCCTTCTGGAGCTTCCCGTCCAAGGAGAGAAGATGCCACAGGAGCCAGTGCACAAGCACGGGTACACAGGGAGGGCCCAGGGGCACCGAGGGGCCAGCGGTGGGGAGGGGGTGCCACCCCTGCAAAGCCACAAACCACCCTCACTGTCCTCACCAAAGTGCATTTCGACTGCTGCTTTTTATCTCAGAGCGACCCACGAGCAGCCAGGTCTCCAAACTCACCAGTAACAACCCAATGCTTGGGGGCAGGGCCCCGAAACGCACACGCATTGGCTGAACATCTCCAGGTAGGCAGTGGGGCCCCAGCTCATGCCCCAACTTTCCTCCTACAACCAGTCTCCGAGAAAGCCTGTGTGGCTTGTAACAGCGGCCGGGCACGTAGGGTCTCACCTGGCACTCCTGGCAGGGCCCCCCCAAGCCCCCTTAGTCCCTGAAACCCTCCCACTGAAAACCCCTCCAGGACTTCCCACAGTGCAGGTGCTGCCCGGCCCACATGGAAACACCTCCTGTCCCCATTAGCCGTCCTCAGCCCCGATGCAAAGACCCGCTGGGGTGGGGATCAGGTCTTCTCAGCACGGTCCTCACGACCACCCGCATCAGGCAGCCCCCCTGCAGGCCCCCGTGCTCTCCTCTGGGAGCCCGTCCAGGCGGCCCTGGTCAGACCACAGGCAGTTCAGTCCCTGTTTCAGCATTTCCCATCTCCCCTGCCTCCCTGAGCCTCGGGCCACCCCCCATCTGTAAAATGGAGGGGTCATGCTTATCTCACAGGAGGACCACAGGGAAGAAGCCTGGGCAGGGACTTCCCTGGTGGCTCAGTGGTTAAGAATCCGCACTTCCAATGCGGGGTTCAATCCCTGGTCGGGGAACTAAGATCCTACGTGCTAAGGGGCAACTAAGCCTGCGCGCCTCAACTACTGAGCCCGCACCGCAATGAAGAGCCCACACGCAGCAGGGAAGATCCAGCACAGCCAAAACTTTTATAAAAAGGAAGAAGGAGTCTGGCTCACCCCCAGCTCAAAAGGCCAGACACTCACCAGGCATGGGAGTGAGGGTAGCTGACAGAGGGCAGCTGCGGGGAGCAGGGTGGGAGTAAGGTCAGG
Organism: Bos indicus x Bos taurus; assembly: GCF_003369695.1. Lineage (NCBI taxonomy): Eukaryota > Metazoa > Chordata > Mammalia > Artiodactyla > Bovidae > Bos > Bos indicus x Bos taurus. The sequence goes on from NC_040093.1 coordinate 52,649,937, forward strand.
GCATCAGAGGCTGGCTGCAAGCGTGGGCCCTGGAGTCCTCCAGGAGAAGCCTCGGGCTGTGGGTCTTTGGAGTGGAGCATCCTGAGAAGGAAGGAGGGATGGAGTGGCAGGGGAGGCCCAGTGCCCACTCCTGCCCTATGCCTCGGACTCAGACCCGTAGGAGTCTGCAGGTCCTCTGTCCACTTCCCACTGGCTGTGAAACCTCGGCTGTGAAATCTACGGACACCCATGGAGAATGGCGGGGTTCTCATTTGGGGTCTACGGAGAAGCCTCAGGGGGTCTGAAACCCCCAGAGGTGCCCACAAAATGTCACAGGACTTGCCTGCCCCTGGGAGAGGGCCAGAGTTCTCGGGGCCTGGGAGAACCCACGTGTTTACAAATGTGGACGAAGGCCCACTGGAGGTCCAGGCTCAAAAGATGGTGTCACCCTCTCCGGCCTCTGCTTCACAGTGAGATATGGGCTCCTCTGGCCCCAGCTTCCTCAGCTGTAAGGAAGGGGAGATGAAATGATGGCTCCACTGGGGAACACCATCGCTTGGGACTGTGGGCGGCTCTGGGCCAGCTGAGCCCAACACCCAACAGTCATGCAACCTCCTAAAGCCACGGAAACTGCACACTTCACCTTCTCATCCCCTAAATGAGACCCCATGCCTTACCCCAAGGGCTTCCCTGGTGGCTCAATGGTAAAGAATCCACCTTCAGTACAGAAGACTTGGGTTTGATCCTTGGGTTAGGAAGATCCCCTGGAGAAGGAAATGGAAGTATTCCTGCCTGAGGGAATCCCATGGATAGAGGAGCCTGGTGGGCTACAGTTCATGGGGTTGAAAAAAATCGGGCATGACTGAAGCAACTGAGCATGCACACCTTACCTCAAACCACTGATTTAAGGACTACAATTGATGCTTGCAAACTGTGGTACTAGAGAAGACTGTTGAGAGTCCCTTGGACTGCAAGGAGATCAAATAAGTCAATCCTAAAGGAAACCAACCCCAAATATTCATTGGAAGGAATGATGCCAAAGCTGAAGCTCCAATATTTGGCCACCTGATGTGAAGAGCCAACTCACTGGAAAAGACCCTGATGCTGGGAAAGACTGAGAGAAGGAGGGCAAGGGGGTGACAGAGGATGAGATGGTTGGATGGCATCACCAACTCAATCGACATGAGTTTGAGCAAACTCTGAGAGACAGTGAAGGACAGGGAAGCCTGGCGTGCTGCAGTCCATGGGGCTGCAAAGAGTCGGACGTGAGCTAGCGACTGAACAAGCAGCAAAGGACTAAAAGAAATAACACTTGTGGTAAGTGCACAGCTCAGCCCCTGGAACAAAGTGGATGTGAAGACAGTGAGTACCTTTCTTCCAAAGGAATCTCCTGGCTTCAGGATTCCAGTTAGCACGTATTCACCTTGGAGCTCTTTCAAACCAAAACTGGTATGACATTGCAGTGGGTTGAAAAATGTCCCCTAAAAGAGATGTCCAAGTCCTAAACCCTGATACCTGGGAATGTGCCCTTATTTAAACATCTTAATTTATTTTGGGCTGGGCCAGGTGGCATGTGGGATATCAGTTCCCCAACTAGGGCTCAAACCCATACCCTCTGCAGTGGAAGCATGGAGGCTTAGCCACTGGACCGTCAGGGACATCCCCTGTGTGCTCTTATTTAGAAAAAGGGTCTCTGCAGATGCAGCGAACATAAAGTCCTTGAGATGAGATCATCCTGGACTTTGGCTGAGCCCTAAATCTAATGAGAGGCATCCTTTCAAGAAACAAAGGGGAGACACAGAGAAGGAGGCTGCTGGTGATGGGGCAGAAGTGAAACATCGCTTACCCTCATGGATGTGGTGCTGGGGAATGCTAGTCTATTTCATTGTCGTGAGCCATGTGACCCGGAGTTTAAAACACTGTCCAGAGCGGTGACTCTCAGCCCTGCCTCCTTTGTCACACACCCAAGCCGGATGCCACCATCCGAGATCCTGGCTGGAGAGGTGCCGCATGGAGCCCAGACACGTCCCTCCCTCAAACCATCCTAGTGATCCCAACGTGTGGCTGAGGCTGCTCTGGACGCAAGGCCATTGACCAAACCACACATAAGAATCACCTGGGCAGCTTGAAAAAGGACTCAAATACCCAGGCCACACCCAGATCACCCCGTCAGCATCTCTGGGTGGGGCCAGGCACCACGTATTTTTCATAGTGCCCAGATGACTCTGCATGCAGCCAAGGTAGGAGCTTGAATGGAGCTGCCCACATGTGAACCTCCTGGGCATCTTGCAAGCACGACGATTCTGATCCTGCAGGTCTATGGGAGGCCTGCATTTCTAACAGTCTCCCCGGACACCATCCTTGGTGGAGCTACTGTGTGGCTGGGGATGAGAAGGGCTGCCTAGCACCGTGGTTCTAGAGGTGGGGTCCTCGGACCAGTAGCATTAGCGTCAACTGAAACTTGTAAGAAATGTAAATTCCTGGGGGTACCTCTCAGACCCAGGAGGTCAGCAACCTATCTTAACACACCTCCCAGGCGACTCACACACAGTCAGGTGGAGGACACCCTGGCCTGGGGTAAGAGACAGTGACAGGCCAGCACCAGCAGCAAGACTGACCCCTGATTCAACCGGAGGTCTCCAAAAGCACCAGGGAGCCCTCCCTGTGTCCGAATCAATAACTTTGACATTCCTGGGAATTCGTGAGATGACACATATGGAAAAAATTGCTGTGGTAGCTCAAATGGCAAAGAATCTGCCTGCAATGCAGGAGATCCCTGGGTCGGAAAGATCCCCTGGAGAAGGGAATGGCTGCCCACTCCAGTATTCTTGCCTAGAGAATCCCAAGGACAGAGGAGCCCGGCGGGCTACAGGCCATGGGATCACAAAGAGTCGGACACGACTGAAGTGACGAACACTTTCATCATGGAGATGAGAAAACCGACGCTGAGGACAAGCCTCCTTCAAGGCCAGCAACTTCAGTCCTGGTGTAACGACCGCACTACCCCCCGCCATTCAGACTCGGCTCAGGTGCCCCTCTGAGGATGCCTCTGGGGCTCACTTAAGGACGGACATGGCTCTCCCTTCCCTTCACAGAACCCTCACCTGTGGAATCTCCTTTTGAGATGCCGAAGTCTGGCATGAGAAACTCCTAATTATTTTACATATTATAGTTTTGTACCCAGACTACATATTTTTCGGTAAAAGTCACGTCATGCTGTTTCTCGTGTTTTAGATTTTATTTGCTTATTTCTTTTCCAACAGCCTACATTACTTCAAACTATGTACTGTATACATAGTGCTATGGACTATGCTTGTGTACCCCCAGAACCGTACGGGCTTTGGGAGGTGATGAGGTCATGAGGATGGGGCCCACCATCATGGGACTGGTGCCCTTATGAAGGAGACCCCACAGAACTCCTCTGTCCTCCCCCCATGTGAGGACACAGAGAAGCCAGCGGTCTGCAACCCAGAAGGTCCTCACCAAACACTGAATCTGCCAGCGCCCTGATCTGGGACTTCTCAGCCTCCAGAAGCATGAGAAACGAATGCTGTTGTTTATAACCTCCCCATCCCCCACCTGGTCTATGGTTTTCCGCTGCAGCAGCCCAATGGGACAAAGACACAGAGTCAGGCGCAGCAGATACTGCCAGGTGGACCCACTGAAAATGAGGTTTTAATCTTTACGCTGTGAGCATAGTAGGAACTTGGTAAATGCTCCATTATTGAACGAATCAAGCTGAGGAAAAGGGACCATTAGAAAGTGGACAGATGAAAGGGTACTTATTTTTCTGCTTGTGTTTCCTAGCACTTAAAAAAATATTTATTTATTTGGCTGCACTGGGTCTCAGTTGCAGCACACAAGCTCTCTGTTGTGCCGTGCAGGCTTCTTTGGTTGTGGCACACAGGCTCCAGAGTGCGTGAGCTCAGTAGTTGCAGCACATGGACTTCCTTGCCCCATGGCACATGGGATCTTATTTCTCCAACCAGGGTCCAGGCTTTCCTGGACCACCAGAAAAGTCCCTTGCCTAGCACTTTACAATGAATGCTGTTCATTAGACAGTATTCCAACAATGTCTCCTGGCCATGACTGCCTCACAGCATTAGAACATCTTCTCTATTATTCACTGTATTCAACACCATCCATCTTACTCATGGAAAACGCTGGCAGGTCTATGAGCAACAACAGAGCTGATAACAAAACAAAACCAATCAGGGAATTTTAACAGTGATGCTTTAGAGGGTTTTTAAATTTCCCTTTAACTGTCTACATCCAGTTCTAAGCTCTTGCAACAGGATGGATGTGTGAAATGATGACAGTGAATGAAATTACCAAATACTGCTTCCTTTGCCCAATGGATTCATCCCACACATATTTACTGAGTGACCACTGTATGTGGGCACTACTTTAGTGACGGGACACACAGCCCTTCCTGCACGACTCTTATGCTCCACACTGGTGCTGTACAAGACGACTTTCTGCGATGACAGAAATGTTCTGTCTCTGCACTGTCCAAGGTGGTGGCCTCAAGTCACAAGCAGCATTTAAGCGTGTGGAATGCAGCTAGCATGGCAGAGGCACTGAGTTTCTAAATTTCATTTAATTGCAATTAATTCAAATTTAAATTCAAATGGCCACATGCAGATTGGGCAGAATTGCTTCAGATGACTAATCCATTGATGCTGATTTAAACAGAACGGAGGCAAGACCATCTTTCATTGTCTGCAACAGACAAAATCCTTCCTTTGCTGCCGTGTGTGCACTTCCTGGTGTGCACGTTTTCTCTTTATTTGGCCGTGCCACGTGGCATGTGGGGTCTTAGTTCCCTGACCAGGGATTGAACCCACACTCTCTGCAGTGAAAGCTCAGAGTCTTAGCCACTGGATGACCAGGGAAGCCCCTGGTGTGCACTTGTAACCCTTGTACACCCCATGGGAACTGAACACACACAACCCAAGGCAGAAGTAAACCTCAGGTTTGATTTGCATGAGTTCTACTAAAGGACCCCATTCCAACCCTGCCCACCCTAGCTGGGAAATGCCCCCTTGGCTCACAAGGAGACACCGAGAAGGCATTCAACTGGCCAGTAGACAAGGTCTTAGTGGACGAAGTGCCCAGAGGGAATCGGAGCAAGGCAGTCTCTCCCAGCAGCTCAGGCAGAACAGGGGAGCGCTCTCCATGGTGCTGAAGGGGCCGCTCCCGTCTCTGGAACAACTGGTGAGCCGGCCCCTTGCGCTAGTCCACAGAGCCTGTTTGGCAAAGCCAGGACCCAACATAACACCACTTTCATCAACCACGTGCCCTTTCCCAAGCCAGGAAACTACAATCTGGGGAGCAGTTGATCCAAGAGGAGACGAATCACTGCAGAAAATTCAAACATCACCCGTCCTTCCAGGGCTCACAAATCTAATACTGTACTGACATTGAAGGACCTGAGGAGTGTTTTATACAGACTTATCAGCTCAGGGTTGATAGCTAGCTGTCTTTAGAGCTGTGGAGACCTGGCGGAAGATGAGGAAGAGGAAAAATGGCAGACACTCCTGGCCCTGCCCTCTTGCCACCATCACCACCTTTTCCCGGGGGCTTCCTCTCTCCACAGGCATCCTCAGAAGATGGACCCACAGTCCCCTGTCCTTGGGTTCGTTGCATGAACTGTTAGCGTCAGCGAGGGCCACTCACTAGCTACCCAGTGGATGGCTATTTTCGGAGGGTGCTGATCTTCACCAGTTCAGTTAGGCTTCCTAATATAAAGCCCGTCAAATTGCTCCAGGGCTGTGCTGGGTGAGGGGACTTTTCAGTAACACTCCTCTCTCAGCTATTACTGGCAACAAAGAACTAGTTATTTGCTTTCCCTTCTCCTTTCACCTCACGGAGCCTTCTCCCTCCCCAAAGGGGCTGAAAGACTCTCTGAAGACACACTTTCATCTCCAATTGCCTTTTGTTTCTGAAATGATTTCCTACTGGCTCAATATCCCTGTCCAAGGACCTGCTTCCTCCTAAATTAAGCATTTGGATTAAAAAAAAAAAGTTCACTTTTCACATATTCCAAGCACCAAAAGTCATTTATTTTGATAGAGGGTTTCCCCCACTTAAAGGGGGAGGGGTACTGACTGCCTAAATGTGTATTTAAAGTGGAAACAAAGCCGCAGACCCATATAAGTACCCAAGCCCTGCTCTGTGGCTGGCACCCTCTCTTTACGGGGAGTGCCGCTTCTCGGGAGGAGCGGAGGTGGGGGGACCTGGAGTACCTGGCAAGCGAACAGAGCTGGAGGGCGCACGTGGCTGTGTTTTGGGGGACAGGGTGGAAACCGTCTCCAGTGACAGGTGTACTGTGTGCGCGCACGCAGGCGCAGGGGGTCTGAATTTTGACTGTGGGCGTGTGTGATTTGTGTGGGCCGAGGGATCTGGGCCAGTGAACGGAATCTGTATGTGAGGGGGAGCGGCCGGGTGTGTGCAATGACTCACATCTTTCGGGCTGTGGGAGGGTTTTATTTGCGGGGGGTAACTTTTGGTCCAAGGGATCCTGTGCACATGGCACCCGACAGGAAATATTTACCTGTGCAGCAAAGCAGGGGTCCATCAAGCGGAGAAGAGGGCCCGGGTCGGGTATCTGGCCGTGTGCTCCTGCCTGCAACTCCTCTGCGCGCCCAGAGGAGAAGGAGGGTGTGGAGGGAGAGGAAGAACCAGCATGGAGCTTTGCACAAGGGAGTTCAGGGAGAGGTGTTCCGCACAGAAGCAAGAGCTTGGGAACCGCCGCCCTGAGTGTGACTCTAGGTGCCGCCCAGTGTGCAGCATCAAGTCACCGGGCTCCTCTGAGCCTCTGCTTCCCAAAGTGGGAAATGGGAGGAAGGAGAAAACCAAGCCCGGAAACGAACAGGGACTGAGTGCTGTGGTCATGCACACTCGCCACATGCCCGGCACACAGTAAGTGTTGAGCATGGCCGTTTATTAACATTTTCATGATCATTATCGTCATGTCTGGCTTTTGGTTCTAATAACGATCATTGTAAGTGACATTCATTGCATGTGAACTCTAACAATAAAACAGTGCTAAATAATAATGAATGCTTACTCTATTCCTGGCACTGCCATGTATACCACCTCAATTAAGCCCCACCTACTTCACAGTCGTTGCTATTGGCCCTTTGTATGGCTTCAGAAACAGAAGCTCAGAGATGTTAAGTAACTCACCCCAAGGTCACAGAGAAGAACAAAGGCACAACCGGGATTCAAGCCCAATGGGTGTCGACCCTACAGCGTGTGCTCCTGACACCCTTGTGCCCTCAGGCCTCACCATCTCTTCAGGGTCACCCGACAGACAGTGGAAGCCACTCAGCTCAGTTGAGTGAGCAATGCCGGCCTTGTGCCTGGGGGAGGATGAACCTGGAGGAGGAGGAGTTGGCAGAAGTGTCCCCAGTTGAAATGGATTCCATACCAATTCCAGCTAAATGTAGAATACATTTGCCGTTGGTGCATTATTCATGAAAATCGCCGTTTCCCCAAGTCAGCACTGGGAGCTGGGCGGCTGCCCGCCCCACATCCCCATCCCGTGTGCAGAGGAAAGCAGGGTTGGAGGCAGGACCATGAGCTCGTTAAGACTCTGCTGGCCCTCTCCAAGCATGACCCACGCTGCCCACCAGTTGACTTGGGAGCAGGCGTGGAGACCATCACTCAGTTCTGGTGGATTACGAAACATCATGTCAACTCTGCTCGCCCCGCGCACTGCTTGAGGGCAAACATTCGCAACAGCCACCCCCTTCCTAGTGAGGGGTGGGGATTGGGTTCCAGTAGCCCCAGACGTCTGGCCTGATTATTCCAGGCCACAAAGGTCAGTTCGACTTTCTGTGCTGCCTTGTCGCCAACCAAAAGGCAGCAAGTTGGCCTGGCACCCTGCATCCTCGTGCCTGCCTTGGCTGGCACACAGGTGATGGGATGTGAGTGAGGATGGGGGGGGGTCCCACCCTGGACAGACTAGGGGTTCAAACCCTCGCCTCTGCCACCAAAGGTTGGGGGCTCAGTCCTGTCCCATGGGCTCCAGGGCCTCCCTTGGCTCGGTAGGTGGTGGACATGACTCCCTCCCCTGCAACCTGTGAGACTCAAGCAAGATGATGTGGAGGAAAGCGTTTTAGGGGGTGGACACAGTGGAGCTGGTTGGTAGCCGACGGAGACCCAAGGACGTCCACCCAATGACAGCAGCGCTTCTCACAACAACACAGCCCATCCTACACCCGTGGCCCCCACAGGATCGGATCCTCTCCTCCCAGGGAAACCACCACCCTTCCCTCTAAAATGGAAGCTCCGTGAGGGCACAGATTTCCATCCAGCAGGGTCCCGAGCACCTGCTCATGGTAGGCACTTGGGAGATGTCTGATGAACAGAGGCTAGAATTCCATGGGCCACTGAAGATCTCTGGGGAAGGGGGGCCGACCACGGTGCTGGACCTCCCTCGCAGACACCCTGCCGAGTCCCACTGGGGACCGGCCCAGCCCCTCTCCTCCCAGGCTCCAGTCTCCAGGCACAGACACAGCTGGCAGAACCTCCGGAGGGAGGGATCTGCAGAGCAGCCAGACCAGAGCCGCGGGTGACGGCTGCCCTGGGCTCCCAAAGTGCCCAGCTGGGAGCGCCAGGCTGCTTGGCCGCCCACTTCAGCCACCCACATCTGCTGCCTGGGCCTTGCCGTGCCTGCACACACACACACACACACACACACACACACACACACACGCCCACAGCCTAGAACCCAAGGAGGGCTGTCTGTTCGGCCTGCCCCGGGCACCCCAGGGTCAAGGCAACTCTCCAGCCCACTCCAGGAGAACAACAACAGCACAGAACAGGCCGCCTGGGACGGGGCGCCATGGCTCTGACAGGCAGGAGCGTTATATAATTAACTGCCCCCCACGCCTCCTCCCCTCGCAGGAATAACGAACCCTGCCTCTCAGTTGCATAAGCCAAAATAATAATTACTCTCCAGCCCTCTGACACTCCTGGATGTGGCCGGGGAGCAGGTGTTTAGCACAAGCTTCAGGAGCCTCAGAGAGCGAGCAGGGGACCGCACATATGTTTGTGACTCTTGTGCCCAGCAGAAGCACACAAGTCCCCTCCAGTCCCCACTCCTTTCCCAGGCATCCGAGCCTGAAAAATTAGCCAGCCGCCAAGAGGGAGCCACTCATCAGGATAAGCTCCCAGATGGGGGAGGGGGCCTCTGGGGAGCAGGCTTGCTTGGGGTCTGGCTTCCAGGAACAGAAGTGCCCCACACCTCTCAGATGCCCCGAGGAGTGGACACTGGAGTGTCTGGGACAGCCAGGGCTCCCTGCACAGAAACCATCTTAGAGCCGCGGAGGGCGGGCAGCACGCTGGCTTCCGGCGCCGGCTCAGCCGGGAATGTGGCGGCATCTTGGAATGAAGGCACGGAGCATCCCTGAACTACCGGTGAAAATGATTCAGCCGCTGAAGGCGAGACTCCTGGGCTCACGCTAAACAGATGGGCCTCCCTGCCTCCCTCCCGCCAGCAGCCTGCTCCAACAGCGCTAGCCCCGCGTCCAACCACCTAGAAGTTTATTGCCTTGTTGTGACGGTTTGGGTGCGCGTCCCCCGCCTCTAGCCCTCCCAGCCGCTCTCTCTCCATTGGCTTGGGCTGATCAGGACTAAGAGAGGCCCGGAGGCACCGCAGGAAAAACAAGCAGCAGAGCAGGGGCCTGACTCCCAGAGGCCGACACCCAGGGAGCTGGGCCAGCAAGGGGGGGGGCCCTCTCCCAGCCCCCCTGCGCCCTTGCTGGGTCCCAGAGGAGGCCGCGGGCCCAGCCTGGCCTTTCCGGCCTGCTCTTGGACGATGCACTAACACCCGGCTCAGCTCCGAGGCTCCCGGGCCTGGCACTGCTCCCAGAAAGCCCCCAACACCCTTCCGCTGGCACAGGGGCGCTGTCCCCCACCAGGCAGTGAGGCAACCTGTAGCCAAGGCCGCTGTGGCCTCCAGGGAGCCCCAGGAAATGCCCCAGGTGCCCACGGTCCTCTGGAGGGAGAAGCTCGACTTCCCCAGAGATAAAACAGAAGAAGCGAGAGAAGAAGGTCCCTCCTCCGCCAGCCCCCGCGCGCCGGGCGCACCTACCTCCATCGGAGTAGGTCTCCGTGCCGTAGCCGTCCTGCAGCCCGTTGCTCCAGGTCCCTTCGTACTTGGCCCCGTTGCCCGTGCACTCCCGCACCCCGTAGCGCCCCTTAAATCCGTGCGTCCACTCGCCCTTGTACACCCACTTCCCCTTGCTCTCCAGGCCGATGCCGTGGCGCTTGCCCTGCGCCCAAGTGCCCTGGTACGTGTTGCCGCTGGGCCAGGTGTAGACGCCCAGTACCTCGAAGCCGTGGCTCCACGAGCCGGTGTATTCGCCTTGGCCCTTGGGGCCGGTGCAGACGCCATGGCCGTGCGCCTTGCCGTCCTCCCAGCCTCCACAGTAGGACCCTCCATCGTCAAAATTAAACCTGCCCCCACTGGACATGCATGTAACTCGGTTTGCAAATCCCGCAAACGGTGAAAAAAAAAAAAAAAAAAAAGGCGATCAACAAACCGGAGTCTTGGTTGGCTGGCTGGCTGGTTTTGTTTTGCTTTTTTTTTTTTTTTTTTTAAGGAAGAATGGAGAAAGCAAAAAACACAGCGAACAGATCCCGGGCGGCGGACGGCCGCGGCGTCGGCTTCGGAGGAATTCAAGTCAATTGGGGGCGATTATTCATTTTCGAGCTGCGCCGCGGAGCCTGACCAGCGTCTCGCGCTCCCGCTGGAGACAGGACCGGAGGGGAGGAGGGCGGGGGAGGGGAGGGGAGGGGGAGGGAGGGGGCAGGAGCAAGAGCGGCTGGTGCGAACGGCTCCACCTCAGCGGCAAGTGCCCCTCGGAGGCGAGCCCGCCGGGCTGGCCGCGCAGGCCAGGCGGGGACGGCGGCGCTCAGGCCCGGGGCGCAGTCCCCCACCTGCGGCTGCCGCGCTGCGGGCGCCCGAGGGCGGCGGCGGGGCCCGCGGGCGGCGGCGGCACGGGCGGCGGCGCGGGCGGCTGCACCATATTGGGGGCCGCGGGCCGGGCCGGGCCGGGCGGCGGCGGCAGCAGCAATGCGGCGGGTCGGGCGGCGGCGGCGGCGGCGGCGGCGTTGGTGGCGTGCGCTCTGGGCCCGGCTCGCGCGCTCGGGCCGGCGCGGCGCGCGCCCGCACCCCGCGCCCCGCCCGCGCGCGCCCCCGCACCCCGCCGCCCGCGCGCCCCCGCCCGGCCGCCCGGACCCCCGCCCCCGGCGCGCCCGCGGCCTGGAGAGGGGAGCTGGCCCGCCTGGCTGAGGGCGCGTGGCGCGGGCGGGGACTCGGGGCGCCCCACCCGCCCGGCGTCACCTCTTGCTCCGATCGGCCTGGAAATAGGGGTCCAGCCGCGGCGCCCCAGACGCCCCCCCTCCCCCCGTCTTTCCCGGGACTTGGGTTTAAAGGGACAGGAACTGCGTAACGGGAAGGCGCCCAGCACCCAGGGCGCTCTCTGCCCCCTCCCGGGAGCCTCGAGGTGAAGCCGGGGCCGTAGGCCTTGGGCAGGCCAGGGGCGCCCCGCGCGTTTCGGCTAGCCCACCGCGCGCCTCGCCCCTCGCGCCCGACTCCTGTCTGGGACGCCTGGCCCTGACTTGACTGGAGAGGCTCTCTGCGGACCACAGGTGGTTTTCTCTATGACAAATGATCCTTCCTTTTTCCTTACAGGCGATTTGGGTCCACATGTGGGGGAAAGGGGATGCTCGCCTTAGAAAGAAAACTGGTATTTGGCCATTGGCCCCTCCCCATAAATTAAGAGAAAGTCCAGCTACGCACAAACCTTGAAGTAAAGACACCCAAATTCCGTTCCTCCCCTGCGCCCCGGCCAACAGGTAGTCCCCCTCCATCCCGTGAGCCGTTGCGCTTTGGGGGAACAAAGTGGAATCGCCTCTCAGGCGTAATTAGGTCTCTCTCCACACACACTCCCACACCCCACCCCCCACCCCCAAAAGATGGTGTCTGATTCCTGGATCCGGGTATCCTGGGACCAATTTGAAGTGCATTTCCTGGACCATAAATCCGCAGGCGGGAGCCCGAGTTCCCAGCTCTCCGGAACGTGTTGGGCAAATGGCAGCAGCCAAGTGCTGCGCGGCGAGATTGCACAGGGTCGCGGCTGGTTGCAGTGGGGGATGGGGGTTGGGGGTTACTCAGAGGAGCAGACCTTGCCGCCGAGGTTTAGGCAGGCCAGGAGAGCTGCACTTCCGGGGGCAGCGTGGGGGGACGGGGTTACACCTCCAGCCAGCAGTGTTCCCACCTTTGGCTCTCAAGAGAAAACCAGCCCCTCCTCCTCCTAGAATTCAAGTCCAGTTTATTTTCTCCCCGGGATAACCAAAGCCCCCTCTCTGAAGGGCCATCGGCCTGCAAGGCTGTACCCTCTTCACCACCCCTCATCAGAGAGACAATTAGGGAGTTTTCAGTTTTGTTCTGTGACTTGGAGTTACTGGGATTCCGTGCACCTTCTAGGTGGCGCCTCCCTGTGCCCTCTGGGAGGTTTTCCTACATACCTAGGGGTGGAGTTCTTGGGCCTAGCCTGTCTTAGACTTAATGGAAGTAGCCCAACGGCCCTCCAGAACACCCGGAGCAAGTGCCCTGGGTTTCTGGTTCTCTGCTTCCTGGCTGAAACTCAGTATTATCAGGCTTAGGTCTGCTTTTATTGTATTTTGTCTCTCTAAAGTCAAGTCACTCAGTCGTGTCCGACTCTTTGCGACCCCATGGACTGTAGCCTACAACGCTCCTCTGTCCATGGGATTTTCAAGGCAAGAGTACTGGAGTGGGTTGCCATTTGTCTCTCTAAATGGATATGAAATAGCATCTCAGGGCTGTTCCGTGTAAATGAAAGATTAAATGTTGTGAAGGGCTACAGACTTTCCTCACAATTCAGATTGAAATCCTGCCTCCACCAACTGGCAGCTGTGTGGCTCTGGGCAGTCCCTTAAAGTCTCTGAGCTCATTTTTCTCATCTGTAAAATGGGCACAATAACAGTTTCCATCAGAGCACTGTGAGAATTTATCTGAACTGAGTGCCCAGTGCCTCATAGGTGCTCAAGATATGGGACGTGATGTTATTAGAAGGCCAATCCCCAGCGAAGGTCATGGCTTTCTACATGGGACACCCAGCCTTCAGCCTGCTCCCCTTAACACAGCTGACATAAAATTGCCATTTCTCTTGGACACTCTGCACTTTCTTTCTTCCATTTTATTTCCAAGCTGTCTTTTGCTGATTCAGCGGCCCTTCCTCACACAAGCAGTGGATTGCAACTGAGATCTCATTGGGAAATGGTGATTGGTTCCAAATAATTACTGGCCAGCACCTTCTACCTCTAGCTAATGCATACCCTTCCCCCAGGCAATTCCAGCACACACCCCCAGGACCCCTCCCTCCCCTCCAGGTTTGGTCAGATCAGCTCCAGCAGTTTCAGACTCTTTCCTGAAATGCAGATATTAGAGGGATTCATTTTGTGCAATTTGGAAATCATTCTCCCATAAAGTAGGGCTGACAGTATTGATTTCATTTTGGAGGAAACTCTCTAAGTTTATAAACGTAGTACCACCCAGCAATTTCAAAACACAGACCAGGGAGAAAAAACAAAAAGCCAGACCCCCATGTGGAATTTCACGACTCTGTGCACCAGGCTCTAGGGTGAACAGCTCATGGTAGTGACCTCAGGGAACTCCTCAGGTGACCTGGGCTTACCCACTCAGCTTCCACAAAGGCCAGCTTGGAGGGGACTTCTCTGGTGATTCAGTGGCTAGGACTCCATACTCCCAATGCAGGGGGCCTGGGCTCCATCCCTGGTCAGAGAACTAGATCCCACATGCTGCAGCTAAAGATCTCCCATACTGCAACTAAGACCCAACACAGCCAAATAAATACTAAATTAAAAAAACAAAAACAAAAAAAAACACCAGCTTGGAGCTCTCTCTGTGAAGTGCCTGGCCAAAGGAAAAATAATGACTGAGCAGGATTCCAGCCAAAGCTGTCCAGTTTTCCAGCCTCCAGGACTGAGAGCCCCCATTTCCCTGCCCACTCCCTCTTCCTATGACCAAGAAGTTTTCTGATTTTGGCTTCAGAAAGGCTTCTTGGTTTCCCTATCTAAAGAATGGCCCCATTTCACCTCCACAGAAGCCTGTGTGTTTCCTTCAGGGAACTGAGCTTCAGTCTACAGTTTACGGTTCGTCTTCATGAATCACTGCTGATGGTGACTGCAGCCACGAAATTAAGATGTTTGCTCCTTGTAAGAAAAGCTATGACCAATCTAGACAGCATATTAAAAAGCAGAGACATCAGTTTGCCAACAAAGGTCTGTGTAGTCAAAGCTATGGTTTTTCCAGTAGTCATGTATGGATGCAACAGTGGGACCATAAAGAAGGCTGAGCACCAAAGAATTGATGTTTTCAAACTATGGTGCTGGAGAAGACTCTTGAGAGTCCCTTGACAGCAAGGAGATCAAACCAGTCAATCCTGGAGGAAATCAACCCTGAATATTCATTGGAAGGACTGATGCTGAAGCTGAAACTCCAATACATTGGATACCTAATGTGAAGAATCGACTCATTGGAAAAGATCCTGATGCTGGGAAAGATTGAAGGCAGGAGGAGAAGTGGGTGACAAAGGATGAACTGGTTGGATGGCATCATCTACTCAATGGACATCAGTCTGAGCAAACTCTGGGAGATAGTGAAGGACAGGGAAGACTGGTGTGCTGCAGTCCATGGGGTCGCAAAGTGTCGGACATGACTGGGTAACTGAACAGAAACTTCATGAATGTGCCCGTGTTTACCCGACACTGTGAGATGCCTGCATCAGGAGCCCCCTTCATTCCTGCTCTCTTAGAACATAATGCTGATACTTCTCCTGCTGGGAGGTGGACTGGCTGGTGAGTGTAGCAGAGGGGGCGCAATGTGATTTTGAAGGTTACAGTGTAAATGCAGCTTCTGCTTCATGCTCTTGAGATCCTGGAGAGCTTGGACCCCACTCACCATGATGTTAGGAAGCCCAAGCAGCACTGGGAGAGAAACAGAGCCTCCAGCCGTCAGCGCAGCTGGACTCCTGGCCCACAGTCAGTCCCAGGTGACAGCTCTGTAAGCATACCATTTTGAAAGTAGGTCTGCCAGCTCCTGACTAGGCGCTGCAGCAAATACCATGTGGATCAAAGACCCCACCCACAGGGCTTTCTTCACCATGCCTTGTTATAATTCCACATAATAATATTTTATCATATCTACATGATGATCTATATTTCCTTTATCTGACATGGATAAAGAATACGGTGTATATATGTATACATCCAATGAAATATTCAGATCAGATCAGATCAGTCGCTCAGTCGTGTCTGACTCTTTGCGACCCCATGAACTGCAGCATGCCAGGCCTCCCTGTCCATCACCAACTCCCGGAGTTCACCCAGACCCATGTCCATCGAATCAGTGATGCCATCCAGCCATCTCATCCTCTGTCGTCCCCTTCTCCTCCTGCCCCCAATCCCTCCCAGCATCACAGTCTTTTCCAATGAGTCAACTCTTCGCATGAGGTGGCCAAAGTACTGGAGTTTCAGCCTCAGCATCATTCCTTCCAAAGAAATCCCAGGGCTGATCTCCTTCAGAATGGACTGGTTGGATCTCCTTGCAGTCCAAGGGACTCTCAAGAGTCTTCTCCAACACTACAGTTCAAAAGCATCAATTCTTCGGTGCTCAGCCTTCTTCACAGTCCAATTCTCACATCCACACATGACCACAGAAAAAACCATAGCCTTGACTAGACGAACCTTTGTTGGCAAAGTAATGTCTCTGCTTTTGAATATGCTATCTAGGTTGGTCATAACTTTCCTTCCAAGGAGTAAGCGTCCTTTAATTTCATAGCTGCAGTCACCATCTGCAGTGATTTTGGAGCCCAGAAAAATAAAGTCTGACACTGTTTCCACTGTTTCCCCATCTATTTGCCACAAAATGGTGGGACCAGATGCCATGATCTTCGTTTTCTGAATGTTGAGCTTAAAGCCAACTTTTTCACTCTCCACTTTCACTTTCATCAAGAGGCTTTTGAGTTCCTCTTCACTTTCTGCCATAAGGGTGGTGTCATCTGCATATCTGAGGTTATTGATATTTCTCCCGGCAATCTTGATTCCAGCTTGTGTTTCTTCCAGTCCTGCGTTTCTCATGAAGTACTCTGCATATAAGTTAAATAAACAGGGTGACAATATACAGCCTTGACGAACTCCTTTTCCTATTTGGAACCAGTCTGTTGTTCCATGTCCAGTTCTAACTGTTGCTTCCTGGCCTGCATACAAATTTCTCAAGAGGCAGATCAGG
The DNA here is from genome assembly GCF_003369695.1 of Bos indicus x Bos taurus. Lineage (NCBI taxonomy): Eukaryota > Metazoa > Chordata > Mammalia > Artiodactyla > Bovidae > Bos > Bos indicus x Bos taurus. The sequence goes on from NC_040093.1 coordinate 52,666,267, forward strand.
TGGTCTGGTATTCCCATCTCTTTCAGAATTTTCCACAGTTTATTGTGATCCACACAGTCAAAGGCTTTGGCATAGTCAATAAAGCAGAAATTGATGTTTTTCTGGAACTCTCTTGCTGTTTCCATGATCCAGCGGATGTTGGCAATTTGATTTCTGGTTCCTCTGCCTTTTCTAAAACCAGCTTGAACATCAGGAAGTTCACGGTTCACATATTGCTGAAGCCTGGCTTGGAGAATTTTGAGCATTACTTTACTAGTGTGTGAGATGAGTGCAACTGTGCGGTCGTTTGAGCATTCTTTGGCATTGCCTTAGCCATAAAAATGAATGAGATAATGCCGTTTGTAGCAACCATGGATGGACCTAGAGATTTTCATTCTTCTTTTTTTCTTTGAGGTATAACTGACATACATCATACTAGTCTCAGGTGTACAACGTAATGATTTGATATTTGTATATATTGCAAAATGGCCACCACAATAAGTCTAATTAAAATTAACATCCATCACCACACAGAGTTATAGATTATTTTGTGTGTGTGTGATGACAACATTTAAGGTTTACACTCTTAGCAGCTTTCAAATATGCAGTCAGTGTTGTTAACTAGAGGCCAGGTGATGGCACCCCACTCCAGTACTCTTGCCTAGAAAATCCATGGACGGAGGAGCCTGGTGGGCTGCAGTCCATGGGGTCGCTAAGAGTCGGATACGACTGAGCAACTTCACTTTCACTTTTCACTTTAATGCATTGGAGAAGGAAATGGCAACCCACTCCAGTGTTCTTGCCTGGAGAATCCCAGGGATGGGGAAGCCTGGTGGGCTGCCGTCTATGGAGTCACACAGAGTTGGACATGACTGAAGAGACAGCAGCAGCAGCATGCTGTGCATGACATCCCCTGGCTTACTTGTTTTATACGTGGAAGTCTGTACCTTTTGACCTGCTTCACCCATTCTGCCCACCCACCTCCCCTGCAACCTTCAATCCAATCTGTTCCCTGTATCGGTGAGCTTCTTTCCCCCTTTTTAAAAAAAGATTCCACACATAGTTGCAATGAAATATTTGTCTTTCTCTGCCTGACTTAATTCACTTAGCATAATGCCCTCAAGTTCTATCCATGTTGCTGCAAATGGCAAGATTTCACTCATTTTTATAGCTGAATAATATTTCATCATATCTATATCTACCTATCTCACATGGTTAAAGAACATGTGAGATATATATGTATATATATATATATATATACACACACACATGTAATGAAATATTACTCAGCCATAAAAATGAGGTATTGCCATTTGCAGCAACATGGATTGACTTAGAAATTATCATACTGAGTGAAGTAAGTCATACAGAGAAACACAAATATCATATGATATCACTTATATGTGGAATCTTTTATAAAAAGATACAAATGAACTTATTTACAATACAGAACTAGACCCACAGACATATAAAACAAACTTATGGTTACCAAAGGGGAAAGGGTAGGGAGGAATAAATTAGGAGGGTGGGATTCATTTATACACATGACTATATGTAAAATAGATAACCAACAAGGACCTACTGTATAGCACAGGGCACTATACTCAATATTTTATAGTAGCCTAAAAGAGAAAATAATCTGAAAATAATATATATATATATTATATATATACTTTTTCAGATTATTTGTATAATATATATACACACATACATATAATACAAATAATTCATATATTCTATATATATAATATAACATATATACACATCATCATATCATCACATCATATATATATGTATATGTGTGTTATACATATAACTGAATCACCATTCTCACATTTGAAACTCATACAGCATTGTAAGTCAATAGTTCAATAAAATAAACTAGGATATGTGTCCTGTCAATGGGACAGATAATTTGAAATTGAGAATAAAAGAGCTTTGAAAAACGGCAGGCGTCATTTTACTTCCTTATTTACAAAGATCTAATGGCAACCCACTCCAGTGTTCTTGCCTGGAGAATCCCAGGGATGGGGAGCCTGGTGGGCTTCCGTCTATGGGGTCGCACAGAGTCGGACACGACTGAAGTGACTTAGCAGCAGCAGCAGAACTATCTATGACCCCAGGGAGCATTGTCACTGGGTCATTTCCATTTCTAGATAAAGACAATTATGAAGAAGAGAGAGGTGGAAGAATAAAGAAGGAAGAGAAGGATAAGGAAGAAGTGATTTGGATGGATTAATGAGAAGGAAAAAGAGGCTGTGGTGATGATGGTGATGATGATGCTGATGACAGTGGTGGTGATGGTGGTAATGGTGATGGTGGTGATAGTGATGGTTGTGGCAATGGAGACGGTGGTGATGGTGATGATATTGGTAATGGTGATGGTGGTGATGATGGTGACGCTGAAGGTAGTACTGATAATGATGGTAGTGATGATGATGGTTATGGTGGTGATATGGATGATGGTGGTGATGGTGATGATTATGGTGATGATACTGGTAATGGTGATGGCGGTAATGGTGGTGATGGTGATGATGGTGATGGTGATGATTGTGGTAATGGTGATGATGGTGATGGTGATGATGGTGTTGGAGGTGATGGTGATGGTGATGATTGTGGCAATGGAGACGGTGGTGATGGTGATGATATTGGTAATGGTGATGGTGGTAATGGTGGTGATGGTGATGATGGTGGTTATGATGATGGCGGTGATGATTGTGGCAATGGTGATGGTGGTGATGATGGTGACGCTGAAGGTAGTGCTGATAATGATGGTAGTGATGATGATGGTTATGGTGGTGATACTGATGACGGTGCTGATGGTGGTGATTATGGTGATCAGGATTAATTACTACATTCATGTGTCTGGCTCTGTGTCAAGCACTTGACATTTGCTATCACATTTAATCCTATGACAACTTTATGAGGCTGGTATTATTATTATCCCCATTTTACACATGAGGAAACCTGAGACTTGGACAGGTCAAATCAGTTGCCCAAGATGGAAATGAACCCAATCAGTTCAGTTCAGTTCAGTCGCTCAGTCGTGTCCAACTCTTTGTGACCCCATGAATTGCAGCAGGCCAGGCCTCCCTGTGCATCACCAACTCCCAGAGTTCACCCAGACTCACATCCATCGAGTCAGTGATGCCATCCAGCCATCTCATCCTCTGTCGTCCCCTTCTCCTCCTGCCCTCAATCCCTCCCAGCATCACAGTCTTTTCCAATGAGTCAACTCTTCGCATGAGGTGGCCAAAGTACTGGAGTTTCAGCTTTAGCATCATTCCTTCCAAAGAAATCCCAGGGCTGATCTCCTTCAGAATGGACTGGTTAGATCTCCTTGCAGTCCAAGGGACTCTCAAGAGTCTTCTCCAACACCACAGTTCAAAAGCACCAATTCTTCAGCGCTCAGCCTTCTTCACAGTCCAACTCTCACATCCACACATGACCACAGGAAAAACCATAGCCTTGACTAGATGGACCTTTGTTGGCAAAGTAATGTCTCTGCTTTTGAATATGCTATCTAGGTTGGTCATAACTTTCCTTCCAAGGAGTAAGCGTCTTTTAATTTCATGGCTGCAGTCACCATCTGCAGTGATTTTGGAGCCCAGAAAAATAAAGTCTGACACTGTTTCCACTGTTTCCCCATCTATTTGCCATGAAGTGATGGGACCAGATGCCATGATCTTCGTTTTCTGAATGTTGAGCTTAAAGCCAACTTTTTCACTCTCCACTTTCACTTTCATCAAGAGGCTTTTGAGTTCCTCTTCACTTTCTGCCATAAGGGTGGTGTCATCTGCATATCTGAGGTTATTGATATTTCTCCCGGCAATCTTGATTCCAGCTTGTGTTTCTTCCAGTCCTGCGTTTCTCATGATGTACTCTGCATACAAGTTAAATAAGCAGGGTGACAATTTACAGCCTTGACGTACTCCTTTTCCTATTTGGAACCAGTCTGTTGTTCCATGTCCAGTTCTAACTGTTGCTTCCTGACCTGCATACAAATTTCTCAAGAGGCAGATCAGGTGGTCTGGTATTCCCATCTCTTTAAGAATTTTCCACAGTTTATTGTGATCCACATAGTCAATAAAGCAGAAATAGATGTTTTTCTGGAACTCTTTTGCTTTTTCCATGATCCAGTGGATGTTGGCAATTTGATCTCTGGTTCCTCTGCCTTTTCTAAATCCAGCTTGAACATCTGGAAGTTCACGGTTCACGTATTGCTGAAGCCTGGCTTGAGAATCTTGAGCATTACTTTACTAGCTTGTGAGATGAGTGCAATTGTGCGGTAATTTGAGCATTCTTTGGCATTGCCTTTCTTTGGGATTGGAATGAAAACTGACCTTTTCCAGTCCTGTGGCCACTGCTGAGTTTTCCAAATTTGCTGGCATATTGAGTGCAGCACTTTCACAGCATCATCTTTCAGGATTTGGAATAGCTCAACTGGAATTCCATCACCTCCACTAGCTTTGTTCGTAGTGATGCTTTCTAAGGCCCACTGGACTTCACATTCCAGGATGTCTGGCTCTAGGTCAGTGATCACACCATCGTGATTATCTGGGTCGTGAAGATCTTTTTTTGTACAGTTCTTCTGTGTATTCTCGCCATCTTTTCTTAATATCTTCTGCTTCTGTTAGGTCCATACCATTTCTGTCCTTTATCGAGCCCATCTTTGCACGAAATGTTCCCTTGGTATCTCTGATTTTCTTGAAGAGATCTCTAGTCTTTCCCATTCTGTTGTTTTCCTCTATTTCTTTGCATTGATCACTGAAGAAGGCTTTCTTATCTCTTCTTCCTATTCTTTGGAACTCTGCATTCAGATGCTTATATCTTCCCTTTGCTCCTCTGCTTTTCACTTCTCTTCTTTTCACAGCTATTTGTAAGGCCTCCCCAGACAGCCATTTTGCTTTTTTGCATTTCTTTTCCACGGGGATGGTCTTGATCCCTGTCTCCTGTACAATGTCATGAACCTCATTCCATAGTTCATCAGGCACTCTACCTATCAGATCTAGGCCCTTAAATCTATTTCTCACTTCCACTGTATAATCATAAGGGATTTGATTTAGGTCATACCTGAATGGTCTAGTGGTTTTCCCTACTTTCTTCAAGTTAGGTCTGAATTTGGCAATAAGGAGTTCATGGTCTGAGCCACAGTAAGCTCCTGGTCTTGTTTTTGCTGATTGTATAGAGCTTCTCCATCTTTGGCTGCAAAGAATATAATCAATCTGATTTTGGTGTTGACCATCTGGTGATGTCCATGTATAGAGTCTTCTCTTGTGTTGTTGGAAGAGGGTGTTTGTTATGATCAGTGCATTTTCTTGGCAAAACTCTATTAGTCTTTGCCCTGCTTCATTCTGTATTCCAAGGCCAAATTTGCCTGTTACTCTAGGTGTTTCTTGACTTCCTACTTTTGCATTCCAGTCCCCTATAATGAAAAGGACATCTTTTTTGGGTGTTAGTTCTAAAACGTCTTGTAGGTCTTTACAGAACCGTTCAACTTCAGCTTCTTCAGCGTTACTGGTTGGGGCATAGACTTGGGTTACTGTGATATTGAATGGTTTGCCTTGGAAACGAACAGAGATCATTCTGTCCTTTTTGAGATTGCATCCAAGTACTGCATTTCAGACTCTTTTGTTGACCATGATGGCTACTCCATTTCTTCTGAGGGATTCCTGCCCGCAGTAGTAGATATAATGGTCATCTGAGTTAAATTCACCCATTCCAGTCCATTTTAGTTTGCTGATTCCTAGAATGTCGACATTCACTCTTGCCATCTCTTGTTTGACCACTTCCAATTTGCCTTGATTCATGGACCTGACATTCCAGGTTCCTATGCAATATTGCTCTTTATAGCATCAGACCTTGCTTCTATCACCATCAGCAAACAGTAAAAAGCAGGCTTGCAACTACCACACTTTTCTGTCTTGAGTGTGTAAATATCCCCTCACTGGGAAAGTTGTCGTCTATGGTCAAGCTACATGTTTGTACATTTTAATGAATGGTTATATAGCATTGTCCACGAACAACCACCCAGGCAAGGAATTGAACATTATCAGCATCTCAAACCCCCTAGTGTGTTCCCCTTAATCATAACTTCTCTCCCAAACAGAACCATTAATCCGAGTTTCTCATTATCTTTTTTCTTTATAGTTTTACCACCTGTGTATGTGTATTCCTAAGTCCTGTAGTTGAGTTTAGTTTTGGAACTTTATGTGACCAAACTTATAATACATGCACTCTCTTTTACCCAACATAGCTCTATGGCTCATTCATTTGCTTAACAGTATAATATCCCACTGTATAAATACATCAGATGTTACTCGCTCCATTCTACCATAACTAGCCATTCGGGTCAGTTGTTTCCAGTTTGGGGCTATTAACACAGCTACTTTTGCTTTCTAGTTTATGCGTTCTGTAACGTGTGCACACACTTCTGTACCGGGAACACTTCCTCATTCACAAGACTCACCATCAGCCTCCCTCCCCAGGAACCAGGCTCGGCAGGTGCATCTCCTCTGAGTTTTGTTGACACCTGTGCTCATCTGGTTGTAGCACATGTCGCTCTGCCCTGTAGTTATTTGTAAAGTCATATGTCTTAATTCATGGTCTCATCCACTTACAGGCAGGCGAACACTGCAAGGTGGGACCCCATCTGATTCCTCTCCTCCCCTCTCTGTGCCTGGCATGGTGTCTGGCACACACCAGGAGTGTGATCGTTGCAGTCGAGTCAATGATGAATGAACAAGCCGATGAATGAATGGACAGTGGGTGTTCCCTAAACATTTGCTAAACCAGAGCTTGTCACGTAAGTGAACGCTGGAGCCCGGAGGTGCTGTCAGCTGGGGCTGCTTTCGATCCGTGTTTGACCTTGTCTGACACTCTGATGTCACAGTGGTGGCAGTGGGGACACAGACTATGTATGGGCAGAGGAGTGGGAGGATTATGGAGGCTTCTCGCACACTCCCTGCTCAGCAGGCAGGGTGTCGGGGTGGGGGGCAGAAAGGCGTCCAGGAAAACGCTTCCCCACCCCCGTCCAGATCGCTTGTCTCTGTTCCCGCCTCCTTCTCTGCCTCCCAGGGCTAATAAGGGTGATTAGACCTCATTAGACTGAGGCAGCTAGTGGTTTCCTCCTGCCATTCCCTTATCTACTCTGTATCCGATTCGTCCATCCCTGTGATGATTAGCGAGATGGCAGCGGGGTTGGGGGTGTGTGTGTGTGTGCTGCAGGGTTGGCCTGAAGAGGCTTGTAAATCTGCTGGTTCATCAAAGGGGAGGATGAAAGTCCTGGAGTCTGGGCGAGGGCCATGGGCAGGGGCTGAGCTGCCGTAGGTGGTGGGTTTACCAGGATCAAAGACAGTGTAGAAGGGCTCAGAAGCTGGGGAGGTGAAGTCGTGGTCGTGGATGGGAGCCTCAAGCAGTGTGGACCAGGTATGCGGGCCAGGCCAGGTGAGTTCACACCTGTCCTGTCAGGAAGTGTCTCATCAGAGCCCACTGGAGGTGGGATCACACCCAGCCTCCCTAACCCGGTTTACAAGGCCTCCCTGACCGGTGCCTGCCTCTCCGTCCGCCTCCTCCCCTCCCAGCCCCTATGTCCCCTTGGCCTGGGCTGCTGGCTCTGCCCTCATCTGTTCTGCTCCCCCTCCTGCCGCATCCTGTCAGGTCTCTGCTCTGTAACTCCTTCTCCCAGGAAGTCTGCCTGGCCCCCCGACCACCTCCAAGGCCAGGGTGGGTGGCCCCGCCTGTGCTGCCACAGACCCTGGGGCTTCTGTGCACCCGCAGCGTGTGGTCCAGACTTGCTTCTCCCCAGGGTTCTCTGCCAGGTGGCTGTTGGCAGGGACCGGGGCTTGCTGGGCTGACATTCTATCCTGACTCAGTGTTGGTCCAGAGCAGTGCTCAACGAGTCCCTCAGGGGATGATGGCATGAAGATGGTGGGCCAGTGTTTGCCCAGGACCATAGAGTAACTCAGAGGTACCGTGGTCTGAGGACCGCCTCCTCCCCTCTTCCAGTCCTCCCCTACCCCCACCTTGCTTTCCCATGGATGTAGCCTCCCCCAACCCCTCTGTGCCAGTTGGAGCCGGCAGTGCACGCAGGGCTGCTCAGAATCCAGTACTCTGCTCACACAAACGCACTCAAGAGTCTTCCCAAGTCTTAGCCCACGTGCTGGGCCCCTTCACCCAAGGGCTGAGGACCTGATTTAGTCCCCCAAATCAGGTGGTACCTGAAGGCCGGTGTTGTCTGAACTTACTGACTTACTCAAGTACAGAAGCGAACGAACCCCTTTTTGCACACAGCTCTCTCAGCTGGGTTCTCCGGGTTTTGCAAAAGGGTGTTTTTAAAACATCTTTATTGAGGGACTTTCCTGGAGGTCCAGTGGTTAAGAATCCACCTTTCCATGCATGTGGAAAGGTGATGTGGTGATGTGGGGATGTGGGTCCAATTCCTGTTCAGAGAACTAAGACCCCACGTCTTGTTAGTGTCCAACTAAGCCTGGACACGGCAAGTACTGGGCTCCCACCACACAGCTAGAGAGAAACCTGCACACCGCAACAAAGATCTCTGGTGCTGTAGATAAGACCTGACACAGCCAAAAATAGGTTAAAAGAAAAAGACTACATAGTACATAATTCATATAAGATATGAAGTCCTCAGAAAAGGCAGATTCATTGAGACAAAACTGAAGAGTGGTTATCTAGGGCCAGGAAGGTTGGTGAGAAGGGGAAAGTGACTGCTGACAGGTACAGGAGCTCATTCTGATGCAATGAGAAGGTTCTAAAGTTGATTGTGGCGATGACTCTGTGAATATACTAAAAAAAGAAATTAATAAAAAATTTTCAAAAACTTTATTGAGATATAATTCACATACCATATAATACATACACTTAAAGTGTAGAATTCAGGGTTCTTAGTATAAAGTTGTCAACCAGCATTACAATGTAATCTTGCCTTTTCATCACTCCCAAAGAAGCGCGGTACATATTAGCAGTCACTCCTTACCGTCCCCTCCCCCAACCCCCAGCAAGCTCTAATCTGCTTTCTGTCTGCACGGATTTGCCTGTTCTGGACGCCCCATATAGAAGGACTCATACAATGCAGGCTCTTTGTGACTGGCTCCTTTCACTGGGCATAATGTCCTGAAGGTTCATTCATGTTTTAGCATCAGTACCTCGGGCCTGTTTGTGGCTGAGTAACATTCCGTCATGGGGATGGACCGCATTTGGCTCACCCATTCATCAGCTGATGGACATTTGGGTTGCTTCTATTTTTGCCCGCTGTGAACAATGCTGCCATGAGCATTTGTTTCCAAACGTTTGTGTGCATGTATGTTTTCAATTCTCTTGGGTATAAACCTAGCAGAGGAATTGCTGGGTCACGTGGTGACTCTCTTTCACCTTTGGAGGAGCTGCCAGACCGTTTTCCAGCCCAGCTGCACTGTTTTCCTTGTGACTTGTGACGCTGAGAATCTTTCCATGTGCTTACTGGCCATTTGTATGTCTTCTTGGGAGAACTGTGTATTCAAGTCCTCTGCCCTTTTCTAAATCTGTACTTTTCTTATTAAGCTGTAGGAGTGCTTTGCACATTTTGCATACAAATCCTTTAACAGATAAACTGTTTGCAAATATTTCCTTCCATTCTCTAGGTTGTCTTTTTACTTTCTTCATGGTTTTATCATTTGCAGCATGAAGGCTTTTAATTTTGATGAAGCCCTTTGTATCTGCTTTTTCTTTTATCCCTCCTGCTTTTGGTGTCATTCCTGAAGGATCTTCACTAACACACCCAACTTCTTTGAGACAACTGGCCACTCCTCTTCCATCTGACCCGGCTTGTATCCTCAGAGTGCAGTAGTCTTGCCTCCCAGAGAGCCTCATGCTCTGGGGATGTAGGGGTAGTTGAACCAGTGATGAGTCATCAGCACCCCCAACAATGTGTTCTTGTGGAAAGCATCTCAGGTACCTGAACAGACGGGTTCTGAGACACACACATTCCCATTCCCACTGTAACCACAGCTGATAAGACACTGGAGGGCTTCCTAGAGGAAGGGTCAGTGAGACATGAAGTGGCAATCACAGAGCGTGAGCACCAGTCAAGCTCGGACTTTTGGGGGCCTACACCCTGGAGTGTGCTTTAATCTGGTGTTTCCAGCCCACTGAAGCCTCCCTGAACCCCGACTAGTCAGAGAACATGCCAGGCCTTGAGCTCACAGGAGCTGGTCTGTGCTCTGCTCGGCCAAGTGAATTGCTGACCAGACAGGCTTCTTTCCCAGCCCCTTCTCCCAATCTCTCCTGCCTCCCAAACACAGGCTCTTTACCTCAAACCCTCAACAGCTCACTTAACATTCATTCAAGAACCCCTATGCCAGGGCTGGGGGTATGGCAGAGGACAAGTGTGGTCTTTGCCCTGGTGGCAGAAAGCCGTCTGCGGAAGCCCAGTGCGCTCTGCTCACAGCCGGCAGCCACAGTTACTGGTGACGTGGAGACCAGACTCGGCTGGTACAGAGCTGTCAGTGGAGGGATCCCCACCCGATGAAGAACGAGCCTGGGGCAGACTCGGGGGAATGCGTCTTCGGTCCTAAGCCTGCCGCTTGCTCCTCTGTGGCCTTGGGCCACACTCTCAGGGCCTCAGAGTCATCACCTGTCATGTGGGAAGAAGAATCAACGCCGCCTTCCTGCGGAGAGTAGGTGACGTGTGACTGTCACTGTTGACCCAGCTGCAGGCAGTGACAATCCCTTCATTTAATGAAGAGCTGGCCTCAGTGTTACCCACTGAATCCATCCCTCCCTGTGGGAGGCACCCCCAGGAAAAGAGGCAGAAGCTCAGGAGTGGGGAGGGCCTGAGCCTGCTGGCTCAGGGGTCTCTTGCTCCCTGGAGAGCTGGGGATAGAGAGATCAGGGTTCTTGTAACTTCTCACTGGTCCACCCCCCACAGTGGGGCCACGGCTTTGGGAAAAGGAAAGACAGCTCCCCATCATGACAAGAGTCGGGGGCTCCCTGAAATATAGCTTTCTTCTTTGTGGGCAGGTTTTTAAAATGTATTTGGTTCATCTTATAACCATCAGATTTACTGTACACACTTTGGAAAATACAGGAATGCACACACAAAAGGTGAAAGTCATCATCGCCCCCAAGTCCAGCAGTTACACAGTCAACAATTGATTTCTTTATTCCCAGGCTTTTTCTTCTGGGTGCAGTTAACACAGATAGATTTTACAAAAGTAGGAAGACGCTTTTTGTACTTCCTTTTTTTTCCATTTAGCACATGTTCTGCACATTTTCTCATTTCATTAAATTGTCTTCTACGGCCCAGGTTGCTAGTGTCTGTCCAGAGCCATCAATAATAGCGAATGTTAGATTTGAATATAGTTTCCATCCCTTTAGAGCTTTATAATGTTTGCATTGTGCTCGTATGTTCTCCGTGCTCTCCATATGTTAATTCATTTAACCCTCACAACAACTGCATGCTCTCAGTGGACTATTATGACTCCTTTTACAGAGAAGGAAGCTGAAGAACAGAGAGGTGAAGCCACTTGTCCAAAATTACACAGTTCCTAAGGGGCAGGGCCGGAGAAGGCAATGGCTCCCCACTCCAGTACTCTTGCTTGGAAAATCCCATGGAGGGAGGAGCCTGTTAGGCTGCAATCCATGGTGTCGCTAGGAGTCAGACATGACTGAGCGACTTCACTTTCACTTTTCACTTTCATGCGTTGGAGAAGGAAATGGCAACCCACTCCAGTGTTCTTGCCTTGAGAATCCCAGGGACGGGGGAGCCTGGTGGGCTGCTGTCTATGGGGTCGCACAGAGTCGGACACAACTGAAGTGACTTAGCATAGCAAGGGGCAGGGCCAGGATTCGAACCTGGGCAGTCTGGCTCCAGGGTCCACGCTGACTCTGAAGTGCCCTGGTTATGAGCAGAAATGGGACAGGGAGGGCACTTAGGGTACAGGGTGGGGTAAAGGGGCAGACTCCCCCTTCTCTGGGGCTTTGGAAGACACATGGAGTGGTATCTATGGGTCCAGCTTGTGACTGACGCTGGGCTATCTGTGCCTCTGATGGCCGGGAAGCCATTGTGCTCGTCTTGTGGACTTGTGCACCTGCCAGCCCCTTTGAGAACCTGGGAACCCATTTACAGTGACGCCTTGGAGCTGCAGCCATAGGGGCTGGGGGTCCTCTTCTGCCCCTAATCCCCAGTCCCTTGGTCTCAAGCACCAGGTTCTAGGATGTGGGTTGCCTCAAGCTACCCGATGCGATGCCAGCCTGAGTCACCACAGACACGTGCTTTCCCGGCCAATGGCAGCCATGGCAGGAAGAGCAGGCTCACAGGCCTCAGCTGGGAGAACCAGAGTCCCCCACACCCCCGGGAAGCCACGGCAGCCCCTGGGGTTCCGGGGCGTCTTACAGGGGCAGGAGGAAACTGTGGACCTCAGCCCAGTTTCTAGGGGTGCTATTCAAGTGCACAGGCGGGCCTATCAGGGACTGGTATCCACGCCCCCAAACCAGAGGCAGGGTGCCTGGTTGTAAAGACAGACCACGTCCCCCTGCGCCCACGCCCAGTGCGAGGTGCCCCCATTCTGCCCACTTCTTGTAAACAGCACCACCATGGCCATGCTCACCCAAGAGGCAGGGGACTGCTGGTGGGCAGCCCGAGCTCAACTCCTCACCCTACTGTGCCCTGGCAGGCGACCTGGGGGTCCTTAACTTTTGTGAGCCTCAGTCCCCTCTTGGCCAGCCAGCCCCATCCCAGGGTTACGCCCAAGGACATGAAATGAATGAGGTGTCCATCGTGTCTGGAGTAAGCACTGCATTACTAGGTCAGACTTTTCCCTGTGTGGATCTCTGATTGCTTCCTTGGGATAAATTCCAAAATGCAGACTGGCCACGTCAAAGGGCACACACATTCTGCAAACCAGCTGCTGCTGGATGGTCCTCCCTGCTACAGTTCAGCCTCTCATCACAGAGCCTCCTGGCTCTAGTTCTGGGTTGGCAGGACTGGACAGGCCCTGAGACTGCATTTCTAAAGTGGGCAGTGCTGACACCCAGGTCCAGGACCACCCCCCAATGGCAGGGGTCATCAGGTGCACACAGGTTCTCCGCCAGCCCTCCTTGTAGGAAGCCGGGTTCTTGGCGGGGCAGGGCGGACCACAGCCCCAGGCAGTGTCAGTGGCAGGGCTAGAAGGCCGTCCTGGCGTGCTGCCTGCATCTCAGCGTGGAGCCTGAATCTCTGCCGTTAGCCGCCAGTCCAGCGGAACTGTTTATGCGGCCAGTTCCAGAAAATGCACTTTATCCAGAGAGGCCAAGAGAGACCAGCTCTCTGCACCGAGGCCAGGTGACTGGGGTCCAGCCCTGCACCGCCCAGAGGGCCTTTCCAGCAGCCTCTGGCCTGTGGCTTCAGTTCCTGCGGCGGCGCTGCAAGCAGGCCCAGAGCAGACGGTGGGCCGAGGGAGACCCCGTCTGGACGGGAGCGTCCGTGCAGCCGCCTCGCCTCGCTTTCTCCCCGCCCGTCAGATGCAGTGTGCACGCTGGGCTTCCACTCCAGCCCAAGGGGCTACAGAGCCTGGGCATTTCTTGAAATCAGGGATCAGACAAACAACCAGCTCCACTCTGGGTAAAAGGAGGGGGGAAGGCACAAAATACATAGGGTGTTTTTGTTTCCTGTGCAAACCACATGAAGTTGCTGAATTGGGGCCTTTTTTGCCCTCCAAAAGGGCAACTTCATTTGGTTCAGTGCTAAGTTCGTGGCAAACCTCCGAGGCTGCTTTATAATCGGCCTGTTCTCAGGATGCACCGTCACTCTTCACACACATTGCCACCAACACTGACCATATTTCAGGGAATCAGACGTCAAGGGTGCTCCGAGCCCCTCTGTCCCCTGACAGCTGAGCTCACTTTCAGTCCCCTGGGGGGCGTTAGAGGGCCCGGGCCCCCCATCTTCCCTTTCCAGCATTTTAGGGTCATTTCCTGGAGGAAGTTCCTGTGAGCACTGTTGGCCAACGAGGCAGACAGAGCCCCCAGAGGCCATTGTCCATCTCGCGCCAGAGGGAGCTGCCCTTCTCTTGTCTCCCACCGAGACTCCAAGGGTCATCCCAGGGAAGAGCCGTGAGGTGGGAGGGGAGACGGAATCCAGACAGAGGGAGACCTCTGTCTGATTCCCGGAGACAAGATGCCCATGTGTGATGGACTAGGGACTCGCCTGGCCCAGCCTTCCTGAGTCAGGAGGTAAGAGCTCCCAGGTATCAGAGTGCTGCGGCTGGGTGGGAGGGACCGGGTGGACCACCCCCTCCACCGCCAAGTGGGGGGTCTCAGGTCGGGAGAGATGAGCAGCCCATGCACCCATGATGAGGCTCACTGCGGGGAGCAGGGCGGCCAGCCATGTGGGTCCGAAATGGCAGGGAAGGGAGACTGGCCTGGGTCTTGCTGTCATTGGGGGTGAGGTGTCTGCTCTCAGAACGGAGCTGCCAGCAGCCACGAAGGAGGGAGCACCCACTTCCTATCAGCCTGCCCGGACGTGGGGCGTTGGTGCGGAGGCTTCATAGCTGCCAGCAGTCCAACATCCAAGTCGGAGTCAGACTCTGCTATGCGCCGACACGCCTGCCTCCCGTATCGCGACTCAGTGACACAAGTGACCCAATCCAGGCCCAGGGAAGGAGATGACCCTAGGAGTCTCCAGCACCTTAGTGTCTGGGGCAGGGGGTGCATTCAACCCACCTCTCCCCACAGCATCCTCACAGCAGCTCCGCTGTCAAAACACACTCAAGACTTTACATTGTGCCTGGTTCAGCCTGTACCAGACACCCATGTTCCACCACCCAGACTGAACAAATGTTCATCTTTTCCGTATTTGCTCTGCAGTGTTTTTTAAGGAGATCAGCTTAGAGTGGAAGCTCTGCCCCGTCCTTCCCCTCTCACCTGGCTCAGCGGCCACTTCTTGCCAAGTTACTGTGTACCCCTCCCACTATATGCCATCGTCACGTGTGTCCCACGAAATGTCCGTAAAGATGGTCATACCATTCAAATCCTTTAGCAGTTCTTTTTCCCTCCACCTGATGTAACATTTTAGGTTCCTCTCTATTGATTCAAGCAGCTGTCATTCATTTTAAAGGTGAGGATAGAGGTTGGCTTCTCCAGTGGTTCAGTGGTAAAAATCCGCCAGCAATGCAGGAGACTCGGGTTCAATCCCTGGGTTGGGAAGATCCCCTGGAGTAGGAAATGGCAACCCACTCCAATATTCTTGCCTGGAGAATCCCATGGTCAGAGGAGCCTGGTGGGCTACAGTCCATGGGGTCATAATGAGTAGGACACAACTGAGCAACTAACACACACAGAGG
This sequence comes from Bos indicus x Bos taurus, assembly GCF_003369695.1. Lineage (NCBI taxonomy): Eukaryota > Metazoa > Chordata > Mammalia > Artiodactyla > Bovidae > Bos > Bos indicus x Bos taurus. The sequence continues at coordinate 52,681,563 of NC_040093.1, forward strand.
TTATTCCACTGTGAAACTGAGCCCCAGCCGAGTTAACCATCCCACATCCTGCTAAGATCAGGGATGGTTCCTGGGTTTTGCTTTTAGTCTTTTTTTTTTTTTTTTTTTGACAAAGAAGATAGGATGTTCAGCGGGTAAGCAGTAGAGGCAGGAGACAGGTCGTCATCTGCTTTCCCAGCAGAGCATCACCGCAGTCTTGGACCCCTGTTTAAGCCACACACCCCAGCAGGGCAAGGCCATCTGTTGTGGTGGCTTTAAGGTATGTGCACAGGGGCCTTCCCCAGTGGTCCTGTGGCTAAGACTCCATGCTCCCAATGCAGGGAGCCCGGGTTCCATCCCTGGTCAGGAAACTAGATCCCACAAGCTGCAACTAAGAATTTGCACACTGCAACTAAGACCTGATGCAGCCAAATAAATTAATTAAAAAAATAAAAGTATGCCCACAAATTCCTGGACTCTCCACCCCTCAAGAGGGAAGCTTTATTCTCCTGCCCTGAGTGTGGGCTGTACTCACCCACTTGCTCACCCCTGACAAATAGAACAGGCAGGTGTGGTGTGGCATCATCGCTAAGTTACAAGAGGACTGGGGCTTATGTCTTTGTCTGTCTGTCTTTCTCTCCCTGTCTCTGATCACCCACTCTGTGGGAAGCCAGCTGCCCTCCCCAGAGATGTGATGAGGAACTGAGGCCTTCCGAGAACAGCCAGTGAGGCCCTGTGGGCTGCTGGTAACCACAGAGTTACCTTGAAAGTGGATCCTTGATGCCCTGTGTGACACCTTGACTGCAGCTGCTCAGGCACTTCCTAGACTCCTGCCCCATGGAAACATGGGCTAACTAATGCACACGTGTTATTTAAGCCCCTGATTTCAGGGGGGGTATTTGTTATGCAGCAGCAGATAACTGACACATCCATTCTGCATCACTCAGAGGCCAGGAGGCTGGCAGACTTGGGAGTCTGGCTGGCTTGACCACCCATAGTCTCGAAGCATCTCCTCCTCACAGCATCCTAGCCTCAGAGTGAGTGTGCTGGCCCAGGAGCCACCAGCATGGACCTGTCACAGCACCTGCGGCTGACCATGACGGCAAATGCCTCCTCTTCCCTTTCTCCTCTGACTCCATCATCCTTTGCCAGTTCCCTCACAGCCCCGACTGGCTGCATCTCCAGGGACTGAAATACTACAAAATAAACTCAGACCTAGCCCCCAGCTACAGACAACTAGCCCCCCATTATGCTTTTTTCCTGGGCTTCCCTGGTGGCTCAGATGGTAAAGAATCTGCCTGCAATGCAGGAGACCCCAATTTGATCCCTGGGTCAGGAAAATCCCCTGGAGTAGGGAATGGCTATCCACTCCAGTTCTTTCCTGGTAAATCTCATGGACAGAGGAACCTGGTGGGCTACAGTCCACGGCGTCGCCAAGAATTGAACATGACTGAGAGACTTACACACACACACACACACACACACGCTTTCTTCCTGAGGGTAAATTTCTGATACAGCATCCAACAACTTTTGCCACATACAGTGTTCTGGAAATATTAATTAGGTTGGTTCAAATGTAATTGTGGTTTCAGATTGTGAATTTTAAATCATTAAAACTAGGCTCAAACACACCTTTATTAATCAAAATAGGAACCATTACAATCAACATATTTTTTCCAACGGAACATAAGTTTGTTTATTCCTGTGGTGTAGAAATCCATGCTTCAGGATTTGACAAACCCTTGTAAAGAATTTTCTGTCTCCTTCTGGTTATGGAAGTGTTTTCCCTGCAAAAAGTTGTCGAGATGGTTGAAGAAGTGGTAGTCGTTTGGTGAGAGGTTAGGTGAATATGGCAGATGAGGCAAAACTTCATAGCCCAATTCATTCAACTTCTGAAGCACTGGTTGTACGATATGCATTTGGGCATTGTCGTGGAGAATAACTGGGCCCTTTCTGTTGACCAGTGCCGGCTGCAGGCCGTGCAGTTTTCAGTGCGTCTCATTGATTTGCTGAGCATACTTCTCAGCTGTAATGGTTTCACTAGGAGTCAGAAAGCTGTAGTGGATCAGACGGACAGCAGATCACCAAACAGTGACCATGACCTTTTTTTTTTGGTGCAAGTTTGGCTTTGGGAAGTTCTTTGGAGCTTCTTCTTGGTCCAACCACTGAGTTGGTCATCACTGGTTGTCATATACTGCTGGTGCTAAGTCGCTTCAGTTGTCTGACTCTTTGCGACCCTATAGACCATGGCCCACCAGACTCTTCACTCCATGGGATTTCCCAGGCAAGAGAAATTTCCCACTTCCCAGGCAAGTGGGAAATTTGCCTGGGAGTGGATTGCCATGTCCTGGAGTGGGTTGCTATGTCCTCCTCCAGGGGATCTTCCCAACCCAGGGATCGAACCTGCATCTCTTATGTCTCCTGCATTGGCAGCCAGGTTGCCACCTGGGAAGCCTGGGTTGTGTTATAAAATCCACTTTTTGTTGCTGGTCACAATCTGATCGAGAAATGGCTCACTGTTGCATAGAATAAGAGAAGATGATTTTTCAAAACAATGATTTTTTTTTTTTTTGCAGTGAGTTCATGCTGCTGCTGCTGCTAAGTCGCATCAGTTGTGTCCGACTCTGTGTGACCCCATAGACGGCAGCCCACCAGGCTCCTCCATCTCTGGGATTCTCCAGGCAAGAACACTGGAGTGAGTTGCCATTGCCTTCTCTAATGCATGAAAATGAAAACTGAAAGTGAAGTCACTCAGTCATGTCTGACTCTTAGCAACCCCATGGACTGTAGCCCACCAGGCTTCTCCATCCATGGGATTCTTCAGGCAAGAGTATTGGAGTGGGTTGCCATTGCCTTCTCCTAGTCAGTTCATGAGGCACCCACTTACAGAGCTTTATCATCTTTCCATTTTGCTTCAAATGCCAAACAACTGTAGAATGGTCAATATTGAATTCTTTGGCAACTTCTCATGTAGTTGTGAGAGGATCAGCTTTGATGATGGCTTTCAACTGGTGTCACCTTCTGATCACTATACTCCTCATCTTCAAGGCTCTCATCTCCTTTGCAAAACCTGAACCATCACTGAACTGCAGGCTCTCGTTTCCCTTGCAAAACCTGAACTGCACTGTATGTTCATTAGCAGTTCCTGGGCCAAATGCATTATTGATGTTTCAAGTTGTCCCCACTGCTTTACAACTTATTTCTAAAAATTAATTTATTTTAATTGAAGGCTAATTACTTTACAATATTGTGGTGGTTTTTGCCATACATTGACATGAATCAGTCTTGGGTATACATGTGTCCCCCCGTCCTGAACCCCCCTCCAACCTCCCTCCCCATCCCATCCCTCTGGGTTGTCCTAGTGCACTGGCTTTGAGTGCCCTGCTTCATCCATCAAATTTGGACTGGTCATCTATTTCACATATGGTAATATACATGTTTCAATGCTATTCTCTCAAATCATCCCACCCTCACCTTCTCTCACAGAGTCCAAAGGTCTGTTCTTTATATCTGTGTCTCTTTTGCTGTCTTGCATATGGGGTCATTGTTACCATCTTTCTAAATTCCATATATATGCATTAATATACTGTATTGGTGGTTTTTTTTTTCTGACTTACTTCACTTTGTATAATAAGCTGCAGTTTCATCCACCTCATTAGAACTGACTCAAATGCATTCTTTTTTGTAGCTGAGTAATATTCCATTGTGTATATGAAACTTTCTTATCCATTTGTCTGCTGATGGACATCTAGGTTGCTTCCATGTCCTGGCTATTGTAAACAGTGCTGCAATGAACATTGGGGTACATGTGTCTCTTTCAATTCTGATTTCCTTGGTGTGTATGCCCAGGAGTGGGATTGCTGGGTCGTATGGCAGTTCTATTTCCAGTTCTTTAAGGACTCTCCACACTGTTCTCCATAGTGGCTGTATTAGTTTGCATTCTCACCAACAGTGTAAGAGGGTTCTCTTTTCTCCACACCCTCTCCAGCATTTATTGTTTGTAGACTTTTTGATGGCAGCCATTCTGACTGGTGTGAGATGGTACCTCATTGTGGTTTTGATTTGCATTTCTCTGATAATGAGTGATGTTGAGCATCTTTTCATGTGTTTGTTAGCCATCTGTAAGTCTTCCTTGGAGAAATATTTGTTTAGTTCTTTGGCCCATTTTTTTGGGGTCATTTATTGTTCTGGCATGGAGCTATGGGAGCTGCTTGTATATTTTGGAGATTAATTCTTTGTCAGTTGTTTCATTTGCTATTATTTTCTCCAATTCTGAAGGCTGCCTTTTCACCTTGCTTATAGTTTCCTTCATTGTACAAAGGTTTTTAAGTTTAATTAGGTCCCATTTGTTTATTTTTGCTTTTATTTCCATTACTCTGGGAGGTGTGGCATAGAGGGTCCTGCTGTGATTTATGGAGAAGAAAATGGCAACCCACTCCAGTATTCTTGCCTGGAGAATCCCAGGGACAGGGGAGCCTGGTAGGCTGCCGCCTATGGGATTGCACAGAGTCAGACATGACTGAAGCGACTTAGCAGCAGCAGCTGTGATTTGTGTCAGAGAGTGTTCTGCCTATGTTTTCCCCTAGGATTTTTATAGTTTCTGGTCCTACATTTAGCTCTTTAATCCATTTTGAGTTTATTTTTGTGTATGGTGTTAGAAAGTGTTCTAGTTTCATTCTTTTACAGGTGGTTGACCTGTTTTCCCAGCACCACTTTTTAAAGAGATTGTCTTTTCTCCAGTGTATATTTTTCCACCTTTGTCAAAGATAAGGTGTCCCTAGGTGTGTGGATTTACCTCTGGGCTTTCTATTTTGTTCCATTGATCTATAGCTCTGTCTTTGTGCCAGTACCATACTGTCTTGATGACTGTAGCTTTGTAGTATAGTCTGAAGTCGGGCAGGTTGATTCCTCCAGTTCCATTCTTCTTTCTCAAGATTGCTTTGGCTGTTCAAGGTTTTTTGTGTTTCTATACAAATTGTGAAATTATTTGTTCTAGTTATGTGAAAAATACCATTGGTAGCTTGATAGGGATTGCACTGAATCTATAGATTGCTTTGGGTAATATACTCATTTTTACTATAATGATTCTTCCAATCCATGAGCAAGGTATATTTCTTCATATGTTTGTGTCATCTTTGATTTCTTTCATTAGTGTTTTATAGTTTTCTATATATATGTCTTTTGTTTCTTTAGGTAAATTTATTCTTAAGCATTAGATTCTTTTTGTTGAAATGATGAAAGGGATTGTTTCCTTAATTTTTCTTTCTGTTTTCTCATTATTAGTATATAGGAATGCAAAGGATTTCTGTGTATTAACTCTATATCCTGCAACTTTACTATAGTCATTGATTAGCTCTAGTAAATTTCTGTGAGGTAGTTTGAGCATTCTTTGGCATTGCCTTTCTTTGGGATTGGAATGGAAAACTGACCTTTTCCAGTCCTGTGGCCACTGCTGAGTTTTCCAAATTTGCTGGCATATTGAGTGCAGCACTTTCACAGCATCATCTTTCAGGATTTGGAATAGCTCAACTGGAATTCCATCACCTCCACTAGCTTTGTTCGTAGTGATGCTTTCTAAGGCCCACTTGACTTCACATTCCAGGATGTCTGGCTCTAGGTCAGTGATCACACCATTGTGAGATTATCTGGGTCATGAAGATCTTTTTTGTACAGTTCTTCTGTGTATTCTTGCCATCTCTTCTTAATATCTTCTGCTTCTGTTAGATCCATACCATTTCTGTTCTTTATCGAGCCCATCTTTGCATGAAATGTTCCTTTGGTATCTCTGATTTTCTTGAAGAGATCCCTAGTCTTTTCCATTCTGTTGTTTTCCTCTATTGCTTTGCACTGATCGCTGAAGAAGCCTTTCTTATTTCTTCTTGCTATTCTTTGGAACTCTGCATTCAGATGTTTATATCCTTCCTTTTCTCCTTTGCTTTTCGCTTCTCTTCTTTTCACAGCTATTTGTAAGGCCTCCCCAGACAGCCATTTTGCTTTTTTGCATTTCTTTTCCACGGGGATGGTCTTGATCCCTGTCTCCTATACAATGTCACAAACCTCATTCCATAGTTCATCAGGCACTCTACCTATCAGATCTAGGCCCTTAAATCTATTTCTCACTTCCACTGTATAATCATAAGGGATTTGATTTAGGTCATACCTGAATGGTCTAGTGGTTTTCCCTACTTTCTTCAAGTTAGGTCTGAATTTGGCAATAAGGAGTTCATGGTCTGAGCCACAGTCAGCTCTTGGTCTTGTTTTTGCTGACTGTATAGAGCTTCTCCATCTTTGGCTGCAAAGAATATAATCAATCTGATTTTGGTGTTGACCATCTGGTGATGTCCATGTATAGAGTCTTCTCTTGTGCTGTTGGAAGAGGGTGTTTGTTATGACCAGTGCATTTTCTTGGCAAAACTCTATTAGTCTTTGCCCTGCTTCATTCCGTATTCCAAGGCCAAATTTGCCTGTTACTCCAGGTGTTTCTTGACTTCCTACTTTTGCATTCCAGTCCCCTATAATGAAAAGGACATCTTTTTTGGGTGTTCTAAAAGGTCTTGTAGGTCTTCATAGAACCATTCAACTTCAGCTTCTTCAGCATTACTGGTTGGGGCATAGACTTGGATTACTGTGATATCTCACATGCTAGTAAAGTAATGCTCAAAATTCTCCAAGCCAGGCTTCAGCAATATGTGAACTGTGAACTTCCTGATGTTCAAGCTGGTTTTAGAAAAGGCAGAGGAACCAGAGATCAAATTGCCAACATCCGCTGGATCATGGAAAAAGCAAGAGAGTTCCAAAAAGCATCTATTTCTGCTTTATTGACTATGCCAAAGCCTTTGACTGTGTGGATCACAATAAACTGTGGAAAATTCTGAAAGAGATGGGAATACCAGACCACCTGATCTGCCTCTTGAGAAATTTGTATGCAGGTCAGGAAGCAACAGTTAGAACTGGACATGGAACAACAGACTGGTTCCAAATAGGAAAAGGAATTCGTCAAGGCTGTATATTGTCACCCTGTTTATTTAACTTATATGCAGAGTACATCATGAGAAATGCTGGACTGGAAGAAACACAAGCTGGAATCAAGATTGCCGGGAGAAATATCAATAACCTCAGATATGCAGATGACACCACCCTTATGGCAGAAAGGGAAGAGGAACTAAAAAGCCTCTTGATGAAAGTGAAAGAGGAGAGTGAAAAAGTTGGCTTAAAGCTCAACATTCAGAAAATGAAGATCATGGCATCTGGTCCCATCACTTCATGGCAAATAGATGGGGAAACAGTGGAAACAGTGTCAGACTTTATTTTTCTGGGCTCCAAAATCACTGCAGATGGTGACTGCAGCCATGAAATTAAAAGATGCTTACTCCTTGGAAGGAAAGTTATGACCAACCTAGATAGCATATTCAAAAGCAGAGACATTACTTTGCCAACAAAGGTTCATCTAGTCAAGGCTATGGTTTTTCCTGTGGTCATGTATGGGTGTGAGAGTTGGACTGTGAAGAAGGCTGAGCGCTGAAGAATTGATGCTTTTGAACTGTGGTGTTGGAGAAGACTCTTGAGAGTCCCTTGGACTGCAAGGAGATCCAACCAGTCCATTCTGAAGGAGATCAGCCCTGGGATTTCTTTGGAAGGAATGATGCTAAAGCTGAAACTCCAGTACTTTGGCCACCTGATGGGACGAGTTGACTCATTGGAAAAGACTGTGATGCTGGGAGGGATTGGGGGCAGGAGGAGAAGGGGATGACAGAGGATGAGATGGCTGAATGGCATCACTGACTCGGTGGAAGCAAGTTTCAGTGAACTCTGGAAGTTGGTGATGGACAGGGAGGCCTGGCGTGCTGCAATTCATGGGGTCGCAAAGAGTTGGACATGACTGAGCGACTGATCTGATCTGAGTAATTTTCTGGTGGTGTTTTAGGGTTTTCTATGTAGTGGATCATGTCATCTGCAAACAGTGAGAGTTTTTCTTCTTCTAATCCAATCTGGATTCCTTTTATTTCTTTTTATTCTCTGATTGCTGTGTCTAGGACTTTCAAAACTGTGTTGAAAAGTAGTGGTGAGAGTGGGCACCCTTGTCTTGTTCCTGATTTTAGAGGAAATGCTTTCAGTTTTTTGCCATTGAGGATAATGTTTGCTGTGGGTTTATTATAGATGGCTTTTATGTTGATATATGTTTCTTCTATGCCTGTTTTCTGGAGAGTTTTTATCATAAACGGGTGTTGAATTTTGTCAAAGACTTTCTCTGCATCTATTGAGATAATCATATGGTTTTTACCTTTCAATTTGTTAACATTATGTATCACATTGATTGATTTGCAAATATTGAAGAATCCTTGCATCCCTGGGATAAAGCCCACTTGGTCATGATATCTTTTTAATTTGTTGCTGGATTCTGTTTGCTAGAATTTTGTTGAGGATTTTTGCATCTATGTTCATCAGTGATATTGGCCTGTAGTTTTCTTTTTTTCTGATATCTTTGTCTGGTTTTGGTAGTAGGGTGATGGTGGCCTCATAGAATGAGTTTGGGAGTTTACCTTCCTCTGCAATTTTCTGAAGGAGTTTGAGCAGGATAGGTGTTAGCTCTTCTCTAAATTTTGGTAGAATGCACCTGTGAAATCATCTGGTCCTGGGTTTTTGTCTGTTGGAAGATTTTTGATTATAGTTTTGATTTCCATGCTTGTGATGGGTCTGTTAGGGTTTTCTATTTCTTCCTGGTTCAGTTTTGGAAGGTTATACTTTTCTAAGAATTTGTCCATTTCCTCCAAGTTGTCCATTTTATTGGCATATAGTTGCTGATAGTAGTCTCTTAGGAGTCTTTGTATTTCTGTGTTGTCTGTTGTGATTTCTCCATTTTCATTTCTAATTTTATTGATTTGATTTTTCTCTCTTTTCTTCTTGATGAGTCTGACTAATGGTTTGTCTATTTTGCTTATCTTCTCAAAGAACCACCTTTTAGTTTTGCTGATTTTGCTATAGTCTCCTTCGTTTCTTTTTCATTTATTTCTGCTCTGATTTTTTATTATTTCTTTCCTTCTATTAACTTTGGGGTTCTCCTTTTCTTCTTTTTCTAGTTGCTTCAGATGTAAAGTTAGGTTATTTACTTGATGTTTTTCTTGTTTCTTGAGGTAAGCTTGTATTGCTATGAACCTTCCTCTCAGCACTGCTTTTACTGAATCCCATAGGTTTGAGGTTGTACAACTCATTTTGAACTCAGATAAGAAAATTGCTAACATTTGCTTTTTGTCTAACATAAGTACAAAGTAAACAGTCAGTAATAAGTCATTAGCAAAAATAAAGCAAAAAATGTGTTAAAATGGTGTATAACATAACCACATTTATGGAAGAATATATTCCAATATCAAATGGCAAAATTAAACAATGCAAAACCGCGACTGCTTTTGCACCAACCTAATTAATTTTTTGGCTGTGTTGGGTCTTCATTGCGGCGCGTGGGTTTTCTCTAGTTGCAGTGAATGGGGGCTACTCTTGGGTTGCAGTGTGAAGACTTATTGCAGTAGCTTCTCTTATTGCAGAGCATGGGATCTAGGCGTGCAGGCTTCAGTAGTTGTGACTCATGGGCCTAGCATGTGGAATCCCTCAGCACGTGGGATCTTCCCAGACCAGGGACTGAACTCACGTCCCCTGCATTGACAGGTGGATTCGTAAACTCTAGACCACCTGGGAAGCCTGGTCCTGGGTTTTCAAGCCTCTTCTGCCACTTTTCTTCTCCCCCAGTCTCCCTCTCCTCATCTGTGCAGTGGGTCAAATTGTACCCATCTCCAGGACCACCTCCAGGACAGCAGAGAGAATTCAGGCAGATGAAGGAGCTGATGATTAGGAAAGAACCTTCAGGGAAGAGGGCCGTGAGGTTAGCATCCACCTAATTAATACCAGACAGCAGGAGCTGGGCAGCCCGGGTAATGCCCTGGTGATTAGTGATGTTAAGCATCTTTTCATTTACCTGTTTACCATCTGTATGTCTTCTTTGCAAAAATACCCATTCAAATCCTCTATTTTTAAATTGGATTGTTTTGTGATATTGAGCTGCATAAGTTCTTTATATAGTTTGGATATTAACCCCTTATCAGACATAAAGTGAAAATGAAAGTCTCTCAGGTGTGTCCGGCTCTTTGCAAGCCCATGGACTATACAGTCCATGGAATTTTCCTGGCCAGAATACTGGAGTGGGTAGCCTTTCCCTTCTCCAGGGGATCTTCCCAACCCAGGAATCAAACCAGGGTCTCCTGCATTGCAGGCAGATTCTTTACCAACTGAGCTATCAGGGAAAGCCTATCAGACATATGATTTGCAAATTATCTTCTTCCATTTGGTAGGTTGCCTTTATTCCTTTTTACAGCTGAATAATGCTCTATTTTATGGACTATGTGTATGTACATGTGTTCATACACCTAATAATAGTTATTGAATGCTTATTATGGGTCCATTGCTGTCCTAAGAATTTTACACTTATTACCCTTTCAAACCTCACAACAGCTCTATAAGTAGGTCCTACCATTATCCCCATTTTGATAAGGGAAATGAGGCTGAGAAAGGCAAAGTGATTTTCATAAAGCCACCCAGCTGGCAGATGGTACAGCCAAGATGCAAAGCCAGACAGCCTGATTCCAGGGGCCATGCTCTGAGCCTCTGAGGCCTGCATTTGAAGATGTGAACAAACCTCTTTTCCCTTCTGAGCCACGCAGTGGAGTGATGCCTCCACCTGCTAACTTTCCTTCTGTTCTGGCTTCTTCACAGGAGAGCAAAAAGTCCCAGAGCATATCCAGTCTGTATGTTCACTTTATAGTCGGGATGAAGACGTTGGGAAAGATTGAGGGCAGGAGGAGAAGGGGACGGTGGAGGATGAGATGGTTGGATAGCATCACTGACTCAATGGGCGTGGGTTTGGGTGGACTCCAGGAGTTGGTGATGGACAGGGAAGCCTGGTGTGCTTCAGTTCATGGGGTTGCAAAGAGTCGGACACGACTGAGTGACTGAACTGAACTGAACTGAAGATGTTCAAGGAGAGAAGTGACTCCTGCAAACTCACACAGCTGGAAGTGACAGGTGGGTCTGGACCCTGAGGACCCAGAGGGGAGCTGAGACCTCCATGTGCCTCCAAATTGCAGAACCGTCCCCAGCCAGCAGTCTGATGAGCTGTGTCCTTTCTCCGACGGCCACCAGGAGGAGGTGAACCTCTGCCCACAGCAACGCCGGCTGTGTCCCCTCCCCCAGGCACCTCCCGCAGGCACATTCATTCTTCCGAGGGTGGTTTCCTTTTTCACTACTGCTTTAGTGGGAAAGAAAAAGGCTAGAGACCAAAAACCTGGGAGCAGTGCTCCTGGCGAGCAGAGGCATTCGCTGTCTCCCCCCTGACTTCTGGCCTCCTCAGCCACCACTCCTGGCAGGCGGGTCATGGGACTGGAGGCAGACGTTGCCTGCGGAGACAGCTGCCCGTGCCCCCGCCCCGCCACCCCCCACCCAACTTGGCCGACAGACAGGCTGGCCTTGGCCAGAAATTATATGTTTTGAAGCTGTTTCTGAAGCAGAAGCCCCAAGACTGTGCCGTCTTTGTGGTCAGTGTTTGAATTCTTCTTGCAATTCCTTGAATTCTCCCAGCTTTTCTTTTTACCCTTTGATTTTTTAAAAGTATGTCTCATTATGGAATATATATTTGCTGTAGAAAAATGAGAAAATATAAATAAGCATAAGGGTTTTAAAACATCCCAACTCTACTACACAGAGAGGAAATGAAACCACCTGATCTGGCATAAGGATAACCCTCACAAGCAAGAAACCAGGCCCTCTAAGGTGCCCTGACTCACCTGCGAGTGATAAGCCAGGAGGGCGGCCAGCCTGGAGGAGGTGCAGGCCTGGGAGGGAGGCTGGGCGTCTGCTGCTCAGAGCACACGGTGTTCGAACGGAAGAAAAGGCACCAAGTGTGCATGTGGGACCCATGCATGTTCCACGTGCAATCTCAAAATCACCATCACTAAAGACCTGCCCTTTCTATTCCCAAAGTCACCACTATTATTTTGTAATTAATGTATTTGGCTGCAATGGGGCTTAGTTGTAGTACAGGGAATCTCAGTTGCTCCATGGCATGTGGGATCCTTAGTTCCCCGACCAGGGATCATGTCCTACGAAGTGGATTCTTAACCACTGGGTCACCAAGGAAGTCCTGGGGTCACCACTAGAAACATTTTCAGGGCATTTCCTAGCAGACATCTTCCTGTGCATACATGCAGATTTTTTCATAGACTTGCTAAATCTATGTTAATTTTCTTGCTACTAAGTTGCTGCTAAGTCACTTCAGTTGTGTCCGACTCTGTGCAACTCCATAGATGGCAGCCCACCAGGCTCCCCCATCCCTGGGATTCTCCAGGCAAGAACACTGGAGTGGGTTGCCATTTCCTTCTCCAATGCATGAAAGTGAAAAGGGAAAGTGAAGTCGCTCAGTCGTGTCCAACCCTCAGCGACCCCATGGACTGCAGCCTTCCAGGCTCCTCCATCCATGGGATTTTCCAGGCAAGAGTACTGGAGTGGGGTGCCATTGCCTTCTCCGAATTTTCTTGCTAAATCTATGTTAATTTTTGTGTCCTTGTTTATTGCTGCCCTCCAGTCCCACTATAAGGACCCATGTCATCTGAGGTCAGTTCAGAGCAAGGAGGCCTGGGTGTACTGGTTACTATTAATGACTAAGAGCACAGAAGGGCAGAAGGCAGAGGCCATGGGGAGGACTCTCATGGGTCTTGTGGGTCAGGTAGGAAAACACCAGCGAATGAGCTCTCGGAGCTCCAATTGTCTGCATCTTGAACTGAGCAATTACTGCGGCGCTAAGAAGGCAGGGCTTGCTCCTGGCCCATTGTGCCCCCGACTCTGGGTCTCACCTGACAAATGACCTGGACCCAGGCCTCCCAGGCTGTCCATGACCCAGCCTCATCCGCCGTTCTCATGCACGGACTGCTCTGCCTGCCGCCACTGCTGCTGGTCTTCAGTTGTCCTATCCCCAGGGTTGAAGGGGCTGCTCACTAAGTGGCTGTTGAACCCTGAGTCTGCAATGCAGCTCATCACTCCAGGATCAAAGGACCTCGTCCAGGCCCTCAGTCTAAATGAGAGGAGGGAGGCCGTGCTGCCTCCATCAGATACTGGGAGCCAGACCCACCCCCTCAGTCTCTGATCCTTGATGGTCTTGGTCACTTGGGCAACTCACTGACCAAGTGAATTGACCAACTCACTGACCAAGAGGCTCGCTGAGCACAGGGGAGACCCCCCTACCTGCCTGTCCGCCCAGACCTCACCCGCCAGGTGTGGGGCAGGAAGCATGATATTTCTGTCAAAGGCTTTGGCTGTGAACTTGCCCCTAGCGAGTCTGGGTTGGTGCTGAGAAGTGAATGGTGTCCAGTGGTCAGAGAAGTGGCTTCAGGGATGAGGTGGGGCCAGATGGGAGTCAAGGCTGTGGGGTCCTTCCTGCTGGTGCTCACCTCACCCTGAGCTTATAGGGCACGCTCCGCCATGCCCAGAGGAGGGCTGCTGCCTCGGTGACGTGGCCTCTGCAGTGGGTGTGCTCCGTGTGGCCCCCATTTCTGAATAAAGCTTTAATATAATATTTTTCATTGAGTGAATAAGCGAATGAATGAATCATTCACTCACACACATTTGTCAACACACAGAGTTAAAAGCTGAGCAAATGAGAGAGAAGAAAAGAGTCTCCTGGTCCAAGCAAACCCCAGGCTGGTCGGAAGGAAGCTCTGGGCCCCCAAGAACTGTCCCTTCTCCTTCCTTACTGCTGGGGGGCTCGAGGGCTCTGCGGATGCTGGGTGGGTGGCTGGGCTCCACGTAATCAGGTACCGCTCGGCTTTGGAATATAAACACATTCCGTGGGCCTCTGGAGAGTACGGCCCTGCTGTGGACTCGAAGGACTGATGTCAAAGGCCACTGTGAGGCCCGTCCTCTTCCCGAGAAAGCTGGGGGTGCCTTGAGCATCACTAGGTCGACCCCAGGCCTGTCGATGGGCAAACTGAGACCAGGATGGGCAGGGACTTGCTCAAGGCCACGCAGCAGTCAGGAGCAGAAGTCAAGACCCCGTTACTCCGCTGGGTGCACTTTGTACCTGACTTCTGGCCTGGTTAGAGTGGGAAGCATAGAGCTCAGATGATGGTGGGGGGCCCAGGAAGCTGCATTCCGGTCTCCTCTCTGGGCACAGGATTGTGCCAATTGACAGCCCCGATGTCTAGTGCTTTGGCACCAAAGCTGTGCTGTGCCTCCTGGTCAGAGCCTGCTTGGACCCTTCCATGTGGAGAGTTTGACCGATGTCCTTTCACAGATTCCTGTTACCAGAGGTATGAGTGCAGGATGGAGGGCTGAGGCCATGGGCAGCAGAGCCCACTGGTGACTCCGAGCCTGACCCATCTTGAGGCACATGTGGCACTGCATTTGTGGCTCATCATGGCATCATGGACACACCCCAGATACTGGCCCTTCCAGGCTGGCCACGTCAGCACAGAGGCACGTCCATCCCAGGCCAGAAGATGCTGTGTTCACTGAGGCTGGCCTATGGGGGAGTGTCATGTTTTTTTAGGCACAGAGAGGGCTGCTGATAGGGCTGTAAACAGAAACAGCTCCTGCAGAGAACAGTCTGGTGGTTCCTCACATGGTTAAACACAGAGTTAGCCTGTGTGCGCGTGCTAAGTCACTTCAGTTGTGCCCAACTCTTTGCAACCCTATGGACTACAGCTCTCCAGGCTCCTCTGTCCATGGGATTCTCCAGGCAAAAATACGGAGTGGGTTGCTGTGCCCTCCTCCAGGGGATCTTCCCGACCCAGGGAATGAACCAGCATCTCTTATGTCTCTTGTATTGGCAGGCGGGTTTTTTACCATGAGAGCACATGGGAGCCCAGAATTAGCACATGATCCAGGAATTCCACTCTTAGGTTTGTATCCAAGAAAATAAAAACACACGTCCACACAAAAGCTTCTATAAGGACGTTCATAACAGCCAGAGTGGAAACAACCCAAGTGACCATCAGCTGATAAATGAATAAACAGAGTGCAGCATATCCACGTGGTGGAATATTACTCAGCCACCAACAGGATAACCACTGACACATGGCCCAACATGGATGGACTTTAACAACACGGTGCCACGTGAAAGAAGCGGGTTGTAAAGACCAAATTCTGCATGATTCCCTTTATGTGACATGCCTGAATCCATAAAGACAGAAAGCATGTCAGTGGTTGAATAGGGCTGGTCAGCTGGTGGGGGGGATGCTGGGGGGACACCTAGCAGGTACAGGGGTTTTTTCACACTGACTGTGATGACGGTCCCACAGTTCTGTGAGTGTATGAACCACCACTGAATTATTCCCTTTACAGGGATGACCTGTTTGGTCTGTGAATTCTACCTCAATAAAGCTGTAGAAAAAGCAAATGTTAATGATAGGCAAGGGTGTGGTGTCACTGGAGATTTTGGACGCTGCTGGAATCTGCCATTGCAGAACTTTGTAGAATTGGCAATATGTACTCAGATGAACTTGCACACCCAGTGACCTCCTGTCCCACTCCCAGGCCTGGACTCACCAGAAACACCACATCTGTCCACCAGAATATGTCCACAGCAGAATAATGGCAACAGCCCTCACCAGGCTGCCACTCGTGTGTCCATCAATACTAGAATGAATAAATTTGCTGTTGCTATTCAGTTGCTCAGTTGTGTCCGACTCTTTGTGACCCCAGGGACTGCAGCACATCAGGCCTCCCTGTCCATCACCAACTCCCAGAGCTTGCTCAAACTCATGTCCATTGAGTCGATGATGCCATCCAACCATCTCATCCTCTGTCACCCCCTTCTCCTCCTGCCCTCAATCTTTCCCAGCATCAGGGTCTTTTCCAATGAGTTGGCTCTTCGCATCAGGTGGCCAAAGTATTAGAGCTTCAGCATCAGTCCTTCCAATGAATATTCAGGACTGATTTCCTGTAGGATTGACTGGTTGAATCCCCTTGCTGGCCAAGGGACTCTCAAGCATCTTCTCCAACACCACAACTTGAAAGCATCAATTCTTCGGTGTTCACCCATTTTTATGGTCCAACTCCCACATCTGTTCACGACTACTGGAAAAGCCATAGCTTTGACTATATAGACCTTTATTGGCAAAGTGATGTCTCTGCTTTTTAATATGCTGTCTAGGTTTGTCATAGTTTTTCTTCCAAGGGGCAGGTTTCTTTTAATTTTATGGCTGCAGTCACCATTCATGGTGATTTTGGAGCCCAAGAAAATAAAATCTGTCATTGTTTCCATTTTTTTCACCCATCTATTTGCCATGAAGTGGCATGATTGGATGAGCGTGGTCTATTCACACAATGGCACAGAATGAACACTGCTGAGCTAAAACCATACACACAGTGACGAATTGTGCGCATACAGCAAGGAGGGAAGGCAGCTCCAGCCCTGGAATTTCATGTGCTCACATTCAGAAACCAACTTCTGCATCAAAGGTCAATCGATGGCTACTCTCAGAGGACGGACAGAGCCACGGGGACAGGAAAAGGTGCTCCTGGGGCTGCTGACAGTCTATTTCTTGATCTGAGTACATTCACTCTAAATTTAAACAACAGTACACCTAGGATTGGACTTCCTTTATGGCCTGGCTGGTAAAGAATCCACCTACAATGTGGGAGACCTGGGTTCGATCCCTGGGTTGGGAAGATCCCCTGGAAAAGGGAAAGGCTACCCACTCCAGTATTCTGACCTAGAGAATTCCAAGGACTCTATAGTCCATGGGATTGCAAAGAGTCGGACACGACTGAGCAACTTTCACTTTCATACCTAGGATTTACACACTTTTTGCCTCTATGTCATATTTCAATAAAAAATCCACTTAGTCTTAATCAGATTATTTTTCTGATATTGAGTTATATGAGTTCTTTACATCTTCAGGATATTAACCCCATATGAGAAATCATTTGCAAATATCTTCTCCCATTCAGTAGGTGGCCTTTGCGTTTTGTTGATGGTTTCCTTTGCTGTGCAAAAGTTTTTCAGTTTAATGTGATCCTATTTGCTTATTTTTGCTTTTGTTGCCTTTACCTGAGGAAACAGATTAAAAAAAATATTGCTGAGAGTGATGTCAAAGAGCATACTGCTTATGTTTTCTTCCAGAAGTTTTGTGGTTTCAGGTCTTATATTTAAGGTTTTAATCCATTTGAACTGGATAATGTATAAAGATAACATATAAAGTCTAAAATAAAGAACTCATACAAGTCAGTATCAAAGAAACAAGCAATCAAACTAAAAAATGGTCAGAGGATCTGAATAGAAATTTTTCCAGAGAAGATGCTCACAACAGACACAGGAAAATATGGTCAACATCATCAATTACTAGGGAATACAAATCAAAGTCACAATGAGATATCACCTCATATCTGTCAGAATGGCTATTATAAAAAAGACAGCATGTAACAAGCATTGGCAAGGTTGTGGAGAAAGGGAAGCCTTCATACACTGCTGGTGGGAAGGTAAGTTGGTGCAGCCACTACAGAAAATAGTATAGATATTCCTAAAAAGCTTAAAAATAGAACTACAATATGTCCAGCAATTCCACTTCTAGGTATTTATCCAAAGAAAATGAAAACACTAACTGCAAAGATATATACAGTCCTATGTTCACAGCAACACTATTCACAACAGCCAAGATACGGAAACAACCCAACTGTCCATCGACAGAGAAATGGATAAAGAAGATGTGGTACAGATATACAGTGGACTATTCAGTTCAGTTCAGTCGCTCAGTTGTGTCCGACTCTTTGGGACCCCATGGACTGCAGCACGCCAGGCCTCCCTGTCCATCATCAACTCCCGGAGTTTGCTCAAACTCATGTCCACTGAGTCAGTGATGCATCCAACCATCTCATCCTCTGTTGCCCCCTTCTCCTCCTTCCCTCAGTCTTTTCCAGTATCAGCATCTTTTCAAATGAGTCAGCTCCTCACATCAGGTGGCCAAAATATTGGAGTTTCAGCTTCAACATAAGTCTTTCCAATGAACACTCAGGACTGATCTCCTTTAGAATGGACTGGTTGGATCTCCTTGCAGTCCAAGGAACTCTCAAGAGCCTTCTCCAACACCACAGTTCAAAAGCATCAATTCTTCGGCACTCAGCTTTCTTTATAGTTCAACTCTCACATCCATACATGACCACTGGAAAAACCATAGAATTGACTAGATGAACCTTTGTTGGCAAACTAATGTCTCTGTTTTTTTATATGCTGTCTAAGTTGGTCATAACTTTCCTACCAAGGAGCAAGCATCTTTTAATTTCATGGCTGCAGTTACCATCTGCAGTGATTTTGGAGCCCAGAAAAATAAAATCAGCCACTGTTTCCACTGTTTCCCATCTATTTGCCATGAAGTGATGGGACCAGATGCCATGACCTTAGTTTTCTGAATGTTGAGCTTAAAGCCAACTTTTTCACTCTCCTCTTTCACTTTCATCAAGAGGCTTTTGAGTTCCTCTTCCCTTTCTGCCTTAAGGGTGGTGTCATATGCATATCTGAGGTTATTGATATTTCTCCCAGCAATCTTGATTCCAGCTTGTGCTTCTTCCAGCCCAGCGTTTCTCATGATGTACTCTGCATAGAAGTTAAATAAGCAGGGTGACAATATACAGCCTTGACGTACTCCTTTTCCTATTTGGAACCAGTCTGTTGTTTCACGTCCAGTTTTAACTGTTGCTTCTTGACCTGCATACAGATTTCTCAGGAGGCAGGTCAGGTGGTCTGGTATTCCCATCTCTTTAAGAATTTTCCACAGTTGTGATCCACACAGTCAAAGGCTTTGGCATAGTCAATAAACCAGAAATAGATGTTTTTCTGGAACTCTCTTGCTTTTTCTATGATCCAGCGGATGTTGGCAATTTGATCTCTGGTTCCTCTGCCTTTTCTAAATCCAGCTTGAACATCTGGAAGTTCACAGTTCACGTATTGCTGAAGCCTGGCTTGAGAATCTTGAGCATTACTTTACTAGCTTGTGAGATGTGTGCAATTGTGCGGTAGTTTGAGCATTCTTTGGCATTGCCTTTCTTTGGGATTGGAATGAAAACTGACCTTTTCCAGTCCTGTGGCCACTGCTGAATTTTCCAAATTTGCTGGCATATTGAGTGCAGCACTTTCACAGCATCATCTTTTAGGATTTGAAAGAGCTCAACTGGAATTCCATCACCTCACTAGCTTTGTTCATAGTGAAGATTCCTAAGACCCACTTGACTTCACATTCCAGGATGTCGGGCTCTAGGTCAGTGAGCACACCATTGTGAGATTATCTGGGTCATGAAGATCTTTTTTGTATAGTTCTTCTATGTATTCTTGCCACCTCTTCTTAATATCTTCTGTTTCTGTTGGGTCCATACCATTTCTGTCCTTTATTGAGCCCATCTTTGCATGAAATGTTCCCTTGGTATCTCTAATTTTCTTGAAGAGATTTCTAGTCTTTCCCATTCTATTGTTTTCCTCTATTTCTTTGCACTGATCACCGAGGAAGTCTTTCTTATCTCTCCTTGCTATTCTTCGGAAATCTGCATTCAAATGGGTATATGTTTCCTTTCCTCCTTTGCTTTTCACTTCTCTTCTTTTCATAGCCATTTGTAAGGCTTCCTCAGACAGTCATTTTGCTCTTTTGCATTTCTTTTTCTTGGGGATGGTCTTGATCCCTGTCTCCTGTACAGTGACACGAACCTCATTCCATAGTTCATCAGGCACTCTATCAGATCTAGTCCCTTAAATCTATTTCTCACTTCCACTGTATAATCATAAGGGATTTGATTTAGGTCATACCTGAATGGTCTAGTGGTTTCCCCTACTTTCTTCAATTTAAGTCTGAATTTGGCAATAAGGAGTTCATGATCTGAGCCACAGTCAGCTCCCAGTCTTGTTTTTGCTGACTGTATAGATTTTCTCCATCTTTGGCTGCAAAGAATATAATCAATCTGATTTCGGTGTTGGCCATCTGGTGGTGTCAATGTGTAGAGTCTTGTGTTGTTGGAAGAGGGTGTTTGCTATGACCAGTGCATTCTCTTTGCAAAACTCTATTAGCCTTTGCTTTGTTTCATTCTGTATTCCAGGGCCAAATTTGCCTGTTACTCCAGGTGTTTCTTGACTACCTACTTTTGCATTTCAGTCCCCTATAATGAAAAGGACATCTTTTTTGAGTGTTAGTTCTAAAAATCTTGTAGGTCTTCATAGAACCATTCAACTTCAGCTTCTTCAGCATTATTGGTTGGGGCATAGACTTGGATTACAGTCAATCTGAATGGTTTGCCTTGGAAATGAACGGAGATCATTCTGTCATTTTTGAGATTGCATCTAAGTACACTGTGTCTGCATTCCAGACTCTTGTTGAGTATGAGGGTTACTCCATTTCTTCTAGGGATTCTTGCCCACAGTAGTAGATATAATGGTCATCTGAGTTAAATTCACCCATCCAGTCCATTTTAGTTTGCTGATTCTTAAAATGTCGACGTTCACTCTTGCCATCTCCTGTTTGACCACTTCCAATTTGCCTTGATTCATGGACCTAAGATTCCAGATCCCTATGCAATATTGCTCTTTACAGCATTGGACCTTGCTTCCATCACCAGTCACATCCATAACTGGGTATTGTTTTTGCTTTGGCTCCTTCTCTTCATTCTTTCTGGAGTTATTTCTCCATGATCTCCAGTAGCGTATTGGGCACCTACCGACCTGGGGGGTTCATCTTTCAGTGTCCTATCTTTTTTCCTTTTCATACTGTTAATCGGAGTGGCAAGCTGTGGCTGTGCAGCACTGGGGTGGCAAGCAGCCAAGAGGAGCTACCCCTCGTCCAAGACAAGGAGCAGCGGCTGCACTTTGCTGGATCAGCTGTGAAGAGATACCCCACGCCCAAGGTAAGAGAAACCCCAGTAAGATGGTAGGCACTGAGAGAGGGCATCAGAGGGCAGACAGACTGAAACCACAATCACAGAAAACGAACTAATTTAATCACATGGACCACAACCTTGTCTAACTTAATGAAACTAAGCCATGCTGTGTAGGGTCACCCAAGATGTACGGGTCATGGTGGAGAGTTCTGACAAAATGTGGTCCACTGGAGAAGGGAATGGCAAACCACTTCAGTATTCTTGCCTTGAGAACCCCATGAACAGTGGAATGTTATGCTAAGTCACTTCAGTCGTGTCCGACTCTGTGTGACCCCATAGACGGCAGCTCACCAGGCTCCCCCATCCCTGGGATTCTCCAGGCAAGAACACTGGAGTGGGTTGCCATTTCCTTCTCCAATGCATGAAAATGAAAAGAGAAAATGAAGTCACTCAGTCGTGTCCGACTCTTAGCAACCCCATGTACGGCAACCCACCAGGCTCCTCCATCCATGGGATTTTCCAGGCAAGAGTACTGGAGTGGTGTGCCATTGCCTTCTCCAAGTGGAATGTTACTCAGCTATAAAAAGGAATGGAATCTTGATATTTGCAACAACAGGGATGGGTCTGGAGGGTATCATGCTAAGTAAACCACATCAGAGAGAGGAAGACAAATACTGTATGATTTCACTTATATGTGGAATCCAAATGATAGGCAAATGGACAAACAAAACAAAACAGGAACAGACTCACAGAGACAGAGAATAATCTATTGGTGGCCAGAGGAGAGGGGGTGTGGGAAGAGGTGACAAGGGGGAAGGGGATTAAGAGGTATAAATGTCCAGCTATAAAATAAATAAGTCAAGGGGATATACTATACAGCATAGGGAATACAGCATTGTAAAAGTACTGTAATAACTTTCTGTGGTGACAGATGGTAACTACACTTACTGTTGAGCATTTCATAATGTATGTTATCACCATGCTTTATATCTGAAACTAATGTAATGTTACAAGTCAATTACACTTTAATCTTAAAAGTCTTCTAATAAAAATACGAACCAAGCTTGTGGAGGTGATGGAATTCCAGGTGAGCTCTTTCAAATCCTAAAAGATGATGCTGTGAAAGTGCTGCACTCAATATGCCAGCAAATTTGGGAAACTCAGCAGTGGCCACAGGACTGGAAAAGGTCAGTCTTCATTTCAATCCCAAAGAAAGGCAATGCCAAAGAATGCTCAAACTACCACACAATTAATCTCACACGCTAGCAAAGTAATGCTCAAAATTTTTCAAGCCAGGCTTCAACAGGACATGAACCGTGAACTTCCAGACGTTCAAGCTGAATTTAGAAAAGGCAGAGGAACCAGAGATCAAATTGCCAACATTCACTGGATCATTGAAAAAGCAAGAGAGTTCCAGAAAAACATATACTTCTGGTTTATTGACTATGCCAAAGCCTTTGACTGTGTGGATCACAACAAACTGGAAAATTCTTAAAGAGATAGAAATACCAGACCACCTGACCTGCCTCTTGAGAAATCTGTATGCAGGTCAAGAAGCAACATTTAGAACTGGACATGGAACAGGCTGGTTCCAAGTTGGGAAAGGAGTACATGAAGGTTGTATATTATCACCCTGATTATTTAACTTACATACAGAGTACATCATGCAAAATGCCAGGCTGGATGAAGCACAAGGTGGAATCAAGATTGCCGGGAGAAACATCAATAACCTCAGATATACAGATGACACCACCCTTATGGCAGAAAGTGAAGAACAACTAAAGAGCCTCTTGATGAAAGTGAAAGAGGAGAGTGAAAATCTGGCTTAAAACTCAACATTCAGAAAATGAAGATCATGGCATCCAGTCCCATCACTTCATGGCAAATAGATGGGAAACAGTGGAAATAGTGAGAGACTTTATTTTCTTGGGCTCCAAAATCACTGAAGATGGTGATTGCAGCCATGAAATTAAAAGACGCTTGTGCCTTGGAAGAAAAGGTATGACTAACCTAGATATCATATTAAAAAGCAGAAGAGACATTACTTTGCCAACAAAGGTCCGTCTAGTCAAGGCTATGGTTTTTCCAGTGGCCATGTATGTATGTGAGAGTTGGACTATAAAGAAAGCTGAGCAACGAAGAACTGATGCTTTTGAACTGTGGTGTTTGGAGAAGACTCTTGAGAGTCCCTTGGACTGCAAGGAGATCCAACCAGTCCATCCTAAAGGAAATCAGTCCTGAATATTCATTGGAAGGACTGATGCCAAAGCTGAAACTCCAATATTTTGGCCACCTGATGCGAAGAACCAACTCACTGGAAAAGATCCTGATGCTGAGATGATGGACAGAGAAGCCTGTGTGCTGCAGTCCATGGGGTTGCAAAGAGTTGGACATGACTGAGTGACTTAACTGAA
This sequence comes from Bos indicus x Bos taurus, assembly GCF_003369695.1. Classification (NCBI taxonomy): domain Eukaryota; kingdom Metazoa; phylum Chordata; class Mammalia; order Artiodactyla; family Bovidae; genus Bos; species Bos indicus x Bos taurus. The sequence continues at coordinate 52,704,845 of NC_040093.1, forward strand.
TGGAATAAAAATACATTTAAAAAGTTAATGACACAGCTGAATTCTACCAAAAATTTAAAGAGCTAACACCTATCCTGCTCGAACTCTTCCAGAAAATTGCAGAGGAAGGTAAACTTCCAAACTCATTCTATGAAGCCACCATCACCCTATACCAAAACCTGACAAAGATCCCACAAAAAAAGAAAACTATAGGCCAATATCACTGATGAACATAGATGCAAAAATCCTTAACAAAATTCTAGCAATCAGAATCCAACAACACATTAAAAAGATCATACACCATGACCAAGTGGGCTTTATCCCAGGAATGCAAGGATTCTTCAATATCCGCAAATCAATCAATGTAATACACCACATTAACAAACTGAAAAATAAAAACCATGTGATTATCTCAATAGATGCAGAGAAAGCCTTTGACAAAATTCAATATCCATTTATGATAAAAACTCTCCAGAAAGCAGGAATAGAAGGAACATACCTCAACATAATAAAAGCTATATATGACAAACCCACAGCAAACATTATCCTCAATGGTGAAAAATTGAAAGCATTTCCTCTAAAGTCAGGAACAAGACAAGGGTGCCCACTTTCACCATTACTATTCAACATAGTTTTGGAAGTTTTGGCCACAGCAATCAGAGCAGAAAAAGAAATAAAAGGAATCCAAATTGGAAAAGAAGAAGTAAAACTCTCACTATTTGCAGATGACATGATCCTCTACATAGAAAACCCTGAAGACTCCACCAGAAAATTACTAGAACTAATCAATGACTATAGTAAAGTTGCAGGATATAAAATCAACACACAGAAATCCCTTGCATTCCTATACACTAATAATGAGAAAACAGAAAGAGAAATTAAGGAAACAATTCCATTCACCATTGCAATGGAAAGAATAAAATACTTAGGAATATATCTACCTAAAGAAACTAAAGACCTATATATAGAAAACTATAAAACACTGGTGAAAGAAATCAAAGAGGACACTAATAGATGGAGAAATATACCATGTTCATGGATTGGAAGAATCAATATAGTGAAAATGAGTATACTACCCAAAGCAATGTATAGATTCAATGCAATCCCTATCAAGCTACTAACAGTATTCTTCACAGAGCTAGAACAAATAATTTCACAATTTGTATGGAAATACAAAAAACCTCGAATAGCCAAAGCGATCTTGAGAAAGAAGAAGGGAACTGGAGGAATCAACCTACCTGACTTCAGGCTCTACTACAAAGCCACAGTTATCAAGATAGTATGGTACTGGCACAAAGACAGAAATATTGATCAATGGAACAAAATAGAAAGCCCAGAGATAAATCCACGCACATATGGACACCTTATCTTTGACAAAGGAGGCAAGAATATACAATGGTTTAAAGACAATATCTTTAACAAGTGGTGCTGGGAAATCTGGTCAACCACTTGTAAAAGAATGAAACTAGAACACTTTCTAACACCATACACAAAAATAAACTCAAAATGGATTAAAGATCTAAACGTAAGACCAGAAACTATAAAACTCCTAGAGGAGAACATAGGCAAAACACTCTCTGACATACATCACAGCAGGATCCTCTATGACCCACCTCCCAGAATATTGGAAATAAAAGCAAAAATAAACAAATGGGACCTAATTAACCTTAAAAGCTTCTGCACATCAAAGGAAACTATTAGCAAGGTGAAAAGACAGCCTTCAGAATGGGAGAAAATAATAGCAAATGAAGCAACTGACAAACAACTAATCTCAAAAATATACAAGCAACTTCTACAGCTCAACTCTGGAAAAATAAATGACCCAATCAAAAAATGGGCCAAAGAACTAAATAGACATTTCTCCAAAGAAGACATACAGATGGCTAACAAACATATGAAAAGATGCTCAACATCACTCATTATCAGAGAAATGTAAATCAAAACCACTATGAGGTACCATTTCACACCAGTCAGAATGGCTGCAATCCAAAAGTCTACAAATAATAAATGCAGGAGAGGGTGTGGAGAAAAGGGAACCCTCTTACACTGTTGGTGGGAATGCAAACTAGTACAGCCACTATGGAAAACAGTGTGGAGATTCCTTAAAAAACTGGAAATAGAACTGCCTTATGATCCAGCAATCCCACTGCTGGGCATACACACTGAGGAAACCAGAAGGGAAAGAGACACGTGTACCCCAATGTTCATCGCAGCACTGTTGATAATAGCCAGGACATGGAAGCAACCTAGATGTCCATCAGCAGATGAATGGATAAGAAAGCAGTGGTACATATACACAATGGAGTATTACTCAGCCATTAAAAAGAATACATTTGAATCAGTTCTAATGAGGTGGATGAAACTGGAGCCTATTATACAGAGTGAAGTAAGCCAGAAAGAAAAACACCAATACAGTATACTAATGCATATATATGGAATTTAGAAAGATGGTAACAATAACCCTGTGTACGAGACAGCAAAAGAGACACTGATGTATAGAACAGTCTTATGGACTCTGTGGGAGAGGGAGAGGGTGGGAAGATGTGGGAGAATGGCACTGAAACATGTAAAATATCATGTATGAAATGAGTTGCCAGTCCAGGTTCGATGCACGATACTGGATGCTTGGGGCAAGTGCACTGGGACTACCCAGAGGGATGGTATAGGGAGGGAGGAGGGAGGAGGGTTCAGGATGGGGAACACATGTATACCTGTGGCAGATTCATTTTGATATTTGGCAAAACTAATACAATTATGTAAAGTTTAAAAAAAAAAAAGTTAATGAAAGGAAACAGCCCAAATGGCCATTAACTCGTGAATGGATAAACACTTCATGTCCCTGCACGTGTGCCAAGTCGCTTCAGTCGTGTCCGACTCTATGCAACCCTATGGACTGTAGCTCACCAGGCTCCTTTGTCCATGGGATTCTCCAGGCAAGGATACGGGATTGGGTTGCGTGCCTTCCTCCAAGGGATCTTCCTGACCCAGGGAATCAAACCCTGTCTCTTACATCTCCTGCATTGGCAGGCAGGTTCTTTAACACTAGCACCACCTGGGAAGCCCCTTCTGTCCTTACAATGGACTATTATTCAGCCACAAAAAGGAATAACTGGCTACAACATGGATGAACCTTGAAAACATGCTTCGCGAAAACAGCCAGACACAGACAGTTACATATCGTCTGATCCCTTTGCTATGGACTGTCCAGAGTAGGTAAATCCGCAGAGATGGAAAGCAGATTTGCGGTTGCCAAGAGCTGGGAAAGGAGACTTGGGATCTGTTTTGGGGAGGATGAGAATGTTCTTGAATCAGTGCTGAAGGTTGTAACAGCTCTGTTACTGTTTGTTGTTCAGTCGCTAAGTCACGTCGGACTCCTTGTGACCTCCATCAGGCTCCTCTGTCTACGGGATTCTCCAGGGAAGAACACTGGAGTGGGTTACCATTTCCCTCTAAAAGGGATCTTCCTGACCCAGGGATCAAACCCATGTCTCCTGCATCGGCAGGCAGATTCTTTACCACTGAGCCACTTGGGAAGCCCATGACTCTGAGAATGTACTAAATGTTACTGAACTGTACACTTTCAAATAGTTGAGTGGTGAAGTTTATGTTAAAAAGAGTGGAGGTATCAAGTGGCCGATCCAGTATAAAAAGGGCTGAAGTCTCTAGTAAACAGCTCCCTGTACATTACACCTCAGTATGCATTTTCATTTTGAGTACTCATTGTGTGCCAAAATCTGGGGGCAGCCCTCTTCCTACTAGATCTCATTGCCAGTCCAGTCCGATGCAGGAGACAGGGCGCTCAGGGCTGGTGCACTGGCATGACCCAGAGGGATGGGATGGGGAGGAAGGTGGGAGGGGGGTTCAGGATGAGGAACACATGTAAACCCATGGCTGATTCATATCAATATATGGCAAAAACCACTACAATATTGTAATTAGTCTCCAACTAAAATAAATAAATTTAAAATAATAATAAGAAAAAAATCTCATTGCGTTTTCAAAGCCACCTAGGAAGCAGTTACTCTCATCACCCCCAAAATACAGGTGAGAGCCTGGATGTCCCAGGAGGCCAGCTTCCTGTCTGGATGAGGGTGGCAGAATGGGGTTTGAGTGGCTTGGTCCAAGGCCACACTTGTAGGCAGGTAGGTGGCTGCCTCTCCCAGGGTATGGGGGGACCCACTTCCTGTGACCCGGGCAAAGGTGGCCTGAGGTTCCTTGCTCACAGTCTGCCTCATGGGATCAGCAGGGGGATATTTATGGTGAAGAGAGGATGAGTGATGTGTGCCCAGTGGTCCACCACCTCCCCTACCCCAGGGTCCACTCTCTGATCTGGCTGGGACTCAGAGTGGTGGTGGTGTTCAGTCGCTCAGTCATGTCTGACTCTTTTCCATCCCATGGACTACAGCGTACCAGGCCTCTCCGCCTCCACTATCTCCTGGAGTTTGCTCAAATTCATGTCCATTGAGTCAGTGATGCCAGTCAACCATCTCATCCTGTCACCCCCTTCTCCTCCCATCCTCAATCTTTCCCAGCATCAGGGTCTTTTCCAATGAATCAGCTTGTTGCATCAGGTGGCGAAAGTATTGGAGCTTCAGCATCAGTCCTTCCAATGAACACCCAGGTCTGATCGCCTTTAGGATAGACTGGTTGGATCTCCTTGCAGTCCAAGGGACTCTCAAGTGTCTTCTCCAGCACCACAGTTCAAAAGCATCAATTCTTCGGCACTCAGCCTTCATTATGGTCCAACTCTCACATCTGTACATGACTACTGGAAAAACCACAGCTTTGACTATATGGACCTTTGTCGCCAAAGTGCTGTGTCTGTGATACAGCTCCTAAGGCCTCAGGGTGCCCCATCTACTAAAGGGGAGCAGCAAGACCAGGTCTTCGAGTATGCTGTGAGCCTACACCAGAGAAGGCAGGTGAGAGGTTGTCAGGGAACCAGGCTGTGTGCTGGGATGCAGGGTCCTCCCCAACAGTTCTGTGGCTTCGACCAAGCAGGGACTTCACATCTTGTGCTTCCAGTTCCTTGTCAGTGACAAGGCATGGGCTACTGACACCTCGTGGGTGATGATTCTCCCAGTGAGGATTAAGCGTGAATAAAGGGAATGGTGCCCAGCCCATAGCAGGCACTCAACAAGTGGCACTGGGGTGTAACGGCCTCATAATCACCAGGCTGGTGGGCCCCTCTGACCCTCTGACTCATCCTCTGTGGGTAGAAGAGCCCAGGATCTGTGTGTAAAGCATCTCTCCCTCCAGGGGGCAGATGTAGGAACCTGGGCTCATCGCTGAGAGGTGACAAAGGACCCTGGGCCTGCGGACAGGCAGAGCAGGCCCAGACCTCAGCTCCCTGGGCTGGGCAAGCTGGACTGTGGCTAGGCTCTCTGTGCTGTGCTGAGTTGCTCAGTCGTGGCTGGGCTTTTGGCCACCAACAAGAACTGCCTGATAACGAGCTACCTCATTACCTTGCAGACTGTCACTGCCCTCAGCCACCATCTGCCACCTCACCTGTCCCCTGGCACGTCCCCATCCCATGCTGCCTTGAGCCTGCTCCCTGCATCCTGCTCCGGGGGCGGGGTGGGGCAGGGTGGGTATGGGGTGGGGGGGTGGGGGGCAGTGTTCCGTGCCCAGGCTGAGGCTGTGCACATCCTCCAGACGTGCTGGAGTGCTCTGCTCATTTCAGACAAGCAGCAGCAGACCCAAGGACACAACTTAAAAGGCACCCGGCGGTGGGCCAGCCCGGTCCCCAGGCTTCTCTTCCTTTTCCTACCAGAGCTGCAGTTCTGTCCAGGGCATCAAGGTCAGGGCTGAAAACCCCTGTGCTCCCCTGTAGCTGTGGGCCCAGCACCACTGATGGCACCGGGTGTTAGGAAGGGCTTACGGAAAAGCTCAGCTGGCGTCTGCCCTCCTTCCCACCTGGAGGCCAGGATGTTGGCAGTGCAGCCACCATCTTGCAGCCATGAGGACAGGAGCTGGTTTAGGTGGGGTGGGTGGGGGGTGGTGGTCACTATGGCCAGCTTGGGGCTGCTGCCCCAGCCGGCATGCCTGGCTGGATGCCTCTGGGGTCCCAGGAGGAAACACGCTCCTTATTCCACGGCCTGAGTTTGGTTCTGTTCCCTACAGCCACGTGCAGTTCCCAACGGGCTCTGGGAGAAAGTAAGAGGGAAGTGAGGGCTCTCCTCCGCTGCATTCCCTGGAGGAAGCAGCCGACAGATTCTTGAGGTCTTTCCGGGAATATGGACGCACATACAAACACTGTGATCATGGGCTGGTTTTTTTTTTCACCAAATGGCACCGGGGGTACATTGCTCTGTAGTGTCCACTCTCCAGCAGAGCTGGGTCTCTCCCCAGACGGGGCGTGGCATCGCAGGAGCTGCACAGCCTCCTTCACTGTGTGCGGAGACCCGGGGTCACAGTCCCCCACTGACGGACCCTAGGCCGTTTCCAGTCCTTCCAGCCATATGCTTTGGCAGTGGTCTCTGAGGGTACTGTTTGACTAGATGCTTAAGACTGTGATGGAGACACAGGCAGCCCCATGAAAACCAGGCCGGAGCAGCGAGGTGGCTATTAAGGGGGAGGAATTTATATCTGCCATCTTTAGCCAGTCAACAACCTGGCCCCGCCCCAAGGCTCCACCTCAGGCTACATGGCACCGCCCCCAGAAAGTGTGGTCCCGCCCCCAGAAAGTGTGGTCCTGCCTCCAGGAGGCCTACTACACCCATAGAAGGCCCAGAATTGAGCACTGAAGAGTTGATGCTTTTGAACTGCGGTGCTGGAGAAGACTCTTGAGAGTCCCTTGGACAACAAGGAGATCCAACCAGTCCATCCTAAAGGAAATCAGTCCTGAATCTTCATTGGAAGGACTGCTGATGAAGCTGAAGCTCCAATATTTTGGCCATCTGATGCGAAGAGCTGACTCATTAGAAAAGACCCTGATGCTGGGAAAGACTGAAGCCAGGAGGAGAAGGGGACGACAGAGGATGAGATGGCTGGATGGCATCACTGACTTGATGGACATGAGTTTGGGTGAACTTCGGGAGTTGGTGATGGACAGGGAGGCCTGGCGTGCTGCAGTCCATGGGTCGCAAAGAGTCGGACACGACTGAGTGACTGAACTGAACTGAACTGAACCGAACTGAGAAGGCCTGGGTCCGCCCTCAGGAAGTCTGGTCCCGTCCCAGGAGGTCTGGCTCCACCCTCCGGAGGCCAGGCTCCACTCCCGGGAGGCCAGGCTCCGTCCTCAGGAGACCTAGGTCTGTCCGTGGCCTTTCCTTCTTGGTACCTGCGCCCCCAGCTGCCTTCCTCCTATCCAGCCCCTCCTCTGGCCATCAGCACCAGGACCAGCCCTCACCATCTAGTTCCTGGACTGCAGTAACTGCCTCCCGCCCGTCTTGCAGTCCCCTCCTTCCCCCTTTCTCACTCCCAGTAGATGTCATTCACCCCAGAGAGTCGGACTCCACTGAGCGACTGAACTGAACTGAACCCCTGCTTAAAACCCTTCAGGGGGCTGCCTCCAGGGCAAGGACCACCCCAGACCAGTATCTCCTGCTTCAAGAGCACCCTGTCAAGCCCTGCCCCGCCTCTGCTCTTGCACAGTCATCTTCATGGAGTATCTTTCCTTCAGTTTCAGGTCGGGTGTCAGCCTCCTGCTCACCCCGTGAGAACTGGGCACTGTCCTTTGCTGTCGCCGCCCCCGCCCGTGCCCCCCACAGCCTTGACCCCCGTTCTCATGGCTGCCCTGCTTCTCCCGGCACCTCTCACTCAATCCTCAGTCCGCCTCAGGAGGTCAGGCTACAGCTGCTCCCGTCTGACACAGGAGCAAGCAGGGCTGTCCGTAGTAGCGTCCCCTTGGCTGGGCTCATGGGTTCGTTGGTTGAAAGAAGGTGCAAAGGAGAGGGGGCCAAGGAGAAATGGAAGAGGTGAGATAACTCCCGGTTTCCATAGCAACGGAAAGGATGCAGGACTAAGAAGGGTGGGGCAGGGAATGTCCTGGGGGCAGGATAAACAGTGGAATTTCAAGACAGAAGGCACCTCCAATGTCCTCTAGTTCAGGAGTTCTTAACTGTGGGCGAGTTCCCCCTGGGAGACATTTGGGGATGGCTTGAGAGTCCCTTGGACTGCAAGGAGATCTAACCAGTCCATTCTGAAGGAGATCAGCCCTGGGATTTCTTTGGAAGGAATGATGCTAAAGCTGAAACTCCAGGACTTTGGCCACCTCATGTGAAGAGTTGACTCATTGGAAAAGACTGTGATGCTGGGAGGGATTGGGGGCAGGAGGAGAAGTGGACAACAGAGGATGAGATGGCTGGATGGCATCACTGACTCGATGGACGTGAGTCTGAGTGAACTCCGAGAGTTGGTGATGGACAGGGAGGCCTGGCGTGCTGCGATTCATGGGGTTGCAAAGAGTCAGACACGACTGAGCGACTGAACTGAACTGAACTGGAGGCATTTTTGGTTGTCAAGTTGGTTGGGTGGGAGGTGCTACTGGCATCTAGTGGACAGAGACCAGGAATGCTGCATAACATCCAGCCGTGCACAGGTGCCTCCCACAGCAGCTGTCCAGCTCAGAACATCACAGTGCCAAGGCTGAGAAACCCTGGTGTAGTTCACTCCCTGCTGTGGGCTTGAATGTTGAATGCTCTCTATATACCTCCACCCCTTCCAGAGCTGTTTCTATCCTTGCTTAACTCCAGTAATGGGGGGCTCACTACCTCTAAGACCAGCTGGTCCAAGATGATGAGTTTTGCTCAGAACCAGAGCTTGCAGGACATCTAGGGGAATAATTTGCACATATGTCTCCACAGCAGAAAAGCATCATTCAACTCACACTGAAGCCTTGGAAAGAATCTGAGCTAGGACACCAGCTCCTGTCTGTCCTCAGATTTTCTGTGGAAGAGGGTCAGCCAGGAGCCAGGGGCCTGGAGGGAATTAAGAGGGCCCTGCTGGTCCTTGGCTTGGGAGCTCTCAGCCTGCGGCTGCAGGGTGAGAGTGGGGAGAGGCAACAGAAGGGGGAGGCAGGACTCGGTCATTTGCATATCCAGAAGGAAAATTAAGTTTCACAAACACTAAAGTCTTGTTCATGATATGCATGTTGACATAGTTAGGAAGAAATGTACATACTCTGAAATACAAACTAATAAGATGCATGGATGAGTGGATAGATGGATGGATAGACAGGTGAAGGATGGATGGATGCAGACATGTGCAAATATAGAACATTTCTGTTCAAGAGATTGAGATGCTTGGATGGCATCACCAACTCGATGGACATGAGTCTGAGTGAACTCCAGGAGTTGGTGATGGACAGGGAAGCCTGGCGTGCTGCTGTCCATGGGGTTGCAAAGAGTCAGACACGACTGAGTGACTGAACTGAACTGAAATGATTCAAGTTCTATGATTAAATCCATGTTACAGATGAGGAAGCCGAGGGTTCAGAAGATTAGAGCAATTGTACAAGGTCACCCAGCTCGTAAATCATTGGGACCAGGACTGAATCCAAGTTAGTCTGACCCAGAGCTGAGCTCTGCCCACCCTGTGGACTCACCCCTTCCTCCAGAGGACAACCACAGCCACCCAGGGTTTCTGCAAGAGAGAGGCCCTGGCAGCACCCTCACCAGGAGGAGGGTCCCAGGAAGTCTGTCTATAGGGATAATGGGGTGGGGGCTGGTTAAAAGCTGGAAGTTTCCCTAAGGCACCCTTGACACTCTCCTGAGAGGGAGCTCCCCAGATGCTGAAATACAGCAGTGGACTAAGGGGCGGTCCCTGCCTCGAAGAACTGGCAGTCTGCTTTCCTCCTCCTCATTGCCGTCATTTTCTGGGCATGCTCTAAAGCATGTTCACAGTCTTTTCTGTGCCGTGGACCCTATTGGCATTCTGGCAAAAGCTTTGGATCTCTTCTCAGAATAATGGTTTAAATGCACAACTAAAATGTATAGGGTTCCCAGCTGGCTCCATGGTAAAAGAATCCACCTGCCAGTGCAGGAGACACAGGAGATGAGAGTTCGATTCCTGGTGCAGGGAAGATCGCCTGGAGTAGGAAATGGCAACCCACTCCAGTATTTTTGCCTGGAAAGTTCCATGGACAGAGGAGCCTGGTGGCCAGGCTACAGTCCATGGGGTCGCAGAGTCGGGCATGACTGAGCACGTGTGCATCCCGCGCTCCCATAAGGAGATAAGCCACATAAATGCAAAAGCATCATTTCAGATTGAGATCCAGTGATGCAGGTTTCTGTATTAGCATGTTAAATATCAAGCTCCAAGAGGCCTGTCCTTCCTGCTGGGAGTGGGCACTCGGGGCACCACTAGTGGCTGCAGGATGGTGCTCGAGCACTGGGGCAGGATTGACCTGGGTTTGAAACCTGCTCCTGATTCACAAGCAGGACCTTGAGTGATGACGTCCCCTGCCCATCCTTGGTTTTCCCATCTGTAAAGTGGGGAGAAGGCTATAAAGTGGGGAGAAGGCATTGCTCTGAGATGCCTGCCCCGACTCTGGCTAATGTAACCCCACTGCTCTAATCCTACTGAGCCTGGCTTGTTTGCATCAATGAAAGGTTAGTGAAAGCAAGATGTAATTTTTTTTCTCTAAGTTTATTGACCTCTGTAATCCCTCCACGAGCCTGGTGGGAACTGATGGCTACTAGACCTTGGATGCTGGGCTGGCAGGGGCTCTCAACCACCTCGTCCTCCCTGAGCCCCAGGAATGGTGAGCATGTCCAGGCTGTCAGAGGGCCATGGCCTTTGATCTCAACCCACCCCCTGGTTGAGGTTTTGCTTTCTGTTCTGCCTAGAAGGGAAACAGGGCCAGCCCTGAGCCTGGGACAGGCCTGGGCAGAACTGGAGCCCACAGCGGACTTCTCTCTGGGAGGCTGGACAGAAGTAAGGGTGTTTCTCTGCCTGCCATCCCCAGGCCCAGCCGGCCAGGAAGGCCACTCCCGGCCAGGCCCCTCGGGTCAGCCATCCCAGCTGTGTTCCTGAAAGTCTTGGCAGGGTGGGAAAGCGCTGGCCGGCCAGGAAGCAGAGACATCACCCAGCTGTGAGTAATCAGCTGGCCGGAAGGTGGGTGTGGGTAGCACAGCCTCAGGCTGTTGGCACAGCTCCGGGGGATGGGAAGGAACTCTTCCCGCTCAGCAGCCCAGCCCTTCCTCCCCGCCCTGGCCTCCCCTTCCTGGACAGAGTGGGGAAGTGAGGACTCTTCACCTAAGGGCAAAGCCACGACAGCGGCGTCCAGCGAGGACCGTCCCCGGGCCAGGGAGGAGGCTGATGGGGAGAAGCCCTCGAAGGAGTTGGCAAGCGTTGCCTTGGGAGTCAGGTTCCAGACCGAGCCTGCTCCTCGGGCGGCCCTAGGCGGAGCCAGTGAGCGAGGAGGAGCGCTGGCCGCAGTTCAGCTGGACTCTGGTCCATATTACAGAACCGTCTAGATCCAACCTGACCCCTCCTCCATCAGGAAGTGGAGTCCAGCTCCCTTCCTCGGTGCTGAGCCTCCCTGCTCGCCTTGAAAAGCTCATTTGGTTAATTTTGGGAGCGTGGATCTTAAAACCTGAGCACTGAGAAGGGGCAGCACAGCACCCCTCAACCCCCTGCTAAGCTGCCCTGCTGGGAGGCCCACGACGTTGCCTTCCCAGGCGGGTAGCTCTGTCTGCCAGGCTGTGGTCACACATGTGGGCAGCCTGCCTCCTCGTCTACTTCACAGCGTGTCCGTAAGCGTCTGTCCACATAATTTCATAATGCTGGTAAGCACCGCTTTTCCTTGCAACATTTACTTATGTATTTATTGCAAAATCATCATCTTTCTGGTTGTAAGAGCAGTATGGACTCATTGCAAAATATTCAGAGACTAGAGAGTGTGATGGAGAGAGAAGACAGAAAGATCACCCTTAACCCCCTGGGTGCTCACTCAGCCAGGATGTGATTTAAAAAAACAACTACAAAAAAGAACTCTAAAGGAGAAATAGCATATGACATTACTTATATGCGGAATCTAAAGAGAATCGATACAAATAACCTTATTTACAAAACAGAAAGAGACTCACAGACTTAGAGAAGGAACTTATGGTTGTGGATGAGGGGAAGGAAGGGGGCAGGGACAGTGAGGGAGTTTGGGATGACAGATACACACTGCTGTATTCAAAGTGGGTAGCCAGCAAGGCCTTGCTGTATAGCACACGGAACTCTGCTCAAAGCTGGGCAGTCAGGAGGGGAGCGGAGTCTGGGGGAGAATGGGTATGCGCATATATGTGAAGGGCTGAGTCCTGCTGCTGTTCACCTGAGACTACCACAGCGTTGTTAACTGGCTATAGCCCAGTACAAAATGAAAAGTTAAAAGAGGAACTCTACGTACATGTTTACTCATCTGCAAGCTTGCAGACATACCTGCATATGTGCTTGCTGTTTTATATATGAAAGTAGTGAACGGGAAAGGCGCTCAGTCGTGTCCGACTCTTTGCGACCCCACAGACTATACAGTCCATGGAATTCTCCAGGCCAGAATACTGGAGTGGGTAGCCTTCCCCTTCTCCAGAGGATCTTCCCAACCCAGGGATCGAATCCAGGTCTCCTGCATTGCAGGCGGATTCTTTCCTAGCTGATTCTTTCCCGGATTCTTTCCCACAGGGGAAGCCCAAGAATACTGGGGTGGGTAGCCTATCCCTTCTCCCGTAGGTCTTCCTGACCCAGGAATCAAACCGGGGTCTCTTGGCTTGCAGACAAATTCTTTACCAACTGAGCTATCAGGGAAGCCCATTTTATATATACATATACATATATATTCATTACACATGCATATACATATATTATACAATGCCTTTTTTTTTTTCATTTTGTAGTCTTACACCTCCACTGAGATTAGGACAGCATGGACACTGAAATCCAAGTTCAGCAGATTATTCAACCACATCTCTGCTGGGTGACAGTGGTTTCCACTTTTTCACAATAGCTGTGAAACCCTAGAACACTTTCCAAGTGTGTCCCTGAGATGAATTCCAGGAAGTGAAACTGCTGGATCATAGACCAGCCCCCTTGTAACAGTTCTAACCCTGTCCCCAGGGACCCTATAATGTTCCATCTGGGGAAAGCAGCAGCATTTATTTTGCCGGCTCCTATGATGGACAGGCTCTTCTGTCCATGGGATTCTCCAGGCAAGAATACTGGAGTGGGTTGCCATTCCCTCCTCCAGGGGGCGCCTTCCCAACCCAGGGATGGAACCCGGGTCTCCAACAGAGCAGGCAGATTCTTCACCATCTGAACCACCAGGGAAGCCCACGATGGAGCATGTCAGTCGTTTCCAGTATTTTCTATGGTAAATAACACTGAGAGGGACATCTTCACTCACGAAATGCCTTCTGCACCTGGGATTGAGCTTGCCTGAGGATCTGAATTGGTTACAGAGAAGACTCGCAGGGACCTCTGGGCTGCCCACCGTTTCATTTAAATTAGCCACACCCACCAAGTTCCAGTCTGAGTGAGTGACAACTCCAACGAGCATCACGGCTTCATTTCGAGAGGGCTGTGTGTCCATTCGCATCAAGGCAGGCGCACCCAATTAAGAGGTAGCCTGTGGAGGCCCACAGAAATACCTAACCTGAAAATAAAGCCACAAAACGCCAACCCCGACTGTCTCTCATAAGAGGGCTTCAGGTCCTTACTCTTCCTAGAGATGGAAACTAGGGCTTCTGGCTGCAGAGGATTGTCCAGCGGGCTACACGGCACGGGCCAATGCTGCGGAGGGAGACCCTGCCCAGCGGTCTCCCGTTGGCACCTTCACCCTCAGGCCCCCAGGCCCTCTGTGATCCCCTGCCTGCCCTTGCTGCTGTGATCATTGTGAGTGAATTTTCAGATAGGTGCTCTAAGAAGCTTAGTCTCTGAAGCTGGGTTTCCAGCCTGCATTGCCAGGAAATCACACAACCCAACGTGTGCTGTTGTGTCCCACCGGGCTTCAGGAACCCACCGGGTGGACTCAAATCTCTGAAGCCCCCACGTTCCACCAGGAACCTAACCGCCTCTGTTCATGTGCTTTTCCAGCACTCTTCCTTTGTTTCCCCTTAAACACCTGGGTTTTGAAACACACAGGAACTTCATATGAATCTTACATGTGGAAGCGCCTGCCCCTCGCTGCTCTCCTGTGAAGCTCTCTCCATCTGAGTGAGGGCCCAGCCAGAGCCAAATGTTCTGACCCTCGCCCCGACCCACCCCCAGCCTCCTGACTCCGGGACCAGTCACTTCCCAGTGGAAATCAGGAGTTGGCCGTCCCTTGTCTGTCCACTGGTCCATCGTCTTGAGAAGCACTTGATATTCACAGGAGCTGTGGTGCATTTATTGAGCACCTGCTGCGCGTGTGCTACTGTGTCCAGTTCCATTCTTACAACGGCACGATGAACTGGCTGTAACCTGTTCCTTTCAGCTCACCAGCACCAGCACAATCTCATCTTAGCTCGATGTCATGACGTGCAGAGACCCTGTTCCCAAGTAAGGCCACATCCACAGGTAACAGGGTTGGAACCTGACCACATCTTTGCAGCAGAGGGGACACAACTTCACCCACCGCCTCCTCCAGGAAACCAGGGAGGGCGTGCTGAGGCCTTTGAGGGGCCTTTCATACCCATTCCTGCCCCTTCACTTGTCTGCTAGAATGGAGTGCCTGTTCTGCAAAACCACAGAGATGGGAGGGGCTGGACCCTTAGAAGTTGTGGGGACCATCGGGAGACATGAATACACACAGCAATAAATGGTGACTCTTGGAGGGGCTTGGGGTCTCACATGGAGACGGGGCTGGGTGTGGGGTCAGGGCCACATCTCAGGGCCAGGCTCCTCCCACCAGCCATATACCAGTCCCCTCTCAGGGACGTGAACTCCAGAAGGCGCCCCCGGCACCGAGCAAGGGCCAGAGACACGTGGCACCCACAGTAATGAGCCCCCTGGTATGGAAGGAAAAGCTCGGGGGCAGGAAAGCCTGCAGAGGTGAAAGGAGAACTCCGGCCTCAGGGCTCCCAGCTGGCTGGAAGAGGGGTGGGCAGAGAGCCCCCATCCTGTGGCACACTTCCTGGTGCTGCCATCTGCTGGATGGTGGGGGTAGTGCACAGGTGGGAACATTCCAGAAGAAGCTCTTGGCTGAGCGTTCCTCAAGCCCCAGTCACTGTCACTGTGCTCCTCCCTTGAAGGTGACATCTATGGTGACCAGGGACCTTGCTCCTCGTGTGTCACGTGCTCCTGGCCAGGTGACGGGAGGGCAGTACAGGGAGCAGGGACCTTGGTGGTGGCTCAGAAGTTACCTGACTCCTGCTGACGGGGGCTTCCAGGCTGCTTCAACCATAAAGCAATTCCACTGTGAACATCTGTGCATCTCTGTCCATTTGTGAGCAGCTTCACTTGAAAGGGCACTGCAGGGTCTTGGGTGGGCGAGGTCTTGCTCCTGGATGCCATGCGTGGGGACCTTCTCTGCAGCAGAGGACCGGCAGCCTGTGCCCTCACCCTTGGCATCACCTGGTGTGCTCAGGTTCTTTGAGTTTTGCCAACCCACTGGCAGGAGAGGGCCACACCGGGACAGGTGTGTGTGCCCTACTGCCTGCTAGGGGCCTGCCTTTTACCCAGCAGGCACATCACGCCTCTTCCCCTCGCCTGTTCATTTAGATGTCAGAGTCAGCGATCTCTTCTTCTGTGGTCTGTCCTTTGGTGATTTTGTTAAAGAAATCCTTCCCCACCCCAAAGATAAAGATATGACTTTTTCTGCAAAAATTCTATGCACTTTGCTTTTGGGATCTTGGAACTGTCTGCTGTCAAAAGACAACCCTTTGGGATTTACCCTGGCAGTTCATTGGTTAGTGCGGGGAAACGTGGGTTCAATCCCTGGTCTGGGAACTAAGATCCCACATGCCTCCAGGCAACTAAGCCCATGCGTCACAACTACAGAGTGTGTATGCACCACAGTGAAAAACCCACGTGAAGCAACAAAGATTCCAACACAACCAAATCAATCAATCAATATTTTAAAAAAAGTAAAGACAATCTGTTGTCAAAGAATCATCAGGAAGGTGTCGCCACCTGGTCAGACTGCTGTCCCACCTTCTCACTGCCTCCTCTCTCCGCCCCTGCTCTCCTCACTTCCCTTGTCTGGCCCACTTCCTCCAACGCCAAGTTCTCCTCTGGCCATGGTGCTGAACAATTCCGCTCCCCGCAGGTCCCTGCTGCACCCTGCCCCTGCCCACTATTGGAGAGCCTTGACTAACACATCAGCTCTGATACCTGCTCATTATGTGATCTTGGCCACTTTTCTCAGCCTGCCACACACACCTGCCATGGAATCTGACTCCAGTGCCCGGCCACGAATGCCTGCTCCACCCACAGCCTCTGCACCAGAACTCCGCTGCACCCTGTGTGCTCCATCCCTGCCTCAGGAGCTGACCTGTGCTTTCGGCAGAAGGGGACACACTTGGGACTTCCCACACTTGAGCTGCCAGGGGTGTGGGTTTGGTCCCTATTCAGGGAATTGAGATCCCATGAGCCTTGAGGCATGGCCAAAAAAAGAAAAAGGGGACACAGTTGCTCTCTGGCCTCTGGCTGCCCTGGGGTACCCTGGTGCAGTTGGCATGGGGTGCAGAGCGAAGGCTGGGTGTTCATGCTCTGGATCCCTTCTTGCAGGGCTGCCTCGGGCCAGGTGTTCCTTGAAGGTCAAGGCTGTGGGCTCCACACACTTGCCCTTACCTGGTGCCAGCACTGCCATCTTCATGCTCTAGGCCCCCCACCCCCAGTTCCAGCACTGCCCGCCCTCACGCTCCAGGCCCTGCGTGGCAGCAGCTCTGCAGCTCCTCTGCACCATTCAGGGCGCTGTGCCTGCTGCCCTGCCTGCCCACACCTCTGGGGACCACCCAAGTGACCCTGGTGTGAGTGTATCCATGTCTCCTGACAGATGGGCCAACCCCCTCCCTGAGGCCCATCCCTAGAGGCAGGAACCCCAGGAAAAGTCAAGAAGACCCTAGTAGACAATTACAGCAGCAGGTTCCAGTGAGGACTGTGTCTGGGTCGGATCATTGTTCTCCTGGAGATGAGATAAAGATTTACGATGCTGCTCGGTGCCCTGGAGGGCTAACCTTGGCAAAAAGTCAATCCGTCTCCACCTCCTGGCTCTGCCCCAGGTCTGACCACAGCGGTGGGGAGACAGGGAGAGGGCAAGGCCTAGGTGTTCCCAAGCACTTTATCAAGGTCAAGGGACGAAGCTTCCTCCCTTCCCACCCCTCCTTCTGAAAGTTAAATTCCATCGGAGAATGGTGGCAGCTGCCAATAACAGACAGAGGGGGCAGGGAGAGGGGTGGGAGCTTTGAAGTCAGACCGCCTGGCCCAGCGTCCATTCACTGGCTGGGTGTCCAGAGCAGGCCCCTCGGCCTCTCTGAGCCAGGTTCCTGGCCCACAGGCTGAGGACAGAAAGCCCACCCTGTAGAGATGTTGAGAGGAATACAGAGGTGAACGGGAAGCATTCACCTACTGCAAGTTCTGATAACCTACTGCAAGTTCTCAACCAGCACCGTTATCTCTTGCAGCCACAGAGGCGAGCATTCGGATGATCAACATGAAAGATGGAATTGCTAAACCTGTTCTTTGTAAGAAAAACATGCTTCGATTTTGATGTTGAACGTAATGACCGTTGGCCTCTACTGCTTTGCTGCCCAGATGAGGACACTGAGGCCCAGAGAAGGTGCATAGTTTGCCTGAGGTCACACAGCAGCAGTAGCCCTGGGTCTGGAACCCAGCCTTGCCAAATGTGTGATTACAATCTCGTGCTGTGGCAGACATGTCCTAGGGTGGCCCCCTCCCCTCAAGTGCGGGCAGAACCTGCGACTTGCTTCCAACCAAGAGAGTGTGGGATGTCGCTCCCATGATCATGTTTCTTTACACAAGACTCTGTCTTAGCAGATACAGTGAGAGAGAAGGAGAGAACCAGGCTGTGAACTGCCATGGGGGCTCGAGGGCAGCCTCCAGGTGACACCTAGAGACAAAACGGGGACCTCGATCCTTCAGCCATGAAGAAATAAATCCTGCAACAACCAGAGTGAGCTTGAAAGCTGAGCCCTCCCAGCCGAGCCTCCAGATGAGCGTGCAGCCCAGATGACATGTTGATTGCAGCCCACAAGACTGGACCCTCAGAAACTGTGAGACACACTGGGGGGCATTTTCAGCTGCTAAGTCTGCAATAATTTATTACGCAGCACAGGAAACTAACACACATGCCATACCTCAGAGTCCTCCCAAACCACGAGAAAACATCCCCTTTCCTTTGTACAGTAGGCACTCCCTTCTGCTCATCCAGGGCTGTACTGAGTGTCTGGGCTCCAGACTGGCCAGGAACAGGCCAGGTACCATGCTCTGCCCATCTTTCATGGAGGGAGACCGCCAGCTTGCAACAGGCACGTGGCTGCCCACAGTGAACATGCACCTCCCAGCAGGCAGAAGCAGTCACGTGCCTGCGTTCTAGCTGGGGACCTGTGAGGAGGTGAGGTGTGCAGCTTCTGAACTGGGTCCCTAAACATTCTCCCTCCCACCCTTCCTGCCCGCTGGAGCACCGCCCTGGGGAGCCAGCCTGGTATGGGCTGTGTGCCTGAGTGACAGCGGGTCCATGGACCACCCTTCTGGACCGGAGAACTCCTACCCCGTCTGCTGGGACACAGCCCTTTCCAGAGACACTCTCAGCTGTCCTGCCTGGAGCCACCCGCTCTGGTCCACGTGGGGACACAAAGGACAGCCCTGAAGGGCCAGCCCAGCCTTGGAGCTCACCCGCGGGGTGAGGCCCTGGAGGCTGTGTCACAGGGAAGGTCTCCCGCTGCCAGGCAGCGCCCCCAGGACCATTCTCCTGCCGGCAGATCTCTATGGGTGGAGCGCCCAGCCTGCACCCGGAGAAAGGCAGGGGATCCCCAGGTAAGAAGGTGCCTGTGCCAAGTCAGCATGACCTTGCTGTGAGACAAAGACACTTCCGGCTGTGCTGTTTTGGTTTTCTTCACTAGAGCACTGAAATTGATCCCTAATTAACATGCCAGGCTGCAAAGACGCAGGGGCAGCCCAAAAGGATTGTGTCCCTACAACCACTGCTGCTACTGCTGCTGCTAAGTTGCTTCAGTCGTGTCCAACTCTGTGTGACCCCATAGACAGCAGCCCACCAGGCTCCCACGTCCCTGGGATTCTCCAGGCAAGAACACTGGAGTGGGTTGCCATTTCCTTCTCCAATGCATGAAAGTGAAAAGTGAAAGTGAAGTCGCTTAGTCGTGTCCGACTCTTAGCGATACCATGGACTGCAGCCCACCAGGCTCCTCCGGGAGCCCCTAAATTCCTCCACCTAGAAGACCGTGCCTCTTTAAACAGCCCAGATGGGGGCGCCTTTGCACAGACTTCCCAGGATTGGCTCAGGTCCCACGTGCCCCATGGACTTGAAGACTCGCTCCGGAGAAGACAGTGAGAGTCCCTTCCTGCCAACGGCAAGATCCTGGCAGGCTGGGGAACATGGTGTGAAGAGGCGAGCAAGGAAGAGTCAGAAATCCTTATGAGGAACTTCTTACAGGAACACCTCAGGTTCCAGAAAGACGTGGCTCCCACAGGACCACACGGCCTTGCTTGAGCGCCAGCGTCCATCTGCAGCGTGATTTACGGACCACACTGGGCAAGTCTAGATGGGGAGCGGCCGCAAGTGATTACCAGGCTGTTAAGAGGCCTCGGGTAATGCAACCTCTGCCAGGACTTACAGGGATTCTGCTCGTCTCCAAGGCCTTAGCCTTTAGTAGCAAATGTCAGAATCAATCACCATATTATTACCAATGAGCATATTTTACACTGAATCCATAAACAGATCAAGAAGATGAGCTGAGGACCAGAGCAATTTTGGCAGTGAGACCAGTGCACAGTGAGGCCGGGCAGTGCAGCGAGGAGAGCTGCCCTGAGAACCTTCAGTAAGAAGGCAGGGGTGCCCCCCCTGAGGAAGCTGTGCCCCCCTGGCTGGTGTTCCGGCTGGGCACCAGGCCCCCGGGGACACCACGTGCACTCTTGTTCATGGAGGCGCTCCATAAATGGATGAAGACTGGGTTATTGATGGGCCCTGAACCAGGAAGTGCTTTTGCATCTTGCTCCCCAGGGGCTGAGTCTGAGCTACATTCGCATGGTCTCAGCTGTGATGTGGTCAGCACTCCTCCAGGGTCTCGGGAGCCCTTTCCCCACATCTGCGCACTGAAGTTTGAGTGCGTCCACACCTCCGACACCCCCACCGGCGCTGTGTCTGGAGGGCTGCCCATGGCTCCTGCAGGTCACCTGCCCCCAGGAGTGAGATGCCTCAATTTACATCACTCCGGGCAGCCCTTCACCAAAAGGGTAGGTCTGGGTGGGGGGTAAGAAAACCCGTTTTCTGAGTGTCCTGTGTGGCCCCCCCATCCCTCCTGTGTGGCTTCCCTCACTCCCTAATTGTCACCTTGAGACAAAGCTTCACAGTAGGTCCTGCTTCTGGGCAACCTGTCCCAGGAAAGAGCTGGGTAAGCGATGCCTTAGACATCCGCACAAAGGAAACGCCACAGCTGTGGCCGGAAAAAGGAGAAGCAGCTGCTACTTCTCAGGGATGCCTTTAGTTTAGAATCAGCTGTTAAATACACACGCAACTCAGTGTAAGACAGGTAGCCAACAAGGACCCACTTAGACTTTAGTAGCAAATGTCAGAATCAATCGCCACGTTATTATCAATGAACATACAGTCCCCCTATATAGCATAGGGGGACTCTACTCACTATTTCATAATAACCTATAAGGGAAAAGAATCTGAAGAGGAATATATTATACATACATACATATAATACAACATATCACTGTGTTGTGATCTGATCTGAAATCAGCACAGTATCATAAATCAGCTATGTTGTTCAGTCACTCAGTCGTGTCTGACCCTTTGTGACCCCATGGACTACAGCACGCCAGGCTTCTCTGTCCTTCACTATCTTCTGGAGTTTGCTCAAACTCATGTCCATAGACTCGGTGATGCATCCAACCATCTCATCCTCTGTCACTCCCTTCTCCTGCCCTCAATCGTTCCCAGCATCAGGGTCTTTTCCAATGAATCAGCTGTTCGCATCAAGTGGCCAAAGTATTGGAGCTTCAGCTTCAGCATCAGTCTTTCCAATGAATATTTGGGGTTGATTTCCTTTAGGATTGACTGGTTTGATCTCCTTGCTGTCAAGGGACTCTCAAGAGTCTTCTCCAGCACCACAGTTTAAAAGCATCAATTCTTCGGTGCTCAGCCTTCTTTATGGTCCAACTGTCCCATCTGTACTTCAATTTAAAAAAGTGTATGCATTCATGGAAAAAAAGAGAACAGATTGTTAACAGGGGTGTGGTATCCTTGTTTTTCAAAGGGAGAAGGATAAGAACCTGTATTACATGTGCTGTGTTTGCATCTCCATCAAGAAGGAAATACTGATACAAGAAAGCAACGCAAGCAGATACCCAGGGTGCAGGAAACCGCAAGCCCTCTGTATGTTTAGACTGCTGAGTCCTGTGGATTTCCACTCATCCAGAAAATTAAACATGATTCCTGGGCCCCACCCTCCAGGGAGCCTGACGCAGCTGGTCTAGGGTGAGGAGCCAGAGTCGTAAGAGGCTCCTGGGCTGACCGCGGCTCTGCCAGGCTTGGGGACATCGTCCTAGGTGATTTCATCAAGAGGTCTGAACAAAACCCAACAGGCAGCTGGCAGTTCCACCCCCAGGTGGTTTTGCTTCCGGGATATGAGCCAGCCCCCATGGGAGGCAAGACTGAAAGCCTCCTTTCATTGCTGGGTGACCCCTGATGGCGCGTGTGAGTGGGGCTCTGGGGTAGACATCACCGCCTTCGTCTTGGCCTCGTCAGGCCCAGTGCTCGCTCCACATCCCGTTGCCACAGCAACAGCAGGCACAATGGATTCTGTGGAGTTCAGGTCTATAAATAATTTCTAGATCAGTCCTTGGGGTGGGAACAGGTGGGCTCTGCAGGGTGATCCTTGGTGGCCAGAGGGCCAGGCCACTGTCCACCAGAAGCGCAGCACTTGGGGATGCAAGGTCTGTTTAAAGTCCAACCCTGTCCAGTGGCGAGAGTGGCCTCTCCTGACTCTGCAGCCATTTCTGCTTTGAAAAACACACCTGGGGGTCCATCTCTGGGAATCTGAGATGTGGGTACCTGAGCTGGCTATGTTGTGCTGGGGGTGGGTGGCCAGGTGGGTGGACTGGAGGGGGTTGAAGTCCCTTCTGGTGTCGTGGAGACTGAAGAGGGTGCAGAGGGTTGTTTCAGGGTGACAAGAACCAACTCAATGGACATGAACGTGAGCAAACTCTGGGAGACTGCTGGAGCCTGGAGTGTTGCAGTCCACGAGGTAGCAAAGAGTCGGACATAACTTAGTGACCGAACTACAACAAGGGCGTTCCTACTTCATATCTCCATCTTGCTGGGTGACCTCTGGCAGGACACAAGGACTGTGGTCTGAGGACTGGATCCCAGTCTCTCTGGCCCCCCTGGTGCTGAACAGGCGTGCAAGAAGCCCCTTTCCATGAAGCTGTGTTTACTACACAGGTCTGACATCTCCCAGGAGGGAGGCTGGTACCTACAGCTCAGCACCCACATACTGACAATGAGCAGACAGACCACAAGAAGGGCTGGGTGGTCTGAGCCGACATGCAACGGTCTCCAGGATAAATGAAAAAGAACGAATGAAAAAGAGCAAGATGGATGGTCCTGCTTCTGTGAGAAATGTATGATGTCCTGCAAACATGCACACACACATGGGCACATGTGAACATGGGCTACACACACATATCTATGCCTGAGCACACGGAGGTGGATAGAGATTCTTTCTGAAAATGGACACAGAAGCAGACAACCCTGCTTAGCTCTGTGAAGGTGGGTCTGGTGCCCTGAAGAGCTGGGCTGGAGGAGACTTACTTCCATCATGCACTTCTCTGAGGGGTCTCGTTTCATCACCCGCAGACGTTAATGGAGAAAGAGGAATTGGTCAGGAGGGAGGGAGCTGAGAAGGGAGGTGGGGCCCCCTCTTCTAATCCTGGTGCTGCCAAGGTCAGAGGACGCTGGGGCCGCAGAGGCAAAGGAAACACAAACCGGTTATGGGATGGTTTTCTTCTGACGATGCACCAGTTCCTGGGAAGCCCGACCGTTTGCTTTCCCAACCCAGAGGACAGCTGGGGTCCCGGATTCCCTGAGAAGCAGCCCTCACAGGGCAGTTTCTTTGACCCACAGCCCAGCTGCTGTCCACCTCGCGGACAAGGGCAGAAAGGGAGGGAAAATGCTTGAGAACCAACCGGAGAGCACATTTTTCATATTTCTGAATGAATCCCGATCTCAGGCAACTGGGCCCGCAGACTTGTATCTGCAGATGGTCGCTGTGCTGGCTGTGTGGGAAGGCTGGTGCTGGAGGGGAAGGCCACGAGGTGTTCCCCTTAAACAGAGCGGCGGCTGAGGTGTGACTGAGGGTCTCAAACAAACAAAAAAAAAGTGGCTTTTCATCTCAAGGGAGTAAGACAGGAATTGTGGGGTGGCAAGTGTGGGTATGAGTGTGGTAACTATGACCTTGTGAATACAAGAACTCAATGTCTCAGACACGATGTCAGGCTCAGCAGGTGGGGTGACCTTGACTTGGGAGCCTGTGTTAGGAGGGCTGTAAGCAAGTCCCTATGGTTTTCCCATGGCTGACTAGAGCGGTTTCTCAAATGCCAAGACGACGTTTGGAAAACACAGACACTGGGCACCCCAAGAGACAGAAACGCAAGGGAATCCACTGCAAGTGTGGGGAGAGGCTGTTATCACTTCAACTCCATCTCACCCTTTTTCTCTTTTATATTTGACGGTGTGTGTTAAGTGGCGCAGAACAGTACAGAGGCAGGCTTCGCAAATAACCACAAGAACACAGCGCCCTGTCCTGCCTGTGTGCCACAGCCCTGCCCCAAGCCCTCTATAGCTATTCATTCATTTACTCCCCATGGCTCTTCACGGTACCATCACCTCCGGCTACGGACTGAACTGTATCCCCCTGCCCCGCCACCAAATCCACAAGTTGAAGTCCTGACCCCAAGCAGGGCTACACTTGGAGTAAGGAAGAAACAAAGAGGAAGTCAGGTCCTTAAGGGTGGGCCCTGATCCCACTTGGTTACTGAGACCCCAAACGATTAGTTCTCCTTCCTCCCCTCCACGTGAGGATGTAGCCAGAAAGTGGCCATCTGGAAGCCAGGATGAGGGTCCTCTCCAGACCCCAATCACCAGGACCTCAAACTGGTACCTCTGGCCTCCAGAGCCATAAGACAATCAGCGTCTGTGGTTTAAACAACCTGTCTGGCTGTGGGTGCGTCCACAGGAAATGACCACCCCCTCGGTGCCGAGAGGAGGTAGAGGTGTGGAGAGTCAGGCGTCTGGACAAGGAAGCACAGACTGGAGGTGGGGCCAGGGCTTGGATCCAGGCAGCTTGGCTGCAGAGCCCAGACTGTTAATTACATATGTTGGATCATGCCTTAAAAAAAAAAAAAATTGTAATATGTTTGAAAGTGTGGAAACCACCAGATTAGAAATCAGGGTGAGAGTGTGGTAAATGGAACAAGGGCCCCCATCACCTCCATGTCCTAATCCTCGGAAGCTGTGAGTGTTTACCTTACTTGGCAAAAGACACTTTGCAGCTGTGATGAAGGGCAGGATGCTGAGAGGAGGAGATGATCCCGGCGCATCCAGGGGGCCTATGTGCAGTCCCAGTGTCCTTGCAGGAGGGAGGAGGTCACAGAGAAGATGCTGGGCTCCCAGCCTTGAAGATGAAGATGGGGGGGTGGGCAGGCACGAGCCAGGGGACGTGGTGCCTCCAGAGGCTGGAAAAGCCAGAGGGTGGATTCGATTCTAGAGCCTTCAGAAGGAATATGTCGGCCAGTCATCCTAGAGTTCTGACCTCAGATGGTAAATCTGCGTTGTTTCAAGTCATCGAGTTTGCGGTAATTTGTGACAACAGCAGCAGGCAACTACACAGAGGGGAAAAAAACCCTGCAGATGTGAAGGGGTAAATTATCAAAGGAGATGACACGGTTGGGGAGGAAGTGGAAATGATGCTGTGTGGCTGACCTCAGTCCCGAGAGACCCCGCTGTCCCCATGCTCACCCTCTGGATGCCGGGAAGATGCCCAACCTGTCCATGGAGGGTGAGGCCATGCGAAGCAGAGAAGAGCCACGTCAGCTGCACCCGCAGTTGGAACGTAAGAGAAATGGTCTTAGACCACAGAGCCCCCACGAGCCGCCTGACAACTACAGCCATGTGAGCAGTCCCGCACGAGGCCACAGAGGTGCCGCCCAGCTGAGGGAGTGTAATTTGTCAACGGCAGTCAGACCCACCCCTTCTGGAGCAGAGGTGGGTTAACCTCACGGGTGTCTTCCACCTGGTCTCCTCTCGTTCCATTCACACCTCCTACCAGTTTCCATAACAGCAGTAGAGTTCAACCTGTTAATCCTCGTGAGAAGCCTCTGAGCTAGTTAATCTTGTCATCCCCATTTTACAGATGAGGAAAAGGGGGCCCCGAGAGATTGACGACCCTGCCGCAAGACCCTCCACAGGACTCCCTGATGGTCCGGTGGCAGAGTCTCCACGCTCCGAATGCAGGGGCCTGGGTTCGATCCCTGGTCAGGGAACTGGATCCCACATGCCACAACAAAGATAAAAGTTACTGCATGCCACAGCTAAGACCCAGTGCAGCCAAATAAAGTAATCTTTTTTTTAAGAAAGGAGCCAACTTAGGGGAAAAAAAAGATCACTCAGTGGGTGAGTGATGGGGAGTGGGATTCAAACCTGGTTTTATCTGACACAAGAGCTACTGTGGCTTTTGCTAGCTTGCTCCACTCACTCATTCATTCAAGATAAATTAACTGAGAGCCTTTCTGTCCAACACTTGGGATGGACAAGTTTGGGAAAATGAACAAAAGAGATATGGACACTTTGTGGATAGCTATTCAAACAAAGAATCACCAAGCCTGGAATTCCCTGGTGGTCCAGTAGATAAGACCCAGCACTTTCACTGCATTGGGTCTGGGGTTCAATCCCTGGTCAGGTAACTAAGATCCCAGAAGCTGCACCGGACAGCCAAAAAAAAAAAATCAACCATGATGGTTACTGGGCTTTGTGCTTACTTTGTGATGAATTTAGGGGAGGATGTGAAAGTGGTCACTTGCTCCAAGTGTCAGTTAGGGTTGTGAGGGAAAGCTCATTTAGCTAAGGGTCTCCTAAGCTTGGGTTGGGGCAGCGCCCGTGTGGCGGTGCCTGTAGTCAGTGGTGCTGTCCTTGGTGTGTGCCGTCCCCCTGCTGTGGGCTTTGGGACTATGGGCAAGGAGGGGCTGGGCTGGCTCAGGGTCACATGCCCATGTGTCCCACCCTCCCCACCAGTCCCTGTGGCTGGAGAGATGGTGTGTCGCTCATGGCCCAGCCAGGTCGTGGGCTCCCATGTGGACACAGGATGGGTCTGCTGTTAGACAATGGGGGAGGTCAGAAGAGGAGGCAGGACAGACTGTATTTCCCAAGTGGCTGCAACACCTCCCAGACCACAGGCTCTTCTCATGGTATGATTTTACCCCTCCTCCCCAAAGCAGTGGCGTCTGGGTCTCCTTCCTGGAATGGAGTGGGCTTGTGACCATGGCCAGAGTGATTCCACATGACACCGGATGTTTGGTCCTAAATGGTGATATACCTTCCAATCACTTCTCTTGGGATGCTTCCTCTTGGCAGCCAGCCACCACAGAGGAGTCACATTTAGGTGTCTGAGCCAAGGTTCCACCAGATCTGTGAGTGCAGGACCTTCAGCCGACCTCAGCCCCCGCCACGGAACCACTGTCAGGCTTCGAGCTACCTCAGTTGAGTCCACATGGAGCAGAGGTGACCTGTCCCCCCAAGCCCTCCTCAAACTACAGCTGTGTCACCATCACGTGGGCTTCCCTGGTGGCTCAGATGGTAAAGAATCCGCCTGCAGTGCAGAGGACCTGGGTTCGATCCTGGGTCAGGAAGATCCCCCGGAGAAGAGAATGGCTACCCACTCCAGTATTCTTGCCTGGAGAATTCCACGGACAGAGAAGCCTGGCAGACTTCAGTCCATGGGGTCAAAAAGAGTCAGACACAACTGAGCATGTAACACTTTCACTTTCACCATGATACATGATTTAACATGATGCATGATTAATACGTGAGGTTTGGGGTGGTTTGTTAGAAAGTGGCAAATAACTAGAATAAGAGGTAATGAGCATAACAATGAGAATGAGCATTGTTCAATCAGATCCTTTCTTCTGGGTGGGGGGGGGTGCGGTGGTGAGAGGTGAGAAAGAGTAAGAGACGGACTGAGACAGCAGGAGAGATACAGAGACACCTGACCTGCCGGCACCAGAGCAAGGTCACAGGATGGGAAGGTGTCTGTTTCTTGCCAACATAAGAGAACCTAACCCAACCATCTGGTCACATGCTAGCTGAATCCAAAGAGACCCAGAGAGAGAGGCCTGCCGGGGTTGATGGAGAACGAGCAACTGATTCACAAGGCGAACTCAGAACAGCCCTCTCCCCACCCTCCCCAGCCTGCTCTCCAACCAGCTGGAACCACAGCGCTGTGCCCAGCGCTCAGACCCACCCACATTCCTGAACCAGCACTGACCTTGGGCAGAACCTCTTTTGGGCTCAGCCCTTGCTGTCCAGATAGAACCTGAACCTCTCATCTGGCATGCTCCCGGCTACTCTGTTTGGGCTTTTAGATTTAAATTTTTAATGACTGGATGTCACCTTGCTAAACTCTTCTCATATCTAATGATTCTCCTGTAGACTCTAGTTTTTAACATAGTCATGTCACCCAAGAGGCAATGATGGTTTTGTTCCTCCCTTTCCAACCCTGACAAACAATACTTTCCCTATTTTCCTGTGCTGGTCGCTCCTCCAGTACAATGTCACAGAGAAGCAGAGAGAGAGAGAGAGAGAGTCATCCTTGCCTTGTTTCTGACTGTAAAGGCACTGCTTCGGATGTGTACCTTAAGAATTATATTTACTATAGAATTTTTGGTAGATAGGCTTAAGATATTAAGAAAATCTAACTAGACATGGAACAACTGACTGGTGCAAAATTGGGAAAAGAGTGCATCAAGGCTGTAAACTGTCCCCTTGCTTATTTAACTTGGGGCTTCCCTGTAGGCTCAGATGGTAAAGAATCTGCCTGCAATGCAGGAGACCCAGGTTCAATCCCTGGGTCAGGAAGGTCCCCTGGAGAAGGGAATGTCTATCCACTCCAGTATACTTGCCTGGAGAATTCCACAGACAGAGGAACCTGGCGGCCTACAGGCCATGGGGTTGCAGAGTCGGACATGACTGAGCAACTAACACTTTCACCTTCTTTCCCTTTATTTAACTTATATGCAGAGTATATCATGCAAAATGGCAGGCTAGATGAATCACAAGCTGGAATCAAGATTGCCGAGAGAAATATCAACAACCTCAGATATACAAATGATACCACCCTAGTGGCAGAAAGTGAAGAGGAACTAAAGAACCTCTTGATGAGGGTGAAAGAGGAGAGTGAAAAAGCAGGCTTGAAACTCAACATTCAAAAAAGGAAGATCATGGCATCTGTGCTATCACTTCATGGCAAATAGATGGGGAAAAAGTGGAAGCAGGGACAGATTTTATTTTGGGGGGTCCTATCTACCAAAATCTACCAAAATCACTGTGGACAGTGACTGTTGCCATGAAATTAAAAGACGCTTTCTCCTTGGAAGAAAAGTTATGACAAATCTAGACAGCATATTAAAAAGCAGAGACATCACTTTGCCAACAAAGGTCTGTGTAGTCAAAGCTATGGTTTTTCCAGTACTCATGTATGGACGCGAGAGTTGGACCATAAAGAAGGCTGAGTGCCAAAGAATTGATGTTTTTGAACTGTGGTGCTGGAGAAGACTCTTGAGAGTCCCTTGACAGCAAGGAGATCAAATCAGTCAACCCTTGAGGAAATCAACCCTGAATATTCATTGGAAGGACTGATGCTGAAGCTGAAACTCCAATACACTGGACACCTAATGTGAAGAATCAACTCATTGGAAAAGATCCTGATGCTGGGAAAGAATGAGTCAAAAGGAGAAAAATGCAGCAGAGGAGGAGATGGTTAGATAGCATCCCTAACTCAATGGACATGAGTTTAAGCAAACTCTGGGAGAGAGTGAAGGACAGGGAAGTCTGGCGTGCTGCAATCCATGGGGTCACCAAGAGTTGGACGAGACTTAGAGACTGAACAATAAGAACAATTTTTTTCTTAATCTTTCAAGACTTTTTTTTTTTAATAAAGAAATGTTGAGTTTTAGCTATTGCTCTTTTTGCATCTGTGTGAATGATCAAGTGGTTTTTCTTCTTTAATCTGTTAATGTAGTGAATGACATTTATAGATTTTTCTAATGTTGTCAATACACCACTTCTGTATTCCTAGCATAAATTAACATTTGTCATGATATGTTATGTAACATATCATGACATACATATAGAAAAGACTGGGCTTGCTGGTATTGTGTGTAAGATTTTCGTGTCTTTTTTATGGGTGATTTTAACCTGTAACTTTCTGTTCTCACACTACTCTTGTCAGGTTTTGGCATCAACGTTACACTGGCCCTACGGAATGCGTTTGGAAATATTCCTTCTTTGTGTATTCCTTGGAAGACTTTGTGTGAGACCAGAATGATAGACGTTCAATGTTTGGAAGAGCTCGTGAGTAAAACTCATTCGTTGCGTGTGTGTGCTCAGTGGTATCTGACTCTTTGGGACCCCATGGACTGTAGCCCGCCAGGCTCCTCTGTCCATGAGATTTCCCAGGCAAGAATACTGGAGCGGGTTGCCATTTCCTTCTCCAGGGGACCTGCCTGACTCAGGGATCGAATCCTCATCTCCTGCATTGGCAGTCAGATTCTTTACCCCAGAGTCACCTGGGAAGCCCCAGCCTCACTCAGTTTACCTTAAAAATTGAGGGTCACCAAAGATGAGTGGTCCTCAATAGGGGCAGTGCTGCCCCGAGGGTGTGTGAAATTTGTAGGCATTGCATGGCAGAGACTGTCCCCCAAATGAAGAATTCCCCCAACCTCTCCTCTTTGCAATGTCCCACCAGACCTTATGCAAATGATAAGCCCTCTTGTCATTTGCAGGCCTAGAACTAGCTCCGTCTTCTGTTTGTCTGTCCTGTGCAGCACCAGCATGTTGTTGTTTGGTGGCTAAGTCACGTCCGACTCTTTGTGAACTGTGTAACATGCTGGGTTTCTCTGCCTATCACTAACTTCCTGAGTTTCCTCAAAACCCATGTCCATTGAGTCAGTGATGCCATCCAACAACCTCATCCTCTGTCAACCCCTTCTCCTCTTGCCCTCAATTTTTCCTACCACCAGGGTCTTTTCCAATGAGTCATGAGGCATCATAGACACTGGACATTCTGGGAAAGAAGCTATCATGTGGTCAAGGGCAGATGGTCACTTCTTCTGTTCAGAGCTTGACTGTGAGTTGCTCACCATTTTGGAAGATCCCATCACCAGCGGTGATGCCTTCATGGTGTTGAGCCTTCGTGGGACGCACCTGTGTCACCGTGATTCCCCCTTCTGGGCAAGCATGTACCTCTTCACTGTCATCCACCATGCTCAGACCTCAACCTTTACGTTTTGAAATCTACACTGTTTTATATTAAATGACTTTTCCTTCATGTTACAGTTAGGGCATTATGTTATTGTGCTTTTACTTCTCAATTAGTGTGTAGGTAGGCTATTATTTCTATGATTTCATTTCAGATGAAGAAGAGCATTATAGAATATTTACTATATTCTTGTGTGTGTCAATTGCTCCGTCGTGTCCGACTCCTTGGATTGTAGCCCACCAGGCTCCTCTGTTGATGCAATTCTCCAGGCAAAAATACTGCAGTGGGTAGCCATTCCCTTCTTCAGGGGATCTTCCTGACCTAGGGATTGAACCTGGGTCTCCTGCATTGCAGGAAGATTACCCTCTGAGCCACTTTACCAGCTGAGCAACCAGGAAAGCCCTGTTGCATTCTTTAAAAGGTGTTAATTAGGGCTGATATAGGCCTGGGAACCACTGAGCAACATTGTTTCTTCAGATCCCTTCCAGATTTAAAATAATTGATCCTGACCTCAGAAAACTTTTCCCATCGTCCTAACAAAACCCTGTACACGGTGCCTTTTAAACAGTCCCAAAGCATCATGCCCACTGTGGCCCAAGTGCGGACAGAGGGTGATCTCAATGAGCTGGCCCTGTGGACTCTTAAGAGGCTGCCTCCTGACCTAGTAGAAAAACCACCTCCGCTTGTAACACAACACTTGCCTAATTTCCTTTTCACCTCAAAAAAAGAGAGAAAAGCTGATACCCCAAACTAAAAATCTTTCTTATGCCATCTCTTTGTATTTTGACAACTTCAGTGCTTACGTAGAACGTTTTACTGAAGGGAAAAAAATAAATGGAGCTCTGAGGAAGCCTCGGTAACAAATTTTGGTATGCTTCAGTGAGTTCGCGCGCGTGACATTCCCTCCTGTTAATTATTCCTCCCGGGCTTATCTTCCCTCATCTCTTCTCTAACTTATTATATTTTAATGGCAGCTAGTGGAACGGCTGGGTGCCTCCTTCCCCATCTGCGTGGAACAGAATGTTCAAGACGTTGAAATCACGGATGCCTCTCGGAACCAGCAGATGTGCCAGGGAGTGAAAGATGGCAGAAAAAAAGAGAGAGAAAGCAGAACCGAGCAAAGCCTGGCAGGGAACACACTGCAGTGAGGGACATTCTGCTATGCACAGCGCCCCCTAAATAGTCATATCTCCTCACATCTCAGAACACACCCTTACCTGCAGAGAACAGGACTTTTGCATGTATATGAACTTTGAACTTCCCTCAAAGTTCAGCTGGTAAAGAATCTGCCTGCAATGTGGGAGACCTGGGTTTGATCCCTGGGTTGGGAAAATCCCCTGAGAAGGGAAAGGCTACCCACTCCAGTATTCTGGCCTGGAGAATTCCATGGACTAAGTCCATGGGGTCACAAGGAGTCAGACAAGACTGAGCAACTTTCACTTTCATGAGGAGGTCACCTAGGACTAGGATGATGAGCCACCAGAAGAGGCAGGAAGGACCCTCCCCTTGAGCCTTTACTGGGAGCCCAGCCCTGCTGGCACCTTGATTTCCGACTTTCGGCTTCCAGAACGGCGAGAGAAAAAATTTCTATTGTCTTAAGCCCTCCAGCCTGCGGTAGTTTGTTACGGCAGCCCCACGGCTTATGGAGGAAAACCGAGAAGCTTAGTGTTAGTGACCAGATGTTCGTGTCCTGCCAGAAGTTCCTATAGTGAAGCTCTACGCATAATGTGATGGTATTAGGAGGTAGAACCTTTGGGAGGCGATTAGGATTAAATGAAACCTAAAGGGTAGAGCCCCCATGAATGGAATTAGGGCCCTTCTAGGGGGCTGATTGCCACGGCTCTGCTCGGTTCTCTGCCATCTGAGGATACAATCAGAAGTCGGCAGTCTGTACCCGCAAGAGGACTGTCACCAGAGTCTGACCTCGCTGCACCCTGATCTCAGATTTCTAGTCTCCAGAGCTGTGAGAAACACATGTCTGCTGTTTATAAGCCCCACCCCCCAGTTTGTGGCATTTCTTTACAGCATCCTGAACTAAGACAGTATGTGAGCTGGCCCCCACCCTTCCACATAACCCCCATCCACTCCATTCTGTTGTCAGTTGCAAAACTTATTTTAAGATGTTTTGATGTGGACCATTTTTAAAGTCTTTATTGAACTTGTTATGATATTGCCTCTGTTTTATGTTCTGTGTTTTGGCCATGAGACATGTAGGATCTTAGCTCCCTGACCAGGGATCAAACCCACACCTCCTGCGTTAGAAAAGGAAATCTTAGCCACTTGGACTGCTAGGGAAGTCCCTGCAAAACTGATTTTAAAATCAGTGCTGTGTCAGATGAAGGAAGGACCTGTCCATTTCCTGCTTTGACAATAGCAGGGTGGTTTATATTTTCTGAGCCCTGGGTATTATTTTAGCTCCAACTGAACAAGCCACTTCCTCTTACCCTCTGAAGATTCTGGCATTTACTGAGCTCTTACTATGATGCTGACACTATTCAGGTGGAAAATATGAGAGTGGTCAATCACTAGGCTTCAGCAATATGTGAACTGTGAACTTCCTGATGTTCAAGCTGGTTTTAGAAAAGGCAGAGGAACCAGAGATCAAATTGCCAATACCCGCTGGATCATAGAAAAAGCAAGAGAGTTCCAGAAAAACATCAATTTCTGCTTTATTGACTATGCCAAAGCCTTTGACTGTGTGAATCACAATAAACTGAAAATTTATGAAAGAGGAAAATTCTGAAAGAGACGGGAATACCAGACCACCTGATCTGCCTCTTGAGAAATTTGTATGCAGGTCAGGAAGCAACAGTTAGAACTGGACATGGAACAACAGACTGGTTCCAAATAGGAAAAGGAGTACGTCAAGGCTATATATTGTCACCCTGTTTATTTAACTTATATGCAGAGTACATCATGAGAAACGCAGGACTGGAAGAAACAGAAACTGGAATCAAGATTGCCGGGAGAAATATCAATAACCTCAGATATGCAGATGACACCACCCTTATGGCAGAAAGTGAAGAGGAACTCAAAAGCCTCTTGATGAAAGTGAAAGAGGAGAGTGAAAAAGTTGGCTTAAAGCTCAACATTCAGAAAACGAAGATCATGGCATCCAGTCCCACCACTTCATGGGAAATAGATGGGGAAACAGTGGAAACAGTGTCAGACTTTATTTTTCTGGGCTCCAAAATCACTGCAGATGGTGACTGCAGCCATGAAATTAAAAGACGCTTACTCTTTGGAAGGAAAGTTATGACCAACCTAGATAGCATATTCAAAAGCAGAGACATCACTTTGCCAACAAAGGTCCGTCTAGTCAAGGCTATGGTTTTTCCTGTGGTTATGTATGGATGTGAGAGTTGGACTGTGAAGGAGGCTGAGCGCTGAAGAATTGATGCTTTTGAACTGTGGTGTTGGAGAAGACTCTTGAGAGTCCCTTGGACTGCAAGGAGATCCAACCAGTCCATCCTAAAGGAGATCAGCCCTGGGATTTCTTTGGAAGGAATGATGCTAAAGCTGAAACTCCAGGACTTTGGCCACCTGATGGGACAAGTTGACTCATTGGAAAAGACTGTGATGCTGGGAGGGATTGGGGGCAGGAGGAGAAGGGGACGACAGAGGATGAGATGGCTGGATGGCATCACTGACTCGATGGACGTGAGTCTGAGTGAACTCCGGGAGTTGGTGATGGACAGGGAGGCCTGGCGTGCTGCGATTCATGGGGTCGAAAAGAGTCCGACACGACTGAGTGACTAATCTGATCTGATTTGGTATATTCTATTGATGCTGCTGCTGCTGCTAAGTCGCCTCAGTCGTGTTCGACTCTGTGCGACCCCACAGACAGCAGCCCACCAGGCTCCTCCATCCCAGGGATTCTCCAGGCAAGAATACTGGAGTTATTTGTATTAATAAGTAGAATGTGTATATTCTATTTATTCATATACTATTCATATACTGTTCTCAAAAAAATTATATTTTGTTGAGACCATTAGTTGTAAGACACACCATTATGTTGTATATGACTAAGAATGAAAACTGCTGTCAATTAAACATGTCATTACTTGTAAAAACATTCAACATGTGAATCTTAGACTCAATGAAATGTAGCATTACCACTACGTCTATTTTATGGGTAAGAAAACTGACTCACATTAAGGGTAGAGCCTACATAAAACTGTCTGGAAGCTTGCTCCAGGGCCTGTGATCTTATTCAGTGTACACACTGCCTCTATCATTAGGGATACTGCTTCTGAGTGTCTCAGGCCAAGACTACTGTTCATTACCCAATACCCAATCTCCTGTTCTTTATTTAGTAATATGACCCTTGAGTTTCAGCGGGCACGTAGTTGCTGGCTAGAAACTACATTTCCCAGCATCCCTTACAACTAGATGTGGTCATGTGACTAAATTCTGGTGAATGGGATATAAGCAAAAGAGAGTGGGTAAGAGTTCTGGGCCAGTCCTTAAAAGGAGGAAAGGGCATCCTTCATTCCCTCTTATCTTGTTGCCCTGGCTGGAATGTAGACATGCTGGCAGGAGCTGGAGCAGCCCTTTTAGATCTGAAGATGGAGGCCACATATTGGGATTGGCAGAACAACATGATCTTATATGTATAAGAGAAGCTAGAATTGCCACATGGGCCTGAATTATTTAATCTTGAGCAATTGTAAGAGAAAGAAAGTCCTATCTTATTTAAACCACTGTTATTTTGGCCTTTATTACAGTAGCCAAGATGCAATCCTAATGAAAACATGCTATTACATGCCAGATACTGCCCCAGGGGCTCGGTCCTTTCCCTCCAAGAGTGCAGGGTCATTAAGTGAGAATGTATATAAAACACCCAATGCAATGCTGAGCACAGAATATTAGTTCCTCACACAGACACGGGTAACTCAGGCATTAGCTGCCTGTGTTATCTTTTTTAAAATAAAACTTAAAAAAATTATTTATTTGGTTGGTTGTGCTGGGTCTTCCCAGGTGGCACTAGTGGTAAAGAACATGCCTGCCAATGCAGGAGACATAAGAAACACCGGTTCGATCCCTGGATCAGGAAGATCCCCTGGAGGAGGGCATGGCAACCCACTCCAGTATTCTTGCTTGGAGAATTCCATGGACAGAGAGGCCTAGAAGGCTACAGTCCATGGAGTTGCAAAGAGCCGGACACGACTGAAGTGACTTAGCACGTACGCACAAGCTGGGTCTTAGTTATTGCAGCACATGGAATCTGTTAGTTGCAGCATCTGGGATCTAGTTCCCTGACCAGGGATCAAACCCGGGCTCCCTGTATTGGGAGCTCAGAGTCTTAGCCACTGGACCACCAGGGAGGTCCCTCTTGCATATCATGACATTCTCCTATTTTCTCTGAATCCTATCCATGCATGGTAGGACAGTGTGAATATTGTTTTTCTGGGTTCCTTTCCCCAGCTCTCCATCATCTATGCCTTAACAAATAAAACACTTTCTTGACTGGTAGAGCAACTCACAAGTAAGTTGTGGACCTTCTTTACATGCGAGAATGGCTCACCCTTTAGCTAATAGCCCCATCCCCCTTCTCCTTGCTGGGGTCCTGTCCAAGCTGACCGTCCCTGTCCCCTTTCTTCACCAGGCCAGGACATGACTCATGCTCCAGCCTAACCAGCCAGAGTTTTCCATCCCTCTGGCCACAATGATTGGTTAAAGATGAGACTCACCCACACTGAATCAATCATCTTTACTAAGAAATGATATGTGGATGTTGAGAGAATGAAGAGCTATCTCCTCAACTACCATTACTCGTTTGCTTGGCTGCACTGGGCATTAACTGTGGCATGGGGGATCTTTGATTTTTGTTGTTGTGGCATGCAGGGTCTAGTTCCCTGACCAGGGATCAAACCCAGGCCTCCTGCGCTGGGAGGGTGGAGTCTTAGCTACTGGACCACCGGGGAAGTCCCCTGTCAACACTACGTTTTAGGAGAGTATGTGGGATGCGACATATGTAGGTGTGGCTAAATTTGAAGTACACAGCCTGACTTAGAAACCTAGAGCTACCATCATCCTCTGTTAAACAGATGAGGTTATCCACGGAGGAAAGCAGAGGAGACACACCACTGAGCCCCTGGATACCGCCGTACCTGAAGCTAAGGACAACTATAGATTCTGTTTTCCATGTAGTGAACCAATAAATATTATTCTTACTTTAGGGATTTGGGTTGAAAATCTGTCATTTGCAGTGAAAAGAGTCCTGAGTAACACACAAGCTCACTAACTTGCTCAGGTAAGCCAAGACTCCAGCAGTTAGTAGCATGAGGCACTGGCTGGTGCTCTGAAATGACAAGTTCTCCTCTGCTCCTGGCTAACCAGAACCCTGAGGCCAGCATCTCCACTATGATCTGTCACTTTTGAAGGCGAGAATTGGCAACAGTCAGTTTTTTTGTGTGTGCGTGGCTTCCTTGTAAGCAGCTGAAAAGTTCCCTTCTGCCACGAGGACAGTGCAGGGCAGCATTTGAGAAGTGCTGCAAAAAATGACCCAGGTCAAGGCGAGAGGTGGGGCCAGGAAGAGCGACCCTGTGGCCTGGAACGTTCCTGCAGGCTGGATGCCCGAGGGAGAAACTGGGCCCTGGAATGAGATAACAGCCATCATCCCAAGCATCTCCTGTGTGCCAAACATCTGTGTCTGCACCCCTCACCCCTCAACTTTACAGCAACCTTGCAAGAGACATCTTATCTCCACACTACAAAGGAGGAGCTGACATGGAGAGGAGCCCTGCAACTCGCCCGAGGTCCGCACCCGGAAGTTGTGAAGGCTGCTTGGTTTTCCGACTGCAGAGCTTGAATTCTTTTGTGCCGAGCTAGTGGGGTGGAAGGAAAATGGGGTGAGGGAGGGCGTTCCAGGTGAAGTGACAATGCGTGGAAAGTGGGGAGGGACGGGTGAGATGTCTGGTATGGCCAGGGCACGGAGGGTAGGACACGTCATGTGAGTGGATGCCAACAGGGTGGGCTTGCTGGTGGTCAGAGAGGCAAGGCCTGGCGTCCTGCCAAGGCCGTGCTTCTGTGGTCTCTGCAAATTGAGGCCTGACCATTCTGAGCGGGACTTGGGCAGCTGGTTGGTGGCTGTGCACTGGCTACTGCTCGCCAGCCTCCCCGTCTGGGGCTCGGGGGAGTAGGCAGAATTGAGTCACACCTTGGTCCTGCCTGGGGCGCAGCCCACCGGCCAATCCCGAATGCTCCATGCCTAGGGGTCAAGGGTCAGGAGTTGGGAGGGGAGGCGGCCCTGGAACAAGCACCCCCTTTCCAGGGAGGACGCTGTGGTTTGGGGTTTCTCTGGACACCTGGGCTGGTCCCACTACCCGTGTCAGAGGCCTGAGTTCAGGGCTGGCTGTGCCTCCAATGGGCCACGTGACTGGGCAAGTCCCCTCCCCTCTGACTTTCTGTGGCTCTGAGTGTAAAGTGGAGCAAGCGGATCCCAGCAGCACCCCGCCCCGTGCCCAAGTGGCCTCCCGCGTCCCAGTACTGTGCCTCTCCTCTCTGTCCGGTCATCTGCTGTCTTTCCTTTCTATTCTGTAAACTAGACCCTGTCCTTCCAGCACCCCCCTCCTGCAACCCCTCTGTTGCTTGCCACCCCCCAGCCCTGGCTGAAAGTGACCGGGCTGGGCCTCATACCCTACCCGTGAGCCCACCCCACACAACCACCAACATTCCAAAGCGGACTGGTGCCCCACCTCCAAGAGCCTGCAGTACCAAGTGCTTCTCGTGGTGGCCCAGGGCCCACACAGCCCCCAGAGCTGGCAGCGGGATCTGCGGTGGTGGAGGGCCCCAGGGGGGAAGGGGTGGCCAAGAAGCACCCTTGGAGTCTGAGCGGTGTTTTCCAGAAGTGGGGTGTGGCCGCCTGTGTCAGAGCTGGTGGGAAAGGCAAGGCAGGATGTGATTACTTTCGGCAGTGGGTGTGACAGCTGCCAGCCCCAGCCCATTGTTAGCGAGGGCACGGGCAGCGCCCCCTGCCCACCCCTGCACCCTGTCAGTCCCCTCTCCTCCCGTCGTGTGCACAAGTCAGCAGAGCCAGGCGCTTAAGAATAGCATCCTCCACGAGACACAGGCATGAGACGGAACTCCAGGAAAGGAGACAGCGTCTGTGCTCTCGCCTGGAGCACGAGGCTCCCGTCTGTGCCTGGCACTGGCGGCCGCTCTCCGCGCCTTCTGTTCCACGGGAGGGGAAAGCCCGAGCAGCAAGCTCCTAGCCTGAAGCCGGTGCCTCGACTCACCGGGGCTGGTGTGTGCATGCTGAGCACCACGTGTGCACATCTGGGGCCCCGCTGCACACTGCCCTGAAAAACTGTGCCCCCTTCCTCACCAGCAGGCAGCCCTGGCATGAGGCTGGAGAGAGGGGGGAAGTAGGGGGTCAGCACTGATCTCCCACCCTCCTTTCTTCAATGTCACCACAGGCTGGCTGTGACCTTGACCACTACCCCCACCTCCGTCCCGCTGGGTCAGTGACCCACCAGATTGTACTTCCTGCCATATGCTTTCCTTGGCAGCACTGTTGATTATAGTAAAGAAAGAGAAACACACACACACACACACACACACACACACACACACACACACAAGGAAGGAGTTGAAATGTCCAAAAGTAGAAGTGAGTTACACTAATTATGGCAAAGGCACCCAAGAATATGACGTGGTTTCTAAGAAGTACTTTTTCGAAAGCTCCATTGTTACCATTCCTTACATGCAACATACCATTTCATAGCCCCCTTTTCAGGGGAGAAAGAGAAAGAAGAAAATAGCTGGCATGTTTCTTTTGACATTGATTCTAAAACACATCTTTATCTCAGCAATATCAAAATGTGGGAAAATATGCAATATGGTAAAAATATAGTGATTTGGAGAAGATGCTCGCCATATATTTTTAAGTTTAAAAAAAGTGGGTTAAAAAAGATCATGCTTGGAATTAAGGAAAGTTAGCATGTATATATGCATGTAGGCTGTACTCATTCAACAGTGAGCAGAATCTCTGAAAAACACACGCATAGGAAATAGACTGGTATGCAGTGAAGCCAGAAAGAGAGAAACGCATAGCGTGTACTAGTGCGTATGTATGGAATCCTGAAAGATGTTACTGTTGAAGCTATGTGCAGGGGAGCAGTGGAGACACAGACATGAGAACAGACTTGTGGACACAGTGCGGGGAGGAGAGGGTGGGACGAATGAGAGAGCAGGAAACACACATACCACCATCCGTAAGACGACAGCCAGTGGGAACTCGCTGTATGACTCAGGGAACCCAAACTGGCACTCTCTGACAACCCAGAGGGGTGGGAAGGGGTGGGAGTTGGAGGCAGGTTCAAGAGGGAGGGGACCTACCTACACCTGTGGCTGATTCATGTTGATGTGTGGTAGAAACCGACACCATATTGTAAAGCAATTATCCTTCAAATAAAAACAATTTTTTAAAAAGAAAACAGACTGGCATGGCAGATATCAACACAACATTGTAAAACAATTATCCTTCAGTTTAAAAATTTTTGAAAATTAAAAAGAGACTGAAAATCAACTATATCTCAATAAAAATTTTTTAAAAAAGAAGAGAGACTGAACAGCAGCCTAACCACAGGCCAGCAGTGTGTACCTCCAGAGCCTGGGGTCACAAGGGCTTTTGGTTTTCTTCTTCGAAATTTTTGTGTTTTGCCACTTATCGA
Organism: Bos indicus x Bos taurus; assembly: GCF_003369695.1. NCBI lineage: Eukaryota > Metazoa > Chordata > Mammalia > Artiodactyla > Bovidae > Bos > Bos indicus x Bos taurus. The sequence continues at coordinate 52,745,139 of NC_040093.1, forward strand.
TTTTATATTCAGACAACTGAAAAAAACACCAGCTACTCCTTGTGACCTCATTTCTATGTGTCCGCACTTACTTACGCTGAACACTTTTTTATTATAATAACCTCATTCGGGTCTCAGAACCACCCATTGTGGTGAGAGTACTTGATATTGCCATTTTGCAGATTAGAGGCTCAGGCAGATTAGGTAATTTTCCCAAGGGCACACAGCTCTTAAGCGGCAGAGCCAGGATTCAAACCCTGGTCAATGTGATTCCAGAACGGAGGCCAATAACCATTATGTGATCGGCTTGAACCTCACCAAGAGCCCTGCTTCTTCACACAAGGTGGCACCTGGGAACAGGAAGGATGCAGAGATGTGGACCACAGAGGGAGTCCCCATATTGCCTGGAAGCTGATCGCTGGAGTTGAGGACCAATCTCTTTGGTCTGAGCCATCAGTGTGCCCTGTGACATGAATTCACCAGGACTTGGCTGACAGCCTCTCTTGGAAGTGTTGTTGGCTGAGGCAGAACAAAGGACATGGATATTCCCACAGTGCCTTGCTGGGATGCTCCGGCAAGCCCCCCTGTCCGCTCCTGTGGTTTCTCCTTGTTCTGCTGAAAGGAGCTCTTCAGCTTCCTCCAGAGATAAACATTCCTAACACCACTTTCTCAGCTAGGCGGCCATGGGAGCAGCTGGGAGACCTCCAAGCACGGAGGAGTGTGTGTGTTTTCTGGAACTCTGCTGACAATCTTTTCTCCGGAACTCACTCCAAACAAACAAAAAGGCCACTGAGGAGCCTGGCAGCCGAGAACCCGGGGAGGCCCTGGGGAGCAGAGTGGGGTCAGCAAAGGCTAGTGTTATTGCTACAGGGAATTACCACTCTGCATGTCCATGGCAACAACGCTGGGGGTGGGCGTGGGTGGTGGTGGGGGGCAGGACTGTCCCCTCATCCAGATGAGGAAAGCAGAGACTCAGAGAGGTGATGAGATGATCCCATAGCCAGAACTTAGTCTGAGCTCAGAATATGCTTTCCCAACTCTTGTCAGCCTTCCTTGGGTCTTAGGCTAATCTGGGAATATGGTGAAAGTCATGGACCCTCTGCTTTAATTAAAAAAAAAAAAAAAAAGGTATTTACAAGCCAATGTCCTGTATAATTCAGGGGGATCATTCTCCTCAAAAGCCTTCGATCAGAATCCCAACCAACAGTCCACACCAAGCACCCCGCACTCCATCTCCAAGCCAGGCCTGGGGCTCTGGGTGAAGGGAGGAGGGACAGTGGTTTCCACTTCCTGCCCCAGCCCTGAAGGGCGGAAGGATCAGAACCATGTTTCCTCTGTAAAGTCCTGTGTGATTAGGACTGGTACCCCATGTATGGTGCGAGAGCCAGAGCTGTCCCCCTATTTCTGGCTATAAGAGCTCTCCTCTTCCCAACACCCAACCCTCCCTCTGCTGAGAAGTGGGGGCCACCCAGAGGTGGAAGGGCCCCTCTGCCTGGTTCCAACAAATCAGAAAACCAACCAACAGGCAAACACTCTCCGAACACCTTCTCTACACAACAGGTGCTCCCCACCCGTGAAAAAGCAAGCAGACCTTCATCGTCTGCCTGCAGTTGCCGTCCTCACGGAGTTCTCAATTACATAGCACAGGAAACCAAAATGTTTCCTACAGTCACTGCTTTGGGGTTTTGATTTTTTTTTTTTGTTTTGACAGCTAGTAGACGTGAATTTTTTAGTGCAAAAACTTTTCAGCACACTATATATGCATTTAAAAATTTATGAATTAAGCACACGCACTCGTGTTCTCATCTTTTATGTAAAATCACAAGAGCCACATTAACACGGAAAATTTTTTTGGCAGGGGGGCGGTTACGCTGTGAGGCTTGTGAGATTGACCAGGGATGGAACATGGGTGAGCCCTAATCACTGGACTGCCAGGGAATTCCCTTAACATGGAAATTTTAAAGTGCTGAGTAAAAGATGAAACAATGTTTTTTTAACGTCCTGCTATTGTGTCAGCTTCCATCATCACTAATACGACACCTCAAGGCAGAAGGATGCCATTAGGTGAGGATTTTTGCTAAGGGGTCCTGGGTTTTTGAATACGTGCTTCCGATACACTTCCTGACTTGGATTCTGGGACTGTCTTTGAGGTCTGACTGGATGACCATCTTTGTTTCCTATGTGGATGGATCTGATGAAGACTTGGGCAGAAACCGCACAGTTGCCTTTCCTGCTTTCTGCTCTTGTGTTCCAGTTTTGTAGCATTTGCTTCGATCCTCATGTTCTGTACTTTCTAAGGCATGTGTTTAACTTAGTCAGGACTAGATGAGGTGGTATATAGCCCACAAATCCACTTTGCTAAGCCAACATGTCACAGCTCTGTTTTGTAACAGGTTACGAGCTAGCAAACCAGCTGACAACTGGACTTCGTGGGGGAATCTTTGCTCTGCCTGAGGGATGCACATTTGCTCTTTACTACCACAGGTTCCCTCCCTGCCTCTCCGCACTTCCACATCTGTTGAACCAATGCCCTGTATTGAATTCTCCTGCCCAGATAGCTGGTGTGGTCTGTTTTCCTGTCTGGACTCTCGTGGGAGCAGAAGGCCAGTGTCAATCCAGCATTTGTAAATCCAGCTCTCTCTCAGTCATCAGAAATAACCTAGGACCGCTTCCTGGTCCTCAGCAGGTGGTGTCACCCCAGGAGTGTGGTCACTGCCTGGAGCATTAAGCACAGCACACTTCTAATTGCCCACATGGTCCCCTCCACCACAGGCTTGCTGTACACGCACTGTAGCAGGTGAATAAAGACCCCAAAGACACCCACATCCTAATTCCATGAATATTACTGGGCAAAGGGACTTCATCGATGGTATTGAGTTAAAGATCTTGAGGCAAAGACTACCCTGGATTATCTGGGGGCCCAATATCCTCACAGAGTCCTTATAAGAGGGAAGGAAGGAGGCAGAAGGGTCTGAGTCAGAAGAACAGGATGGGAAGATGCAAGCAGAGACTGAAATTTGAAAATGGAGGGGGACCACGAGCCAAGGTATGCAGCGCCTCTAGAAGCTGGAAAAGGCAAGAAACATTCTCCCCTGGAGCCTCCAGAAAGAGCAACGCTGCTGACACTGATTTTTAAACTTGTGAGACTAATTTCAGACTTCTGGTCTCCCAAACTGAGAGATAATAAATACGTATTAAGCTACTGAGCAGCCAGAGGGAGCTAACACACTCACCCAGGAGGAGACATAAATCCAAATGTTTCTTTCCCAGCTCCCTGGACCAAGCAAGGAAGCTCACAAGATTTTGAAGCCGGCCCTCACAGTAAAATTTAAATTCTCCTTTCAGAGCATGCCAAGATGTCAGATGACTACTGAATCAAATTGCTCCATCCAAATCCACCTCGGCCACACTCCATGTGTGGTAAGAAACTGGCCCGTAATTTGTAAAAAGTTTCACGTAGGAGCCTTGACTTGGTCCCAATTTTATTGGCCCAGGTCCAATGAGGATAACACTCATGGCCGCTGCTCCGGGGTGCCAGCCGCTCATCAGGTTTCAGCATCCGTGGTCCCTGAGCCACAGAGCAGCCTGGCCAAGGCGGCACACAGATAAGAGAACTGGGAGGCAGAGGGAATAAATGGCATGTCCAAGGCCAAAGTGGGAAAGACAGAAGCCGGGTTTCCAAAGCCCTGGGCTTTCCCAGCTGTCCCCTCTGACGCTGCTAACTGTTCGTGAACCCAGACGACACAAAGAAGGTTTTAGCCTGATCATCTCAGGATAAAGGCAGGGCACACCCTGTTTCCACGCTAGTGTCATGCAGTGCCGTGTGAGTGTCGAATGAGTGACCGGGACGAGGAGGCTGTTGCTGAGACATCCACTTCTCTCTTATCTGTGGCAGTGGAGCAGTGATAGGTGCCACAGCAAGCCTGGGGAAGCTCCAGCCTCATTACAGTCAGCCCCTGGGACCTCCTCTCTCATCAGCTTCCCAGGGATGCTACTGGGCGACCCAGGCAGACCCAACACCTTCCAGTCCTGGTGTGGTGCTAAGAACTAGCTAAGGGGTGGACAAGAAGGAAGAAAGCACTACAGGCTGTGGAGTGCATTTCCCGCAGAAGAGGAGGTAATTAACCTGGCAGACTTGACCCTTGCACAATGTTGGACTGAGCTATGCGGTTATCTGAAGCTAGATTGTATCTGCCCAGCTATAAAATTAATGATTTATGGGGCACCTACACTCTCAAAAGCTGCCTCTAATGGAGTACAACGGCCACTGTGATTATGACGGTAAAAGGGCAATATCAGCTCTGTAATAACATAAGCCCTTCCCTCTCCAGCCTTGCCACCTCGTGTAAAGCAGCAGGGTGCTCCAGTAGAGAGAGATTTCGGGTCCGACAGATCTGTGTTAGAAACCTGGCATAAAGCATATCAGATGTGACCTCCTGCAAGTTATATGACCTCTGTGAGCCTCAGTGTCCTCGTTTGCAAACAGAATCCTGATATTACTCTGGCTTCCACACTCTATTCCACAACCATGGGCTTCAGGAGAGGCTGGCTCCAGCCTCAGAAGGTGCATCATTATTGGACAACAATGACTCTATGACTCTAATGATGACTCTATTCTTCTTGTCTGAAGTTAGTTTAAGCATGGGCATGTGCTACAACCTGAACTAAGGGGCTTCGGTCAAAGTTTTTTTGTTTTGTTTTTTCTTTGCCCTTAAAATTGTTATACATAGAAAAATAATCTTCCTTCTTCTTCTGGATGCTAGATTTGATTCCTGGAACAGTTGCAGCCACTTGTGAGCATGAGGAGAGCCAGACTAAGGTCAGGGCTGACATTCTGAGGAGGGCAGAATGTACAGACAGAAGACTGAGTCCTCAACGGTACACTTGAGCCAATATATTCACCAACTCTAAAGCTTTCACACCTCAGGATTTTCTGACAGTGAATTTCTTTTTTTATTTAAGCCCTTTTCAGTTGGATTTTCTGATATACATAGTCAAGAGCATCGTATCTATTGCAGAGTCATGCTGAGGATTAAATATATACGGTGCCCACTATAATGCTTGGAAGCTTGTGTTGCCTTGTGACGTGATAATATAAAAAGCAAGTGTAACACACCTCCACGATTCCAAGGGCTGTCTTCATTCCTGTGTGTACATGATGCTCCCCAGCTAGAAACAGAACCTTCCTGAGAGACAGTGCCTTGGAGTCTGTGCTCTGCTCCAATGTCTGCTTCACAAGGGCTCTGCTGCCAGGGGTAAACAGTGAGAGTTGCCTACTGTATCAGGCCACCATGGCCCCGATGATACTGAGAGAGACGTCACCATAAACAGAAATCAATGCTGATTAAAGGTTACAAATGTTCAGTTACAAGATGAATAAGTTCTGGGGATCTAATGTACAGTGTTCACCACTAGAGTTAATACCATACTCTGCCCCTGAAATTTGCTAAGAGAGTAGATTGTAAGTGTTCTCACCACAGACAAAAAAAGATAACTATAAGACATTGATGAAACAAATTGAAGACAATATAAACAAATGGAAAAATATACAGTACTCATGGATAGGAAGAATTAATACTGTTAAAATGACCATACTCCTCAAAACAATCTACAGATTCAATGCAATCTCTATCAAGTTGAAAAATGGCATTTTTCACAGAACTACAACAAAAAATTCTGAAACTTGTATGTAAACACATAAGACCCCAATAGGCAAAACAATCCTGAGAAAGAAGAACAAAGCTGGAGGTGTCACACTCCCTGACTTTAGACTACACAAAGCTACAGTAACCAAAACAGTATGAAACTGGCACAAAACCAGACAGAGATTAATGGAATAGAGGGCTCAGAAATAAACCCACACACTTATGGTCAATTAATCTATGACAAAGGAGGCAAGAATATACAATGGGGAAAAGACAACCTCTTCAATAAATGGTGTTAGGAAAACTGGATGGTCACAAAATAATCAAACTGGACTATTTTCTCAAACTTCATAAAAAAATAAACAAAATAGATTAAAGACTTCAAAGTAAGACCTAAAACCATTAAACTCCTAGAATAAAATATAGGCAATACACTCCCTGACACAGGTCTTAGCAGTATTTTGGGAGGATCTGTCTCTTTAAGCAAGGGAAAAAATAAACAGATGATACTATATCAAACTAAAAAGCTTTTGTAAAACAAAGGAAACTATCAACCAAATGAAAAGGCAGTCTACTGAATGGGAGAAGATATTTGCAAATAAGATATCTGATAAGAGGTTAATATCCAAAATATACAAAGCACTCATACAACTCAATATAAAAAAATAATCCAGTTGAAAAATGAGCAGAGGATCTGAACAGACATTTTTCCAGAGAGACATACAGATGGCCAATAGGTACATGAAAAGATGCTCAAGATCATGAGTCATCAGAGAAATGCAAATCTAAACCACAATGAGGTATCACTTCACACCCGTCAGAATGGCAGCATTGAAAAGACAACAACATGTATTGGAAAGGATGTGGAAAAAAGGAACCCTCGCACACTGTTGGTGGGAATGTAAATTGATGCCGCCACTATGAAAACAACACAGAGCTTCCTTTAAAAATGAAAAAAATAGAATTACCATATGATCCAGCAATCCTACTCCTGGGTATTTTTCTGAAGAACACAAAAACACAAATTTGAAAATATACATACACCCTTATGTTCATACAGCCAAGACACTGAAGCAACTGTTCACTGATGGATAAATGGACAGATAAAATGTGATATACATAGTTGAGGACTATTACTCAGCCATAATAAAGAATGAAATCTTGCCACTTGTGACAATACTGATGGACCTGGAGGGCAGTATGCTAAGAGAAATAAGTCAGGCTATCAAAGACAAATATCATGTGATTTCACTTATGTGTAGAATCTAAAAGTAAAACAAATGAACCAGCAGAACAAAACAGAAGCAGACTCACAGATAGTTGCCAGAGGGAATGGGGGTGGCAGAAATGAGTGAAATAGGTGAAAGGGATTGAGGGGAGGGGCAAACTTCCAGTTACAGAATAAATGCATCATGGGGATAAAATGTAGAGCATGGGGAATATAGCCAATAATATTGTAGTAACCATGTATGGTGGCTGATGATAACCAGACTTATCCTGGGGGGCCATTTTGTTACATAGAAAAGTATCAAATCACCATATTGGGCACCTGGAACCAACATAGTGCTGTAGGTCAATTATACTTCAACTAATAAAAAAGGAAGGTAACCTATGTGAGTTGATGGAAATGTTAATTAGCTTGATTGTGGTAATCAAAATTAAGTGTATAAAATCATCAGGCTGTATACCTTAAATATATTCCATTTTATTTGCCAATTATGCCTCAATAAAGGTAGGGGAAACTGACACACGCTACAACATGGATGAGCCTTGTAAATATCATGCTACATTAAAGCAGTCAGTGGCAAAGGCTGCATTTTGTACAACTGTGTCTCTATGAAACATCCAGAAGAGGCAAATCCATAGAGATGGAAAACAGATCAGTGGTTGCCAGGGCTGAGGCTGTTCTGGATAACTGAGGAGTGACCATAACAGGTACAAGGTTTCTTTCAGGGTGATTAAAACTTCTAAACTTGTAGTGACGGTTGCTGCGTGTTGTACTCTCTTAATTCACTAAAAATATTGAATTGTATCTACTTCCACTTTATTGTGGAGAAGGCAGTGGCACCCCACTCCAGTACTCTTGCCTGGAAAATCCCATGGACGGAGGAGCCTGGTAGGCTGCAGTCCATGGGGTCGCTAGTTGGACACGACTGATCGACTTCACTTTCACTTTTCACTTTCATGCATTGGAGAAGGAAATGGCAACCCACTCCAGTGTTCTTGCCTGGAGAATCCCAGGGACGGGGGAGCCTGGTGGGCTGTCATTTCTGGGGTCGCACAGAGTCAGACATGACTGAAGCGACTTAGCAGCAGCCACTTTATTGACTATGCCAAAGCCTTTGACTGTGTGGATCACAACAAACTATGGAAAATTCTTAAACAGATGGGAATACCAGACCACCTGACCTGCCTCCTGAGAAATCTGTATGCAGGTCAAGCAGCAACAGTTAGAACTGGACATGGAACAAACTGGTTCCAAATCGGGAAAGGAGTACGTCAAGGCTGTATATTATCACCCTACTTATATAACTTACATGCAGAGTACATCATGAGAAATGCTGGACTGGATGAAGTACAAGCTGGAATCAAGATTGCCAGGAAAAATATCAATAACCTCAGATATGTAGATGACACAATACTTACAGCAGAAAGTGAAGAAGAACTAAAGAGCCTCTTGATGAAAGTGAAAGAGGAGAGTGAAAAAGTTGGCTTAAAACTCAACATTCAGAAAACTAAGATCATGGCATCTGGTCCCATCACTTCATAGCAAATAGATGGGGAAACAATGGAAACAGTGACAGACTTTATGTTGGGGGCTTCAAAATCACTGCAGATGGTGACTGCAGCCATGAAATTAAAAGACACTTGCTCCTTGAAAGAAAAGCTATGACCAACCTAGACAGCATATTAAAAAGCAGAGACATTACTTTACCAACAAAGGTCCATCTAGTCAAGCTATGGTTTTTTTCAGTAGTCATGTATGGATGTGAGAACTGGACTATAAAGAAAGCTGAGTGCCAAAGAATTGATGCTTTTGAACTGTGGTGTTGGAGAAGACTCTTGAGAGTCCCTTGGACAGCAAGGAGATCCAACCAGTCCATCCTAAAGGAGATCAGTCCTGAATATTCATTGGAAGGACTGATGCTGAAGCTGAAACTCCAATACTTTGGCCACCTGATGTGAAGAACTGACACATCTGAAAAGACCCTGATGCTGGGAAAGATTGAAGGCAGGAGGAGAAGGGGATGACAGGATGAGATGGTTCGATGGCATCACTGACTCAATGGACATGAGTCTGAGTAAGCTCTGGGAGTTGGTGATGGACAGGGAGGCCTGGCGGGCTGCAGTCCATGGGGTCACAAAGAGTTGGACACGACTGAGTGACTGAACTGAACACTGCTGGCTTCTTCCCTTCCTCCCTTTTTCCTTTGGTGCAGGAGGTGATGTCTGGAGCTGTGGCAGCCATATGGATACCATTAGGAAGGACCAAATCACAAATCACACAAATGCTGTCCCTGACATCAATGAATACCATTGCTGAGGCAGCACCACCAACTACCCATCTCTGGATTTCTTGTCCTATGAAAAAAATAAACCCTAAATGTTCAACATCACCATTCTTTGCAACCAAAGGTATTTCTCATTAAAACCCAGCATCAGTTAGAAGGGTCTAGGAGGCCTACTAAGTGGGCCTTCACATTCAATGAGAAAGTCACAGGCAGCATTTCAATCCAAATTTCATCAATTATTCAGTCAACAAACACGTATTGTCAACAAACACGTATTGATTACCTTACATGTACTAGACACCGCAAGCAAGCAGAGCTGCCCTTGGGAGCTGCTAATTAGCAGGTTACGTGGGTAAATTCATACCTGGTGTCAGAACCACAGATGAATAGTGACTAGCACATATTATTTCAAACTGTTATCACATAGGTAATACAGAGAAATTTGGTCAAATGTAATTGATCAAAAACCTGAAGAGGTTGTAAATGACATCAATTATTTTCTGCACCAGTGATCACTCCCCTACTTGAGTGATGAGTGAGTTGGCTAGGTGATCCCTGGTGGCCTTTAATCTATTTTCCTCATCTACTAGTTAAGAACTTAACCTGCCTGACAGCTAAATGCTCTTCCAGCTCAAGTATTTCCCATCCTGGGATTGAGGCTATGCTATAAAGAAATAATCAACAATATTTTGGAAAACATTCCACTTTTCAAGCACTTGGGTAGAACCATAATTATACATAACAAATCGTAATTGGTAGACAAATATCCTGCTAATTGGAGAAATTAGCCCAGTACCATGATCTTTACAGAAGAAACAGATTCTGCTTGGGAGAAGCGTCACAAACACTTATTTGGGGAATTCAGAACAACCATCTCAAAATATTTAGTAAGTGCCTGTAAGGCATCTGTCTAGAGCTGGAAACCCACGGTGGAAGAAAAGTACCAGCCCCAGCCCCTGCTCTCGGGGAACTGGAATTCCATTAAGCCACTGGCACATGTTTTGACAGTATTAACCTCCATCTGGGACATGCCAGCATGGCCTTGCCATAAACTATCCAGGTATGGTTCTGATGGTTCCATCTAGAAGTTCTTGAGGAATACTATCCCTGTAGGAAAGAAAATAAGCCCATCACCAAGAATCACACGTGTGACATATGGACCAGTGGTTACAATGTGAGCCACACGTTCCCTCTTCACAAAACCTTAAGCTGAAGCCAAACACATGTTAACATAGAAGCATATATCCTACATATATATCGTTAAAATGCAGGGCAAAGGCCTCTGCTTGGTGAGGAAATTCTCAAAGTGATTAGGGTCACAGACTGGGTAGGAAGTGGAGTCTGTCCTTCCTGGCTGTCTACGTGGGCAAGTGGCCACCCTGAGCCTCAGTCTCTTCTTCTGTCCAAAGAGGGCTGAGTAAGATGATGATGCAGAGCATCCAGCTTCCAGCAGGTTTCCATAGGTGCTAGCTCCTTGACATCAGGCTCACCGAGCTCCAGTGACCCTCCTTGCCCACAGAGCCATCATTCTGACCCGGGCTTGATTTTCAGCCTTTCTGGAGGGCACAGGGCAGTAGGATTTGGGGTCAGGAAGCACTTTTTCTTGTGTGAGCTCTGCCAGCATCTGTTCTCCTTCCCTGAGGCCTGATCGCCTCCTTACCAGGTGAGGATAATGATCTATTGATTTCAAAGCATGTCATAGGGTTAAATGAGGCATGAAAGTGCTTTGTCCCCTGGCATTTCTGCCCTTCCTGCTCTTGGTGCCAAAACCCCTAGCTCGGTCGGGCTTGGCAGGAGGCACGGGAGCTGCCGGTCTCGAGGCCCTGCTCTGTCACTTGCTGTCTGTCCTCCGGCAAGTGATGTCCTGCGCCGTGCCCCGTGCACTGAGCCAGCTCCCACAGTGCCAACCACCATGATGATGATATAGGGCTGTTTCTGTTCTCTGACATGGGACTGGATCAAGCCAAAGTTAGGGCAGTGAGCTCTGAGGCTCGGGAACCTATGGGGTGTCAACTGCTGGTTCAGAGCCCAGGTGAGATGGGCCAGTGTCCTTGCCCTGATCCCGAGTGCACTGCATTTCCAGTGCTTAGGATTTAGTGGAGCCCTGCGTACATCAGGACCTGGGGATGGAGACACTCCTGGAAATGCTGGCAGCACTATTTCTCCAGCATCTGCTAAGTGCCGGCAGTATCTCATCTGACTCTCCTGCCATCTTTCCAAGTGGGTATCTTTATCTCCATTTCTAGGGGAGTGAGGCCCTGGGAGGAGGCGGAACTGCAAGCTGGAGGTGAGGGAGCCAGGGTTGGAGTCTGCTTGGTCTGACTCATAGAGCACCTGCCTTTAACCTCTCTGGTCACCTGGAGGGAAGACGGGCTTGGAAAGGCTCATGCAGGCAGAGCATGGTACCCAGGAAGGCGGCAGCAGCAGGGAGCAGAAAGCCCAAGGAGGCTGAACAAAGTGGTTTTATTTTTCTCAGGGGACAAGCTGAGTTCAGCTGGGTGATGTCAGGTACAAGGTGCCAAGATGGCATTCCCCAATGGCACAGCCCCCAACGCTGGCCATGTTGTGCTCAAGCAGGCTCGGATGGGGAGAGGAAAGAGGGGCACCTGGCACACTTGTCCTTTGGTTTGAGAAGCAGAAGTGTTTTAGAAACTTCTTGGCAGATTTACTTGGGTCTCACTGGCCAGAACAGGACCACAGTGACTCCTGGATGTGAGGGAAGACAGATACATAAAACGTGTTTTCCTGCCTCTGTAGCCCGAGATGATGAGAGAGAACAGGTCGGGGCGGGGGGCTTGTGAGCCCCCCTGAATAGGTATTTCATGTGCAGCACTGCACACTCACCAAGCGGCCGTCCCCACCCGGGTCTTGGAGGCTGGATCCGCGTTCTGGGGCCGCCATAACCAAGGGCTTCAAACAACAGAAATGGCTTCTCTCACAGTACGGGGTACGAGTCTGAAGTCCAGGTGTGGGCATGGCTGTGCTACCTCTTGGAGGCTCTGAGGAGTGTCCCTCCCACCTCTTTCAGAGTCAGGGGCGGGGTGCCCAGGTGTCCTTGGATTGTGGCCACATCACCCCAATCTTGGCCTCCATCTTCACCTGGCCCCTCCCCTTTATGCTTCTCTTTGTATACGGACACAAGTCCTACTGGATTAGGATCCACCCTAACAACCTTGCCTCAACCTGGTTACATCCACAAAGGCCCTGTTTCCAAACAAGGCCAGGCTCCCAGGTGATGGGGGTCAGGACTTCAACACATCTTCTGGGGGCAGAGGGTGGGGTGGGGAGGGCACAATTCAGCCCAGAACAGAGACCCTGTCGGCGGGAGGGGAGGTAGGGGCCACACCGAGGCCATCTTCCTCCAAGATCAGACCCCTGACATCGGCGGTCCTTCTTGTCTGAGTGGGGCCTTTCTCATCCCTCCGCCTGCCTCACACCCCCTGCTCAAGAAGCCCTCTGGCATTTCTCTGACTGCTCTTTCCCCTGCGGGAGGGTGTTCTCTGACACGTGAGTCCAAAACCTGTTTTCAAAGCCCTGACTGCCCTGCTTGGCACTGACCTCTCCTCTTACCCGCACAGGGCACTGAGGCCCAAGGATGCTTGGGGCTTTGGGTGGTCTTCCCGGGCAGAGGCTCAGCTCCTCCCTGTCCTGGGTGCCACTGCTGTGCAGCCAGGGTTGCAGGTCCCCGCTATGGTCTCACTTCCGTGACGGGACGAGGACACCTGTCCTGGGTCACAACACTGAGACCAGGGAGGGGGCAGTGAATAAGCCTTCCGCCTGAGAGTCATCGTCCCAACCGCCAAGGTTTACTGAGCACCTGCTGGATGCCATGTGCCCTGCACCCACCACCTCCACTCTGCGAGGAGGAGGGTATCAAGACGCAGGTACCCAGAGTTACTTATTCTTGTTTTGTTTTTTTCACTTCCAGGGGATGCAGTTTTCTGGGACCTTACCCTAAAGGGGGGAATTGATTATGTGAAGATTCCTTGGTTCTAGGAAGCTATAAAACACCCAGATAGAATGTAATTCGACTCACCTGGTTGCCGGCTCTTCGGTGAACTGGTTGAGCACAGAGCGGCACAGGTCCACTCTCCCTTAGCCTCTGGAGCCGGTGGCCCCCACACCCAGCTCATTGTGGTGTCTTTATGTCATGGGCAGGGACCAGGAGCTCTGGTAGATGGCGTGGGTGAACACAGGATGGAAATGTTCTGGCAGAAGAGACAGAATCACCCGACCCCTCTCTCAGCAGCCTCCCCAACCTCATCCAGAGCAGAGGCCGGTTCCTGTCTCCTGCTGCATAGCAAGTCACCACACACTTAGCAGCTTACAATAACACCCACTGACCACCAACAGCTCCGTGGGCCAGAAATCTGAATCCAGGCTTGACTGGGTTCTCTGTGCAGGTTTTACAGGCAAAAAGCCAGGTGTCCCCCAGCGGGGCTCTCATCTGTGGGAGAATCTGCCTCCCGGAGGCTGTAGGTCTGATGTCCTGTGTCCTTTCTGGCCATGGGTTGGGCCACACTCAGCCCTAGAGGCCACCCACATTCTTTCCCAAGTGCCCCATCTGTCTTCAGAGCAGAAGCAGCGTGTCATGTCCCTCTGACCCTTCTAACGCCTCTGAAAACACCCTGCTTTTACAAGTTTCACCTGAATGGGTCAGGCCCATCCAGATAAGCTTCGTGTCTTAAGATCACCAGACCTGGGACTTTAATCTGCAGAATTGCCTCACAGCAGCACCTGGGCTAGTGTTTGGCTAACCAGGGGCTGAGGACCGAGAGAGGGCTAACCAGAGAGCCCTTCCCCAGACCTCCAGGCAGGGCAAGCACCACCCTTCTCCTTCTCTGGTACAAAAGGGGACGTCCTTTGGCACAGAGGGGTTTGTATGAATTCACCCCTTACAGTGAAGGAAGAAGCATAACAGAGGCCTGGCCTGCAGGGGGAAACCCAAATATTTATACAGAACAAGCCTGTCTTCTGTAAGGCTGCGGGGCAGGCCAGCTCTTCGTTCAGACTCGGGAGAGTTGGTCTCTCTCTAGTTTCTTTTTCCTTTTCTCAGGGCATTTTAAAGTGACCAGCTGTCAGTGCTTCTCAAAACTGATTTGGAGAGTGAGGTCTGATGAAGTGAAGTGAAGTGAAGTATAAGTCACTCAGTCGTGTCCGTATAGTCGATGGAATTCTCTAGGCCAGAATACTGGAGTGTGTAGCCTTTCCCTTCTCCCGGGGATCTTCCCAACCCAGGGATCAAACCCAGGTCTCCCACATTGTGGGTGGATTCTTTACCAGCTGAGCCACATGGGAAGCCCAAGAATACTGGAGTGGGTAGCCTATCCTTTCTCCAGTGGATCTTCCTGACCTGGGAATCGAACCGGGGTCTCCTGCATTGCAGGTGGATTCTTTACCAGCTGAGCTGAGCTTGACCTCAGACTTCTCGCTGGCAGAACTCTGAGAGAATAAATTTCTGTTGTTCTAAGCCACCAAGTTTGTGATTATTTGTTTCTGGCAGCCCTAAGAAGCTAATATACCCACTGTGAAGGGTGTTTTTTGACTGCCGCATATGGGATCTTAATTCCCTGATCAGGGATCAAACCCGTGGCCCCTGCAGTAGAAGCTCAGAGTCCTAACCACTGGACCACAAGGGAAGTCCCAATGTGTGGGTGTGTTTTTTAAATGTAATCTCTGGTTGGCCATGGACCTTACCACTCCGTTTTATTATACCATCTAGCTTTGCTCATTAACTTTCTGCCTGGCTCTTGAAAGCATTTTAATTTGCAACCCGAGGTTTAATGAATACATCTAATAAAACTGGGTTTCAAAAGCAAATACCTCATGTTTCACGTAAGAGTAAACTCCCAACAGATCAAGGATCTAAAGACAACAAAATGAGACCATATATGTAGCAGATGAAAATATGGGTTAATTCCTATATAACCTGGGTGTAAGGAAAGCTCTTCTAACCACAATTCCAAATCCAGATGCAATAAAAGAAAAGATAAATACATTTAACTATATAAAAATAAAAGAAACCTTTTCAGGATAAAAATACTATAAACGAAGTCAAAGGCAATTGACAAATTGATAGAGAGTATTTTCAACATAAATCACAGATAAAGGGCTAATATTCCTAAACAATTTTTTTTAATTAAAAATTGACAGAAACAGAGACCCAAAACCTCATAGAAGAAAAGGCAAAAAACATGAACAGGCAATTCATTTACAAAAAGATACAAAAATGGCCTCCACACCAGTTTTCCAAACCTGCCACAGACTCTCATCTCTCTGTTATAGCTGAGTAAATCTGTTTCTGCTCAAACTAGACATAGATTCTGTGTTTGCAATGTAGTTGGTGAGCACAGGCTATTTCCAGATCTCAACATACCTAGAAGCATAAAGACTTTCCAGCCTAAAGGACATCCAAACACCACCTACACCAGGCTCTGGAGATAGTTTTAAGACTTCTCAGATGCATTTTCATGCAAGCACCGTTTTATTGCAAGGAGAGGACTGCCTTCCGGGTGACTACTTTGAAAGGACAGTGAGTTACTGGGTTGGGTGAGCTCTGGTATGACTGTCGGAAAAGAAACCTTCTGTATTTTAGAGTTACATCTTGTCGCCCAAACAATACGCTCCCTGCCTCTGGAATGTGATTCTCATCCACACTCAAGTCTGGGTGTGTCTTATGTCTTGAGACTTGACTGGGGAGGCACTGGAAGCTCCGCAGTATGTGTCTTTGTCCCTGCCTGATCCTTCTCAGAAGACCACTTGGGATTTAGAAGAGGTGGGTCAGCCTTCAGCCTAGTGCAAAGTCCAGGGCAGGCAGAACTGCCTTTTGACAGTCAGCAGAGCGCAGATACAACCTGAATGTCCGACAACAGGAGATTAGTTGAACAAATCGCGATACGTCCAGACAAGATTCTGGGCTGTCCTTGACAATCACAATTTGGAAGAGATTCCATGGCAAGGATAGATATCTGGGGTATGCTGTTAGGTGGAAAAAAATGGATGGTAAAATGGGGAGCACGGTCCTATTTTTGAGGAATATACCATTTTTTAAAAAAGATTTGCATGTGTATATATGAATATAAAAGTGTCTAGAAAAATATATTTTAAAATGTCAATGTTGGTTATGACTGAGAAGCAACATTATTTGACTTTAAGGTTGTTTTTTACTGAGGTATAATCTCTTTACATGGAGAAGGCAATGGCACCCCACTCCAGTACTCTTGCCTGGAAAATCCTATGGATGGAGGAGCCTGGTAGGCTGCAGTCCGTGGGGTCGCTAAGAGTCGGACATGACTGAGCGACTTTGCTTTCACTTTTCACTTTCCTGCACTGAAGAAGGAAATGGCAACCCACTCCAGTGTTCTTGCCTGGAGAATCCCAGGGACGGGGGACCCTAGTCTGGTGGCTGCCGTCTATGGGGTCACACAGAGTGGAACACGACTGAAGTGACTTAGCATAATCTCTTTACAAGGAACATGTATTATCTCACAATCAGACAAAATAACACAGTTTTAAATATGTAGTACAGGCTTCCCTGATAGCTCAGCTGGTAAAGAATCCACCTGCAATGCAGGAGACCTGGGTTCTATCCCTGGGTTGGGAAGATCCCCTGGAGAAGGGAAAGGCTACCCACTCCGGTATTCTGGCCTGGAGAATTCCATGGACTGTATAGTACATTGGGTCACAAAGAGTCGGACATGACTGAGCGACTTTCATTTTCATATACATAGTACATATACAATTATATATGTGTATAAATCCCCAAATTATTTGCTTTAAAATACGCCAGAAAGAAAATATATGTATTTCTCCCACTCTAGCAGGAAACAGATGAAATAAGAACAGTGAAATGTCATCTCTGTTGGAGGTAGGCTGTAGGGATGCAGAGAACGACTACACTATACCCTTGATTTTCCAGTACGTTTGAAAACTTCCATAGTAAAAAGGTAAACAAAAGAAACCCAAAGCACACAAAACCAAAGGCAGCAATGAACTGTTAGCTTTCAGAGGATATCATTACTGTGCCATAAGAAACATAGAAATATGAGTAACAAGCAAATATACAACAGAAATAAAGCTGCAGAACTTAATGATGTGAATTCACTATTCACTAACTGGGTGGTCTCTTTAAGCCTCAGTTTCCTTACTTGTATAACAGGGAGATCCAGGACTTTGTGGCAGTCCAGTGGTTAAAACTCTAAGTTCCCAACAAAGAGCACATGGGTTCAATCCCTGGTTGGGGAACTAAGATCCCTCATGCCACCCAGTGTGGCCAAAAAAGTAAATAAAATAGGGAGATTCTTATGGAATGGCAGGCCTGTAACATGAACTTGACTCTGATTAGGACTGTGGCTGTCAACCCAGGGAAGCACATTAGAAGCCTGAAAGTGAGAACTACTTGCCCAGGGGGAGTTGCCCAACTTCAGTGTGCCCTGGGGAGCATGTCTCATGCAGATCTGAAGGCCCCACCCCATGGAGTCTGACTCCGCACCTGGGGTCTGGCTGAGGAATCTGCATTTTAGGTGACAGCCCAGGACTCCCCCTGGGGAAACACTGCATCTAGACCAAGGTTAAAGACACCCTGGAAAGCAGGTCTGCCCTGGAGGAGAACACATGGCCACACAGAACCAGGCCGGGCGTGGCTGGGGACAACTGCCCGTTTATGACCTCAGGTGGACTTTGTTAGTCTCATGGCTAGAAAGAATTGGCATGCCACAGGCACCTTTGGAATCTCTGGTTTGCAGAGATAGTGAATAATGACTTGTACCTCTGTGCTTTACTCCCTGAGGGACAGAGTCCTAGCAATTGACTTAGGTCAGGATCTGGTTCCATCAGTTCCCCCGGGCTCACAGCTGACTGCTCTGCATCTGCAAAATGGGAACAAAGATAGCATTATCACGATTAGTCCCGATTAGTCCCACTAGCTTGAAGCTACACCCAGCAAGGATCCGACAGAGGGGTTAGGGACCCACTTCTTAGGGCCATTAGGGGTCCTTTGATGGCTCAGTCACAGGAAGGCAGGGCCTAGGGAACATGAAAACATCTACAAGGAAACCACACACATCCTGGCCACATACCCCAGGGAAAAATAAGTGGTGGCTCCAGACACGAAGCCTGTGTGTGCATGCACCTCCAGCCCTAACTGTTTAAGGCACCCTCATCTTAATCGGAGTCTCAATCTTACTTCTGTTTTCTTTTTCCTAACCGCAACCTGGCCTCCAGGCTCTTCCTCTCTGGCTGATCCTAAATGAGAGGAGAAGCAAGGCCCTGGTAGAGGAGCCGAGGACGGGGAGAAGCGCTGAACTCGAAGTCCAGGTGGCTAGTCTCTCATCTCAGCCTGGTCCCTGCCTACCGCAGTAATTCATCAGTGTTGCTAACTCAGACACAAGAGGTCATCCCAGGCACGTCACTGCAAAACCGTTTGGAGAATTTGGGGTGAATGCCAATCTTTCTCTTTCTCAAAAGTAGTATTAAAACAATTTCTGCTCCATCCCAGTTCTATGGAAAATGCAGACAGACATACTGTCCTACCCCTTAGGGCAGCGCCTGTCATCCCTGGGTCCCCGCGAGTTAGGCATGTGGCAGGAATAGCCTGAAAGAGCAAGTGAACTTGTTCCTGCTCTGCACTGTGTGGAAATCTCCTTGCTGAACACATGGTCCATCTCCCTGTTACCTGTAGCCCCCTTGCTTTCACAGGGAGGGGTGGCCTCTCAATATCCTTCCATGGGTCCCAAGCCTCTCCAATTTGTAGGAGCTGGAGAAACATTCAAACACAGGGGAAGCCAGGCATCACCTCCCGGAGACCAAGGGAAAGTGAGGAGCTGCTAGCAGCCCAGGGCTACAGGCTGTTTTTGGGCAGGATCCCTGGGAAGCAGGTAAAGCAGAGAAAACCTCAACCTCAGGACTGGACAGGGGGTCAGTGCCCACCCTACCCCTTCCCCAGAGGTCCTTGGGGGAAGGGCACAGTGTACGGAAGGGAGCACTCCCTCACGGACTGGTGCCCATCTGCTTCAGAGCAAGAAGTCCAGGCTGTCAGTTCCTTAGAGTAAGGGATGGGGGCTGGGGACTGGGTTCCATTCTCCTTAGAAGCCCCAAACCCTTAGTGGGGTCTGTCTTGCAGGGCAGAGATTTAACCTGAGCTAGACCGAAGGTCACAAGGAAACAATACTGTAGGAGTCTCCTGGGGCTGCGGTGACAACCAACCACAAACCTGGTGGCTTAACACAACAGAAACGCATTCTCTTATGTTCTGGAGGCCAGAAGTTCAAAGTCAAGGTATGGGCAGGGCTGTGCTCCTGCTGAAGGCTTCAGGGGAGAATCCTTCCTGCCTCTTCCAGCTCCTGGTGACCCTTGGCTCCAAAGCTCTGCCTCTGTCTTCACAGGGCCTTTTTCTTACCCAGTCTCTGTTGTTGTTGTTTTTTTCCCATCTCTTATAAAGACACTGTCCTTCAGGGCTGACTCTAGTCTCTGATCTCATCTTGATTCTTAACTGAATTATACCCACAAAGACCCTCTTTCCAAATAAAGCCACATTCTGAGCTTCTGTGTGAACAGGACTTTGGGGAGGACACATTTCATCTCAGTGCATATTCTGAGTAGCAAACAGTATGGGCTGAAGTGACAAGAAGGTGGCTGGGAGTTGGGAGCCCTCGATCTAGTTGCTTGTGGCTCAGTTGCCCCAGTTGCCAAGGGGCTCCACTAGCATCTCCGACCTCCATGCCAGCTGGGAGGTGGGGTTCCTGATTCCTTTTACAGACGAAGAAACTGAGCCTCAGAGGGATCAAATGAATGGCCAAGGTCACATGGCCAGCTAGAGCTGGGCCTGGAATCCAGGTTGACTGGCACCAGAGCTTAAGGGTTTCACAGACAAGTCTGGCTGGATTTGAGGAAGCCCTCAGCACCCATTAGGTCCCAAGATCTTTCCACTCCAAGGAACTTAATTTATCAACAGAAAGCAAAGGTGAACTGTTTTGGTTTTCATGTTCCTTCACTTTCTCATATTGTAGATTTGGGAATGTGGCTACTTCCCTGGAATCACTTGATAAAGTGCAGTTGGGGAGAACAAGGATTAACTCAATTACTCACAGGAATCAATCTGTACTGGGGAAGGAAGTGGGGACCCAGCTGGGCCCAGCCTTGCCCCTGCTGCCTGTGAGGATGTGATACACTTGGGAAGCTGTGCTGACCTTCACCTGGATGCGGGCTCCTTCCCACAGCAGCCAAGAACAGCAGGCGGTTCCAGGAAAAGTTGCCCAAAGAGTGGAGGGGGTGGAAGACTGGGAAGCAACTGTGTCCCCCACCCCCTCACCCCTCAACTATGGCTCTGCAATATCTGTGCAACTTTGAAGTCTGAAGGCTGGAGAACGTCGTTAGGAGGTTTGTATCTTGGACTATATCCTGAAGAAATGCATTCATTTACTCAATCAATCTCTATTGCCTAGTACCCGGCACCAGGCTGTTGGCTCCACAGGCGCGAAGGCAGGCTTGACTCGCAAGCCCCCCCCACCCCGCCCCGCCCCGGAGAGCTGCTGAACGAATGCAAAAGCGGGCCAGATGGACGGATCGACAGGAAGGGCCGGGAAGAATGACTTTCTTGCTCCCAGGGCCTAGGTTTCCTTATTGGAGATGGCAGACCGCTGCCCGCAGTTATGGCTGGGCCACCACCTTCTCCCCCGCCTGTCCCCAACCCGCAATCCGGGCCAATGGAAATGCTCCCTGACCCTGGCCGGTGTGCTCTTATCCTCTGGGCTCCCGAAGCTGAGGAAGTGACTCGTGAAAGGAGGCCGGCCTAACGGCTCCATTTGGGCGAGGTTTTCTCACAAAGCTTATTCCCGTCACATCCCAGGGCAGGCCAGCCGCCTCAGGGATGCGGGCGCCAGGCCTTTGTGAGCTCACGACTTTCTCATGGGCCGCCCCCGGAGGCGGCCTGTGGTCACCCTCACTTTCGGTGGAAGCACCCGGGGTTCAGAGAGGCCAAGCCACTCGCCCAAGGTCACAAAGCTTCGCAGAAGCAGAGCGGGAATGGCGATGCGGGGGGGTCTCCGGAGGCCCTCTCCCAGCGGCTTTTCGAAGACACCCACTACCTCCCTATTGTGACGCTCAGGAATAAAACAGGAAGGCCGGACGCCCGGCTTTCACCTAAGACAATGCTCCACGCAAATCTGCGCGAACAAAAGCAACCATAAATCCGCCTCGGGTTTTCAGCCCACCCGGCCCCCGCCAGCCAATTGACTCCGTCGGCCGCCGCGGGGCGGGCCAGGGAGGTTCCAACGTGATCGACAGCCCCGGGGAGGCGTGGCCGCGGCAGAGGCGCATTGGATTGGGGATCCGGAACAATCGCAGGCCGAGAAGGCGCAGCGCGGACCAATCAGAGGGAGGGGCGGGCTCGGCCGCCCGGCTTTCGTGAAAGGCCGCCTCCCCGCCCACTTGCGCCTCGTCGCGGCGCCCGTCAGCTGCGAACGCGGCGCTCGGCCCGGATTCGTCCGCGGCGCTGGAAGCAGAGGCGCGAGGCCGCGGCGAGTGCCGGCACAGATCCCTCCGCCGCCCGCTCCCGAGCCCTCTCCAAGCGCCTCTCCCGAGCTGCAGCGGCCTCTGTCCCGGGTAACGGCCGTCGGCCCAGTGCGGCGGCGCGGCGGCATGGCCCGGGCGGCTCCGTCGGGGGGCGGCCCGCAGTGACAGACCCTGCGGCGCGGGGGGAAATGGGGGCGGCCGCCTCCCGGGCGACGACGACGACGACGACGAGGAGCAGCCGCCGCCGCCGCCGCGCACCGGCCGCCGCCGGGGACGGGCGCGGGCCAGGATCCCGCCCGTGAGCGGGGGGCCCGAGGCCGATCGCCGCCCCCGGCCGCCCCGGCCGCCCCGGGCCCCCCCGGCGCCCCGCGCGCGCCCGTCCGCCGGCCCCTGGCGGGGGTCTCGCCCGCGCCGCGCGCCCCCGGCCCCAGCGCGGCCCGCGGCGCCCGGCCGCCCTCGCCCTCGCCCGGCCCCGGCCGCACCCCCGCCCGCGCCCGCGCCCGCGCCCGCCCGCGCCCCCGGCCCCGGCCCCGGGCGGCGGCCCCCGGCCCCGCGTGGCGGCGCGGCGCGGGCGGCAGCATGGTGGAGAAGCGCTGCCCGCTGCAGAGGGACGGAGTGTACCGCTGGTTCTCGGAGCTGCCGTCGCCGCAGCGCGTGGAGTTCCTGTGCGGCCTGCTGGACCTGTGCATCCCGCTCGAGCTGCGCTTCCTCGGCTCGTGCCTGGAGGACCTGGCCCGCAAGGACTACCATTCGCTGCGCGACTCGGAGATCAAGGCCAACAACCCGGCCGACCTGGGCAGCCTCACCAACCTGACGGACGAGGTGGTGCGCAGCAAGCTGCTGGTGTCGCTGGCGCTGCTGGGCTCGGAGCAGCGCGAGGCGGCGGGTGTGCTGTACCGCACGCTCACGCACATCGACTCCATCATCCACAACTACGGGTTGCAGCTCAACGAGGGCCGCACGGGCGATGAGTTCCTGCTGCTCTTCACCATGGCCTCCAACCACCCGGCCTTCAGCTTCCACCAGAAGCAGGTGCTGCGCCAGGAGCTCAC
This sequence comes from Bos indicus x Bos taurus, assembly GCF_003369695.1. Lineage (NCBI taxonomy): Eukaryota > Metazoa > Chordata > Mammalia > Artiodactyla > Bovidae > Bos > Bos indicus x Bos taurus. The sequence goes on from NC_040093.1 coordinate 52,767,837, forward strand.
GCAGATCCAGAGCAGTCTGAGCGGCGGCGGCGGCGGCGGCCCCGGGGGCAAGAGCGCGCTGCCCACCTGCCCAGCCTGCCACAAGGTGCGTACCCGCGCCCCAGGCCCCCACCCCAAACCCCCACCGGAACCTCAGACCTCACGCCTTGCTCCCCAAGGTGCCACATTACCGCAAACCCCTACCCGCGCCCGGAGCTTCCGCCCTAACGTGTCCTCACCGACTCCGCACCCCAACCTCCCACTCGCACCCCAAGCGTCCGCTCCACATTTCACTCGTGTCCCACGCCTCTCCACCCGGCACCTCCAACCCCACCCTCACTTCAACTTGCCATCCCCACCTCGCACTCCGAACCCGCACCCCACGACCCTGCCCGGCCCCTCACGCTCTTTGGGGGCCCGGGGGAGGGGGCTCCGGGATTGGGAAGAGCGCCCTGAGCTGAGTTAGCGGCCGGCCAGGCCTTCGGTCCACGTCTTCCGCTGGAAGCGCGATAAGGCCTTTGTCCCCTTAATCAGGCTCTTGGGCGACAGATAACCGTTACACAGTGTGTCCTCTTGGTTCCTCCAAATCTGGTGTTTATTATCAGAAAAGGAAGCCGCTAGTGAGGTGGGAGGTGGAGATTAGAAGGTGCTGGAAGGGTAGAAGACGTTTGCAGGGTGCCGTGCGGGGCCCGAGGCCTAGGTGCCGGTATCCCCGGAGCCGTGGGGCCCGAGTCGCCCCGAGGAGGTTAGGGTCGGCGCGGGCCGCAGGCCGCCGTGGGCACGTGTCCGTGTGTGCGTGTACGTGAGTACACCCGTGAGTGTGTGCATGTATGCGTGTGTATGGAGTGTATATGTGTATTTCTGAGTGTGTTCCTGTGTCTGTGTTAATATTGCGTGTAAGAATCAGGCTACCGTAACAGAAGGAAAAACAGGTTTGGAGCCTTGAACACCCGTGAAACAGTTACTTCTCGGTGACCCGCCTTCCTTTGTAGGAACGGATCCAAGACTGATGGGGAGCCGACTAGGACTAGTTAAAAGATCTGGTGTCTTCAAATTAAACAGGAAGGGCAGAGTGGTCATTCACTTAGAAATGTGAACTTTTGTCTAAATGTTTCAAAACTATGTAAACACAAAGTGTTTGGAGCTCAAACTTATTTTTAGCAGCCCCTTGGGACCCTGTGCTAGGATTGTGCTCCAAGCAAAAGGATTTATCTGTGACCATGTGTGGTGTGTGTTTTTATATTAAAACTGATTTTCTTTGGAAAGTGGAAGATTGCAGTCACACCAGTAGTCTAAGTGCTTTCCGATCACGGCTGAGTGTCCTAAACTAAAACTTTGATTCTCTGATTTGCTAGTGGTGGTTTTTCAGCTGTCTTTCACTGGTGAATTGTGGCTTTTAATGACTTCCTTTGAGACGTGGTTGTGGTACCTACATTGGTTTTTAATCTGTCATATCGCTTTTGAGATAGGTACTACCTCTGAGACTGTAGTCTCTTTTAAGTGTGTGTTCAAATCCCACCCTAAAAACGTTCTTGCATTTACAACAAAGGGAAAGCAGGGTCCTGTGAAATGTGGTTGTCCCCAGGGAGCTCAGTAGGCTTTGGGGTGCTGCTGCTCACGGGGGTTCAGTCCCCAGTGGCCAGTTTCACCAGTCAGTCCTCTGCTTCTGTTCCTAAGTACTGCCGCTGCCCGTGACTGTTACACCATTCATAGTCAGCTCTTGAAGGGGATTCTTTAGTGTGTAGAGATGCATCGCCTTATAAAAGCAGAAGATGGTGATGATTGTTAACGGGGCAGTGAGCTAACGCTGGAAAAAAATGGGCAGTGAGCTAAAGCTAGAAAAAAAATATCTTTGATAAGAGAGACTTTTTGTCAAACCAGAACTACCCCTTGGATGAGGTTGGGGGGCTGATTCCCCTCCCCAGTCCCCCCTTCCTCCCCCCTCTGCTGGTCTGGCATGGGCTCAGAATTGACTAGCTGTGTGACCTTGACCAGAAAGAATCCCCTTTTCCTGGTGTTTTGGAGTGGAAGGCCTTGTGGGCTTGTTTGAGGGTTCCATGAGGTCCCCTTTGAGGTGCCCAGCAGATATGCTGTGAGCTTCCTTTGCTGCTTGGTCTTCTTTGGCTTTCTTTAGAGGAGCACTGAATTTTTTTTTTTTTTTTAATGATTTTGGCTGCAACACAGGGCTTGCAAGATCTTATTTCCCCGGCCAGGGATTGAACCCAGGTCCCTGGCCGTGAGAATGCCCAGTCCTAACCACTGGACTGCCAGGGAATTCTCTAGGAGCACTGACTTAAGTAAGGCACGTTGTTAGGGAGTGAAATACTTATGTTTCAGAATGTTAGTGTTTTCTAAGTTGATTTTTGAATATGTAGTTACTTGGAGTTGGCATTTTTCTTGTTCATCTGTGGGAAATTGGAGAGATCTGCCTGACCTTTGATAATGAGGTTATAGTGAGTAACTTTGGGGCTCTTGCTTCCATGTTTCAGAAACGGTCATGCTGTCTAGTTTTTCCTGGACAAACTAAGGTCACTCACATTCATTTAACTTTCTGTTCCTTTGCTGATGTCCAGTATATGCCTGACATTGATGCAAAACTCACATGAAATCTACCATGTAAGCCTTTGCCTTCTTAGTGTCTCTTTTAAGTCTGACATTTAGGGCAGTCCTGAAAAAGCAGCCTGGTTAAATCTCTGTTTACATTTCTTTTTTAAGATGTTGTGTTTTGTTTTGAGCTCTCTTGAGTTTAGAGACTTTGTGTCTTTTAGAGATAATGATGATGATTGTTTTTTATTCTTTATCCTGTTTAAAGAGAGACTTCTAGTAATTAAATTTTCTGATGTAGTGGTTGTTTCTAATTGCTTCTCCAAAGTCTCACTGTTATTCTAAAATTCTTCTTTCTCCAAGGACCTGTAGAAGTTTAAAAGTGGGAAGAATGTAAACTAGACATTTTAACTTTCAGAAAGGAAGGTGTTCATAGAAAACCTGGAGGGAGAGTAGGGTGGCTTCATGGTGCCCAGTAGCTGTTGGCACTATGGGTGTGTAGTTCAAACTGGTGATGGTAGCTAGTTTCCACTTGACACTGCCTCAGTTCATTTTATTTAATTATAAAGTCATAGTTTGGGAAAGTGTTTACATCTATCCTTTGCTATCTTTTCTCTGTATAAATGATAAGGTGCTGTGGTATGTGCTTATTTTTTTAAATAATAGCTTTATTGAGATTTAATCTCTGTATTGTGAAATTCACCCCTCGAAGGTGTATGATGCAATGTTTTTTCGTATATTCATAGAGTTGTGTAACCATCCCTGCTGTCTTGATTCCAGAACATTTTTATCACCTCTAAAAGAAGTCTGTGCCGATTTGTGTCACTTCCCCTCCCCCCTCCCCCAGCCCTGAGAACTGTACTGCGTTCTGTCCGTGGGTTTGCCTGTTGTGGGCACTGGATGTCAGCGGGGTTACCGTGTGTGGTCTCTGTGGCTGACTGCCTTCCCCCAGCGCACTGCTCTCCGAGGGTCGTTCGTGTTGGATGGGGCCTTTGTCAGCACTTCTCTCCTTTTAGGTAGAGTGCTTTCCGTTGTGTGGGTGGATATGGCCTGTTCTGTTTATCCATCCATCAGTTGGTGGACAGGTGGATTGTTTCCAGTGCTTGTTTCTAGACTCTTTTTGCTTTGTGGCTAGTAGAGTCTTGTCTTAATCCCTTACACCTAACACTCACCTGGTCATCTTTGGAGTGTCACCAACATCTGGCCGCTGACTCTCAAGACCGGAGTCCACCTGGCGGAAGGCTGTGTAGCGCGCAGCGCTGTGCCCTGCAGGTTTTCCTCTGGAAGACCCTGGGCTTCCAGAGGAGCTGCGCTGAAAGGTGGCAGAGGCCACTCTGCTCTTGGGGCTGATGTCAGCTCCAGGGGCACGCTGTGAGCCCCTCCTGCCCTTGTGTCCGGAATCCTTGGGTCAGGAGCTTCACGGACCTACTGCGAGAGGGTGCAGAAACTGTTTTTGAAGTGCTTAGCGCAGGAGTGTGGTGGCTGGTGGTGGTCTTCTGGCCGTGTGCCCTGGTCAAGCTCTGGAGCCCTCCACTGTGGGATGAGCACCAGGGAGGCTCGGGGTCCACACAGGCGCGGTGAACACATCTGCTAACAATCCCTCGCCCAAGGCGAGCAAGAGCTGACTTTGTCTCATTGATTTTCCAAAAGTTTTTGGAAATCATTGCAGTTCCGAAGGGAGATACCGGGTAGTTTGTCATGTGAGCTAGAAGTGGCTTTCTCTGGTCTCTCCTTTAATCCTAAACCCTGGCCTGTTGGAGCGGGGAGTCGTCTGAAACCACAAGAAGGGACTTTGCTTGGAGCCGCTGTGCTTCCTGCTCAGGTTAAAGGAAGCACTGTGCCTGGGAGGCCACTGCGGCTCCGCGGTCACGCTTGTTCCGGGCAGCCCACGTCCAAGGCCACCCGTCAAGGCCACTCCCAGCAAGTCTGACTTCCTTCAGTGCACTGCAGGAGAGGGTGTCCTGAGACAGATTGATTGGATTTTATTTATTTATTTTTGGCCAGCTTTTGTAGGTCCCAAAGACTGTCCTCTTTTTATAGTGAAGCACATGGTATAGGAATTGAGACCTCCTGGGGTGCAGTTTTACCTGCTTTCCTGCTGCTGGTGTGTTCATTACAGATGAAAGCCCCTCACCTCTCCTGTAGCTGTCTCCCCGCTGTACGATGGCTCAGACTATGTGACACTTGAATTACTGTCCTTTGCCCTCATGTTAAATTCAGGCCACTTACTTTGACATGAGCTAGTTTACACGTGCGTCGTTCAACTCAACAAACATTTGCGTTTCTATTCCATACGTGTTCTGGAGTGTAGTTGTGGAAGCTGGAAGTTTCCTATCCTGTTAGGACGTGATGAGCAATGGGGTGGCATCACTGATGCAAGTTAGAACGTTAGTGTAGATAAACATCAACATTAGCCTTATTTCTGCAGTTTTTGAAGTTCATTATTTTTATTTAGTCTTTATTTTACCCATTTTCTCCTCATTCCTGTACACTTTATTTCCCTTCTTTTGGATTGAAGACATTTTGGATGAATGTATTTTCCCAACAAATTCATGTGTGCATTTTACAGCTTCAGAGGAAGTGAGGAGAAGGGACCTGAGCTGGTCCAGCTTCTGTTTGTTGGCAGAATTGGTGACTGTTAATAAATAAAATAAAAAGAAAATTTTTATTACATCTAGGAAAAGCAGTTTCTACTTAAGTGTGCTTTTTCCTTGCCTTCGATGGGTTAAATTTTAGAAGAGATCCCTTGAATAGCTTTTTTTTTTTTTTTTTTGAGAAACCCCCATTCAGAATACTACTTCTCTCTAGTTTAAGTAAGAACTGTTGCTGCAGGTTTACTATTATTGATAGCCTACAGATTATCGATGGGTTTCTGGTTTTTTACTTTTACCCTTGACGTAAATGGTTTAGAAATTAGTTTCCGCAGGAGAGCTTCATTCAGTCTCCATAGCTGTTTTGTATGCGCCTCACTCTGTGTAGTAGCCTCTCTGTTTTACAGCTGCCCCGTAAGACCCAAACGTTACAGAAACACTTCTGTCAAAGTCAAAAGCAGTTATCGAGAAGTGATAAAATATTGATTAGTTTTGAAGCAGCTTGTTTTGTTCTGGGTCAGAAGGCCTGGAGTCATTTCGAGTGAAGAGAAGACAGAGGCAGGACAGACCCTCTCTCTAGTAATCACCGCCCTGGCGGCTCTCGCTGGTGCAGATGTCACGTGTAGGAGGCAAGGCTGGCAGGGGGACCGTGGACGTGCCTGTGAGGGGTCAGGGCTTGGGCTGGGTGTTGTGCAGGTTTGTAGAAAAATCACCAGCCCTCAGAAAGTCTTCCCTGTCCCCGTCCTATCCTTAATTGCTCCTTTCAGGGGCAGAGCTTTCCTTTCTGTCCCAGGAAGCCCCTCTGCCTCTGTCCTGGTCACATCTTTCTGTTTCCTCTGGGACACTGTTGGGTCACGTGCTGCACTCTGCCACTTCCTGTCCTCCCCACCACCCCACGCCAACCTTTGACCTCCGCTGTTTTCCCACTTGGCGCATCAGCACTTTGCTGGAGGCAGCAGAACCCTTCCTTGCACTTGAACCCTCGGCCATCCACTGTGGTCTCGTTCCTCTGTGGCCAGGTCTTGCTTTCCAGGGGGCGCCCATTTTTAACAGTCTGGTGTGAAATCTTCCAAGGTTCTAATGCCTATCTAAATATATACTTATGTATTCTTTGAAAACATCATGTATACATAATTCAGTACAAGTGGATCTCTCATCTATGCCGTCTTCATGAGTGTGACTGAGCATGCACGCGCACACACGTGCACACACACCCCTAGTGATACAGGACACAGCAGCCTCCTTGGACTCAGTACTACTGCTCTGGGCCTGACTGTCAGCTATTCCTCAGCCTCCTGTAACCTGGCTTCTGCCCCTAGCCTCTTCAAGGAAAACAGTTTTAATTAAAGAGTACCCAGTAATCTTTTAAATTAAAAATATTTTAATAATGAGAGGTAAAAATAAATGGAAAAGCTACAAAAGAATATTCAATGCACCATCCCCTTCTCCTTACTCCCCTGTCCCCCATGCACTTGGGGAAGGATACATAGAATATTTCAAGCTTCTGTTCCCTTACCTGAGTGTAGATACTTTTTATTCCACATTTTTAAAACAGGTTTATTTTTACCCAGGAACCCATGCAGTTCTGTTCCCCTCTTTGTTTCTTGTGGAACCTTCCAGAAAAACTCTATTTATCGATAGATGACCCGTGCCTTAGCGCGCACACAGGTCTGTTCATCGCTTGTGCCTCTTGGCGTCTTTCTTGATGAGCATCGTGTTGCCTGCAGAGCTGCTGCCCTGGGTCTCTGATGATGGGCTCTGTTCCCCCCTCACTACTACAGATCACGCTGTCACTTCCCTGTCCTGTGCATGCCACCTGCGTGCGGCAGACAGCACGTGTGGCCCTTTATGTGTGGTAAGCGTGTCTGCAGAAGAGAAGCCTGGACGTGGGGTTGGTTGTGGGTCACATGGTCTGTGCTCCTGTGATTACTGGGGTGTTGCCGAGTTTGTTTGTGGGATCCCCACAGAATGTGAGAAGGCGAGGAATACCGCTCAGTGTGGAGGTACACGTTCAGGTGATCCATTTTATTTATTTTTGTTGAGCTTTCTATATCTTTTGTCCCCTCTCTGTTGGGTTATTGATCTTGTCTTTATTCTTTTTTAGGAGCTCTATAAGTTTCAAGGAAATTGTCCTTTTGACTCTAGTGAAAGTTTCAGGAATTTATTTTCCAGGTTTGGGTTTTTTTCCCAAAAGACTCTGCCATGCAGTTTGGGTTTTTCTTTTTAACGTTGTCTTTGTCAGTCTTGCCTGGCTTCAGGGTGTTGTGTCGTAATTAGAAATGCAGTGTGCATTGTGCACAGTACTGTACGCGTGCGTAGATTGTGCTCATATGAACGTAATGCATTGTACACAGCCACCGTTCCCTGTGGTGTGCTTATACAGAACTTGTGTGGTTTCTCATTTTGCATTTAACCAATCCATCTGGAATTTATTTGGTCTAAGGTACAAAGCTAGTTTTATATTTTCCAGATGACAGCCTAGCTGTCCCAGTGCCATGTGTTGAATAGCGCACCCTCCTCTCAGATCTGAAATGCGGCGTATTTCCGGTACGTTTCAGTTTACTTCTGGACTGTCTGTTGGGTCTCACTGATGTCTCTATCCTGATGACCTGTGATTTGCCAGATTCACCCCTTATCGTTCTCATCTCGTTTGTTCTGTGGGCTCTCTGCACTGTAAAATTCTCTGGGGGATGGTGTTTTGTTTTGTTTTTTAAACAACTGTGGCTGCTGAGACGCTCAGTTAAAGGGTCTGGGTGGGGCTTGGTTGGAGCTGCCTGGGAGCCCCGCCCCACCTTATTCTCTGACAGCCCTCCCCCACCCCCACCCCAAACTTCCTCCACTTGTTTGAGTCTTAGTTTCTGTTTCTCCTTCTTGCCTGCCCTTTTGATGATGGTATTCCTCGGACTTCTCTCCGCCTCTCTCTCTCGTTACTTGATGGTCTGCCCTCTCTCTTATTCCCCCAACTCTGTAACCAGCTGCGACTGAGCTGTGGCCGGATGCTCCAGGGAACTCTGGGTGTCCAGAGGCGAGATCCTGTCTTCTGTCTCTGACCGCTGAGCACATCCTGACCCGCCGGCCAGGATCCCACACCGTTGGCAAGTCTGCCTGCTTTCTCATCTCCACAGAGTCATTGATTTCCACCGACACTGCGACACGGCAGCCGGGTTGTGCTCTTCGTGTCTTTCGGTCTGTCCCTCGCTCCCCCTGTCCCCACCTCTCCCTGACATACTTGGCATGATGGTTACATATGCGGGACACTTCTTTGTAAGTGGATTTGGGTAATTTATGAGGGAGTTAGGGCACAGATCACAGTAGTCTTCTGGGAATAAGCACAGCCCTAGCTACAGGCAGCTCCACTTCATCCCGAGTCAGGAAGCAGGCGAGTGATGGCCTCCTTTTAGAATTAACTGCTGTCCTTAAGTCCACAAGAGACAACTTTAGAGCTTCTCTCCCTTGTTTTGTGATTAAATTTAAAAACAGAAACTTTGGTGCCTTATCTCTTTTTAGAAATAACAGTGACATGTTCGGGTGCTGCCCTTAAGTGGGCTCTGGTCTAGGATCCCCGACCTGGGTCTAGTGTGTGATGGTGCCACGCTGACCGCAGCCCCCAGGCGTCACAGCAGTGGCCCCAGGAAGCTGTCCGTAGGGCTGGTGCTCTCTGGCCTGAGCTCCTAGCGTGGCGCGCGGCGTCCCAGCGCGGCACCTGCCCTTGGCCTGGCTGTGTGTTTTCAGCTCTGTCTGTAGTCCGTTCCTCGTGTTCACGCACCCCCTTTTCCCCCAACCCCCCCAGATGCTCTTCTCTCAGAGCGGGCCTCTGGCCCCACTTCCTGGCTCACACAGTCTATAAAGCAGCCTTCTTTGGCTCCTTCTGCCCTAGCCCTTACTATACTGTGTTGTAATAGGTTTTTTCACATTTTCATTCCCAAACTTTGATTATTGGAGGCAGAGACTGTGTCGTCATCTTTCAGTCCCAGAGGCTAGTGGTCCCTGCCTCCTGGTAAGGGGGGCTGTGTCCTGAGCAGTGGAGGGACATGCCGGGGGTTTTCGAAAGGCCACTCGAGTGAAAACATTGTCTTCCTCAGTGCTTTTCTTTCCCGTGGGCCTATTAGTAACATCCAGCTGCTATTTCTCTTATGTACTATATAGATGCAGAGTCTAGTGAATTTTAACTTCTGTATCCTGCTGTTTTATTTTTCAAAAGCTGGTGTGCAAAAGCTTCTGTTGGGAGAAACTCTCTGAACTTGATGGTTTGGCTTTATATATACCTTAACAAAACCGACGGGGAAGGCAATGGCACCCCACTCCAGTACTCTTGCCTGGAAAATCCCATGGATGGAGGAGCCTGGAAGGCTGCAGTCCATGGGGTCGCTGAGGGTTGGACACGACTGAGCGACTTCACTTTCACTTTTCACTTTCATGCATTGGAGAAGGAAATGGCAACCCACTCCAGTGTTCTTGCCTGGAGAATCCCAGGGACGGGGGAGCCTGGTGGGCTGCCGTCTATGGGGTCACACAGAGTCGGACACGACTGAAGTGACTTAGCAGTAGCAGTAGCAGTAACAAAACCGAGTTGACGGACAGGTACACTGAGAGCTGGGAACAGAGGGTGTATTCTTCCAGTGCTCTGATGGGCTTGGCACCTGTAGAACTACGCGCGTGGGTCAGGTTGTCTCAGAGAGGAGTCTGTAGGTCTGAAAGTAAGACTGTCTGCTTGTATTCCTTTAATATTTGCAAAGTTGTGACTCGTGGTAAGCCCTAGGTATTTTAGTGTACTGTAGAATGGCAGGAAACCAACGGCTGTTAGCACCCTAGTTGTTAGTTTATATTTGTTATACTTTAAACACTGATGTGGAATTCATTATGAGAAGGGAGCATTGTAGCATCATTTCTGATTATTTAGGACTTTTACATAAGAACCTCAATAGAATTACTAGAAAGAAATTGTATCCTCAGTTTTCTTACTGATTCACAGTGAATCTAATTAAAACATGTATTATGTAGGAACTACTTCTAGAAATATTATAGTCTAGACTAGAAAAAAAAATAACTGAAAAAGAAAGAGAATTAATTTGTGGGGAAGAAAAACAGCTCCTCCTCCCATCACATTTGGGTATTTTAATAAAAATTAAAAGCTTGGGGATAATGGTAACAACCTATTGCTGTAACAGAGTTAATTAAGTGAATGAGATACTTTGATGTGGGTTGTTGGGCCATGTGGGACAATGTGTGGTGAAAATAACCTACAGGGGACGCCCCATCTGCATCTTGGGCTGTGACCCCACTGGACACAGCGCTCCCCGGGCCCTGCTTCCCCGGGGAGGACTGCGCTTCTCCTATCACCAGCTTCCCCACCTCTGTTCTGGTGTGCTAACTTTGCAGGTGGGAATTTTCTGAAAAGGCTTGTTTGTGTGGGTCTTTTCCTTGACTAGTTATGAAGCACATGAGCCATGTGCTGTTAATATTTGTACTGGTGGGGCTGGGTTACCAATCACAGTGATTTTTTTCCTTTCAGAATAGGCGTCTGCTCACAGGGCTCCTACCCAGACACATCCCCGGGGCCTGCTTCACTGGTGCTTCTGAACCTTTGATGTGTCCTCACGTCCTCTTTTCCAGCTGGGGGTCCGGCTCACCCCCAGCGTCTGTGGGTGCCTGTTCTGCCCGTCGCCGATGCCCCCGTGTTCTGGGCTGATCCTGTGTTGTGGCTCACACCCCGGGGCGTCGCGCAGCACCCCCGGGAACGCGCGCTGCTCTGCGATGCTCATGTCAGGTGCTGGAGCTTTACGTCAAGGGCCAAAGCGGGCAGTAGAGCCCACCTCACTTATTGTGACTAAACACTGAGCCAGGCTCTCAAAGAGTACCCCAATGTTGATGCGTCCTTCTGGCCAGGATGTACAGGATACCAGTGTTAGGCATACTGTGCCCTTCTTGTCAGAAGTGCTGAGGGTGAAAATAGCCTGCGGCAGATACCCTGTCTGTGTCTTTGGCTGTGATGTTCTGGAAAGAAACTACTGGAATGGACCTTGCATGCCGAGGGGAGCAGCTTCCACCAGGACATCAGTCACGTGACTTAGGTTTTTCCTGAAGGGGGAGGGCTATCTTCCTGAACATAGTATTTTACATTTCAGAGTCGCTTTTGGAGTTTATAGAGATGGGGGTTTGTTCCCACCTGGCTGTGCCTTTTGAACTTGTGCATTTACTAACATTTCTGTGTGACCCCTTGCATCACTGTGTTCCTCACCACTAACATTGTGCCTTTCTCTCCAAAGCACTGTTTTGAATACTCCCCAGCCCCACCTTAAATTTCCTGCCTCTTACCTGCTCAGTTCCAGGAGAATACACCTGAGCTGTTAGGTTGTTTAAAGTAAAGCTCTCAGTGAGAGCTGGTAGTGCACTGTTCAGACGAAGCCTTGCCTGCTCTGCGCCTCGGCCATGTTGCCAGCCTGAACCGTGGTGGCTTCCTGCAAGGTGACAGGCTCCAGGCGCTCCCCCAGTGCCCTCCCTTACCGCCGGACTCTGGTTTAATCGCAAGCTGTGGGGTGGCCTGGAGCCAAAGTTCTGAGCTTCCTGGGGCACTCGGTGGGGCTAGATGTGCCGTGGGGCTGTACCTCCCAGGACTGCTTGTGAAGAACTTGGCTCTAGAATTGCTTTGCTAGAACTCATCTAGTTACGTACTTGGTATCTCGTGCTGAGATTTTTGAGCGGTAATCATTTTTTTCTCCCATCTTTTCTCTCTTTTTAATGAGCAGAGCTCTAGGGTAGGGAATATTAAAAGGAATGTTTTTATGTGGAAAACGGTTTTTGGTTAGCTCTGGCTTTCACTTGTCCTAAGTCAGCAAATAGCTTTCACTATTAAACTATCTATTTTCTTGTTCTGGTTTTTTAGAGACACGTAATCACTGCTTTAGTAAAATGCTTACAAATCACTTTTCGTTCAGATTTTATGTGTTTTTTCCCATTGACTTACAAGTATCAACATTCAGCACGTTGTTCTTCCCGCTATAGAGGCGGCACTTGGAGGACAAGTTGGAAATCAGGGACTCTGTCGGTAGATGCTGGAGTTGAGGGTCTGTTCCTGCTCCTGGAAGCCCCTCCCGCAGGTGTTTGCTTGGCTGGCTCCTCTCCCGCCAGGCTTCAGCTCCACCGGCCTGCCCCCAGTGGCGGGGTTTCCTGTCGGCGCTTCTCAGCACCTCTGACAGCTCCGTGACAGCACTGGCCTGCTAGGAGACAGGGCAGCCACTGGGATGAGCAGCTGCCGTTTTTTAGAAGTTGCTTCTGTTTGACCTTTTCATGTTGTTTGCATGAATTTCTAAAAAATTAGAAAACAAAAAATATATTTTACTCACTCAGATAAAAAATACTATTAAAATTATGGCATATTTTCTTCTTTTTCCAATGCCTATAATGTATGTGTCTGTACAATTTCTATGTTACACATTCACATACCTAAATGTGAGTGTTCCCCATGCCTTTCATTTTCTGAAGTTGTTTTTTAAAGGCTGCATGATATTTAATCATATGGATGTACATTTACGTATTTAAATATTAACCTTGCTGGATATTTTTTTTCCTCCTTTTGGCCACACTGCACGGCTTGTGGGATCTCAGTTCCCTGACCAGAGATCAAACCCATGCCCTCAGTGGTGAAAGCCCGGAGTCCCACCCACTGCACCACCAGGGACTTGCCTGTTTTTCTTCTTTTGAAGCTTAGATGAACGTTCTTGCACACAAATCCTTGTATCACTGGTTATCTTTTTAGGACAGCTTCCTCCCAGTGCATGAGTGGGCCCAGGGGTCTAGAGACAGTGAAGTTTGTTACAGACACACGGCTGCAGTGATTTGCACTTGCTGGCTGGGGATGAGGTTGCTCCCCTGTGACATCACGAGCACTGACTCATGGGGCATTTGCCTGTGGTCCAGATAATCAGGTCACCGTCCATGCTGTTGCAGGGTGGCGCTCGCTCGTTATAGAAGAGTTGCCTGTGGGTGGAGTGTCTATTTAGAGGAGAAGGCAGCCCCCAGGTTCCCAAGACGGGGATGTGGAATCCGGGGCCTGCCTGGACTGCATCCCTGAGTGAGGTCAGTGGTGCAGCTTTGTGTGCTCCTCTCGGGGTGCGGTCGAGCGGCCGCCCAGGGGAGCTTCTCTGCGGGACCCTGTGGGTGTGCGTCCCCTCCAGTGTCCCCGCCATGCCGTGTGTCAGCACGTGAACCTGTGTGATTGCCTTCCCGACTGGCCTGCACGTGCCCTGGTTGTCGCTACAACTGCCACTTCACTGAGTCCTGACTGTCTTTCCAGCGCGCTACTTCTAAAGCTTTCCATTTAAATCTCACAAAAACCCTGCGAGGTGAGTGCAGTGGAGGAAGCTGAACGTGTGCCGGAAAGAGGTCTTGGCCTTGGTGGCTCAGTCGGCAGGGCCACGGCTGCAGAGCCCGAGCTGTGTATGAGACATGGTTGAGGGGGCCCTGGCCCAGGGCACAGCCAGGACAGAGGCCTCCAGTGTATCCTGACCATCTTCCTGCCCCGGAGGCCCAGTGGATGGAGCCAAGGGCCGTGGGAGATGTCAGGAGCCAGACCCCGTGGGTCGTAGGAGGGGCGGCTGGGAAGGTGGAAAAGGAGCTGACTGGCCCAGAGGGCGTCAGTCGGCGGGCACTGGCAGGAAGTGGGGCTGTGAGCCTAATGGAAAACATCCGTCAGGCCTGCGCTGGGCTGGTGGCTGGACCACGTCTTCCCAGAGCCTCCCGGCAGCAGCAGAAGCGACCCCGGCACCAAGCAGGGCTCAGTTCTGAGTCCGTCAGGCTGCTGACGGCTCTGCTTGTGAGCGTGAGTCAGACAGCGCTCGGTTGAGCTGTGTGGGTCACATGGGGCAAATTAGCTTCACCAAAAATAACCCCAAAAAACAGCATTTCTGGGAAGCACAAGTGAAGACAGCTTTCAATGTAAACAAAGGACCAGAACAAAGATAGAGGGCTGGGTTGAAAGAAGTGAACTTTTGGAAAACTAGGAAGAAATGCTTTAAAAGTGCCAAAGAAAACAAATGTTTTTTTTTTTTTTTTCTTGTTTTAGTTTTCTTTCCTGTATTTATGTAGGATGCAGTGCATCCATCCTGCTGGGTAACTCCAGGGTTCCACGTGCAGTCAGGGCTGAGAACCAGAGTCATTTCTGCGCCCCTGCCCTCCGCCCCAGGCTTTACTGGCTGAGTTCTCTGCCTCAGTGTTCACCAGAGTGGCTGAGGGCACTGTGGTCCATTTTTGCAGCCCGCTCCCCAAAGGCTGTGAGTCTGGAGGGTGGCGTCCGTTCTGGCCAGTTGGGCTGTTGCAGCCTGGGCAGGGGTGTGTGTGTGTGTCTGCTCCACACGGAGAGGTTCCTCACGGGCCAGCAGGGCCTGCACTTCCATTAGCTGTTGCTGAGACCCTCAGTCTCCCTTGCCTTAGGACCAGGACTTAGAATTACCCGCCAGGGCAGCTGAGAGAACGTGGGGGGTTCCTGGGGGTCAGGCCAGATGTGGGAAGTTGGCTGCCGTTGTGTTTAGGGTATTGGAAATGTCAGCCTCCCAAAATACTGTTTGTTATTTGAAGTCTTGCTCTTTGAGTAACTTTGTTGTGGCTCAGTTGCTAAGTCATGTCTGACTCTTTGCCACCCCATGGACTGCATGCAGCACGCCAGACTCCACTGTCCCCTGGAATTTGCTCAAATTCATATCCATTGTGTTGTACTTGTCAGTGCTTTTACCTTATTTAATAAAGAAGTTCATTTCTGGAATATTCTGGTCATCGGATGATAAAAGAAAACTTTGCTCCACCTAAAGGAAATAATGCAAATTAAACAACAAATATAAGTAATTGGAAAATACAGCATTTCGGTAAATGTTACCAAATGAATGGACTTTTTTGGTGGAGTGCTGGAGGGGGAGGGTTTTCTTCCTTGAGTTCCGTAAACTTGCAGATTAGCCAGACCTGCGGAGTTACTAAGCTTGTGTGGGGACTTGCGTGTGGGGAGGGGACACCTGCACAGCTGGGGCCTTCCTGGGCCAGAGACTGGCCTCTAGGAGCAGGCAGGGTCGTGCCTGCAGCGGCCTCCCTGAGCTCTGTCTGTGGGGGGCTGGGTGTCCCGTCTACCGAGGTGGCTGGTGCGTTCTGCCCACCTCCACCTGCCCCAGGCCCTCCGCCTCTGCCAGGTGCCCCGACCAGGCCTGCACACAGCAGGGTCTGTTCCGCCGCCCACCCGCTAGCCAGGTAACAAGGTGAGCCGAGGACAGCGGCAGCCAGAGAGCTTCCTGTGTGCATCTCGCATCCGCTTCGGGTGAGGGTTGGGACCAAAAGTCATGCCGCTTTTCCCAAACCTTCTCTTTGGCTGTGTGTGTAGCACTGTGTTTCTCCATGTTTTAAAACTTGCTGCTTTTGGTAAACTTTAAAATCGTAACTTTTCTCTACTGTCCTTTTAAATTGTGAGTAGGAAGACATTAAAGCATTGGTCATTTTTATTCCTCTAAATCCTAAAAGTAATAAATACATTCGGCTATAAAAATTTTCAAATACTGGTCGTCATTAGGGGAAAAAAGTAAAGGTGCTGCCCCTCCCCCCCCCAAGGACCCCCCCCTCCCCTCCCCTCCCCTCCCCTCCCCTCCCCTCCCCTCCCCTCCCCTCCCCTCCCCTCCTCTCCCCTCCCCTCCCCTCCCCTCCCCTCCCCTCCCCTCCCCTCCCCTCCCCTCTCCTCCCCTCCTCTCCCCTCCCCTCCTCTCCCCTCCCCTCCTCTCCCCTCCCCTCCTCTCCCCTCCCCCCCCAAGGACCCCCCTCCCCTCCTCTCCCCTCCCCTCCTCTCCCCTCCCCTCCCCTCCCCTCCCCTCCTGAGGTCACTGTAGAGTCCAAGGCGGCCTTCGGGGGTCCTGGCTGTCTGTAAACCTAAGATGAGGGAGCGGAGATGGGGCAGCCCTCCTGGCTCCTGTTGGGAACTTGGTGTAGGCTGAACCCCAAGGCAAGCATAGAGTGGGGGGCTGTGGGCGGTGGTCCTTTTTTTCCTGGCTCTCTATCAGTAGCTGTTCAAGGCATTTTCAGTGTTTCACTGTTACAGTGAGCGCGCCCCCCCCCCCCCCCCCACACATTATTCTCACCTGTGAGTACTTTGTATGACAAATACCCAGAGATGGGATTGTAACATATTTCTAGAATATGCTTTTTAAAAATGCACCCTCAAATAGATCCAAGTCTATCCTGTTCTCTCCTGTTTTTATTAGAGCATTTTATTATCTTTTCAAGATTTACAGGACAATGTTAAGTCCTGCTTTGTAATTGATAGGAAACTGTGATTTGAAGAACTGAAAAATCAGAGTATGCCTCAGATAGGATTTGTGACGGCTTAGTTAACAGTTTCTACCCAGCGAGTGAACTGCTGGCACAAGACACGAGTCCCCGTGTTTGCTCAAACTGGGATGGCTTTACATTTCAGTGGTGAGTGGTGAATTGCTCAAAGTTTTGTCTTCCGCCTGAAGTGCTCACACTAGCAATGACTGTTTTACAGAAAAATTGGAAGCTGCAGTAAGCGTAAGTGACTTTCAAATAAAAATGAAAATCCTTACACATGAACTAAATTTAGGAAGAAAATAAGATGATGGCGACTTTGTCCCCACAGGTCACGCCCAGGACGGAGCCCCCCGTCAGCAGCGTGGGCAACAGCTTGGAGAACGCGCTGCACACATCCACACATTCCACTGAGGGGTCGCTGCCCAAGAGGCCTGGAGGGAAACTGTCCAGAGGTGAGCCGGGGCCGCTGGGAGGACGGGGTGTGGGGAGGAGCTGAGGGACGTGGCGTTTGGCTGGATGCGTCCAGGTGGTTTGAAAACGCCAGTCTTAGATGTATAATTCTGAATTCCGCAAGTTCTACACGGATGTGTCTGGACTGGAAGTCTCAGGTCTTGATGTTCATCAAGGGGAAGTCAGTGGCCGTTGTCGTGCCGCGCCCCGCGCCGGCGCTCCTGCATTAGAGCAGCGCTTTGTGCAGTGATGCGCTGTTGTCTCTGCACTGACGTGGTCGCCGCCAGCCCCACGCGGGGCCCACGGGACTGAGGGCCTGAACTTGTCTTATTTCATCGCATTGCAGTTGCGCTGGCTCAGCGTGGACAAGGCAGCTCTCCCTCCCACAGTGGGAGGCTGGTCTCCCTGGTTCTCGGCTGTCTGGCTTCGTGCGGCCACAGTGGACAGTGTCAGGCCGGTGGCCCCCTGGCCAGTGGTGTGGGCCCTTGGGGGGCTCACAGGGACAGGATGGGGTGCAGCCCGCAGGGCCCCCAGCTGCTCTCGCCTCCCGGTTTGGAGCTGCGCGAGGATGCCGGTGGTGCCGAGTCCTCACACCTGTGGCTGCGGGCCTGGACGGCTGCCCTCCTCACGGCCCTGGGAGCAGCAGTCAGCTCGTTTCCTGGATTCTGCTGGAGGCTCAGTCGTCCTGAAGGCAGCAGGGCCTCTGTTCCTGGGTGGGTTGTTGTCACTCACTGAGCAGAGGGTCTTCCTTCATCATGTTGTTAAGGGGGAGGTGCCTCCTGGTGGGCGTTGCTTCCTCTGTCCCCAGTCCGTCCAAGTGGAGCCTGTATCTTGTACCCTCACAGTCCTAAGGGGGGAAGGCCACTTCTTCACCATTATGCTTTTCTCCTGTTGGCACAATTATCAAGACCCCTCGTTCCTGTGTTTTAATGTAAGTGCTGGTTGAACAGCAGTGTCTGTCTCTTGCCGGGATGCCTGGTGCAGGAAGGCAGGACTGTGGTAGGACCGGACCTGACTGCTCTCAGACATCATGACCCTTAGAAGATGCAGTAAGCCAGACCTTGCTGATTATCCGCAGTGGTCTCCATTCAGTGCTCACAGGTAACCATAGTCCCTCTACCGTGAAGCTGACCCAGCAGGTAACTGGTCATTGGTTCATTGTTCGTGCTTTCCCCAGTGCCCTGTTATTGCTCTTCGTAAAGTCTGAAGCCACTATCAGCGTTACTAGTTTTCTTGTTGTCTTTTCTGTACCCCACTTCAGTTTTGAATTGTCTATGCTTTTTAAAAGTCTTCAGAGACACAGTTCAACTTATAAAGAGGTCAGACTTTTGTGTTTCTTCAGATTACAGCTCGGGACAGCAGTAAGGACGGTCTGAAACCCTGACTAGTCTTAGAAGGTGGTCCTAGCTTGTTACATACTTTAACCCACCCGACCTTCCTAGGACCCTGTGGGACTCAGGTATAATAGCCTGGTTCATTGTAACTGCAGTCCCCATTTCAGACAGGAGAACTGAGTTGTGGTTAAGCAGCGTTCCTAAGAGAAGGTGGGATTCCAACTCTGAGATCCCAACACTTGGTTAAACAGAAGAGACTAGAAAAAGAAAGCCATGCACTCATTAGGCGGAAGCCTTACCTTTTTCTCTGTACTGTTGACTGAAGGTTTCAGGTACAGATTTCCTTGGGAAGCCGCCTGCGAGTTCACAGGAGCCTGCCAGGTGATGCCACAGCTCCACGGAGCAAGCTGGTGCTCGTTCTGTTCAGGGATTAAATAAGAGTGCCCAAGGTCATGCAGCTGGCGTGTCACAGTTCACACAGCTGGAGACTGCGGAGCCCCTGGTTTCCCCCTGCCCTGATGCATGGGTCCTGGGCCAGCCGCCTGCCTGGCCTCCTGTCCCGCATCTCCACCACCACTTTAATTTCCTCCCAGCACAGGTGCTGTCACCTCTGGGCCTTGACTGTGTGTGGCTCTGCTCAGCGGGCCCTTCCCTTCCCTTTTAAAGTCTTGCCCTACCGTGCTGCTGTGGACTGAGTCACTCTTGCACCAGTCATGGCACTGCGGGGCCTCATGCATATGAAGGCTGAACAAACGCTTGCCTTAATACACATAACAAATGTAAATAAGTGAATTCCTCAGGTCCCTAAGTTCAAGTGCTGTGTTGCTAACCATCCAGATGGAATATGCGTTCATTTCCTAATTTTCTACTTCAGACGTCTCTTTTATCAGCTTTGTGTTTTCTGGATCATGTTCAACTTTTGTTTATATCTTTCTGGAGAACTAACAAATCAAATTAATGCAGGGGAGCTAGATGATAAAATCAAAGAAAAGTAAATTTATAGAGTTCTTAAATTCATATAACATGACCTAAAAAGATGTACAAAAGAGGATCAGTTTAATTAGCATAGTAGTGAATGCTCAAATTTTAACAACAGTTAAAAGAAGCAGTGTTTTAAAAAATTGTTCCCATTAACACAGACAACTAAATGCTAGATGAAAGTGAGAGAGTAAATTGATATTTAGGAACATTATTTAGCTGAGACTTTTTAAGAGTACAGCTTTTAAATTCTTAGATTAAAATTAGATTTCAGTAATAAAATTGTAAAGCTGGAGGCATCTTAACTATTATTCTGGTTCAGTTTCTTTAATTATGAGGATGCTGAGTTCTGTTGTATGGAGCTTGAGAGAAGGTGGTGTGCTAGAAAATGATTATTTTTCATATTTTCTCTCACTCACCAATAAAACCCTTTTTACTATGCTTGCTTTTAGCTTTGGTTTAGTTTTAGGTGTGGCATAAAATTGGTTTCTTGTTATTGACTGTACCGAATTACGCTATTTAACAAAGATACATTGAAATCAAGTAAAACACGTAATTAACAGGAAACTGACGACAACGCATTTTTTTCCAGAAGTCTTTAGGGTAGAAAGGGAGGTGTTTCAGAGGAGAGCCTCCTTCTCGGGACATATTAAAGCCATTATCTCTGGGTGTCCTGTTCTCTCATGCGACGTGGCCCTCAGCGCCGGGGGGGTCACGTGACCGCACTTGGCAGCAAAGGCAGCCCTTAGGCTGTGGGTCTTAACAGGCACTCCCAGGCTGGGGTAGGGAGGGTGTTCCTGGACCTGGCGGTGTGGCTGCTGGAGGGGGTCTGTGAGCCCACCGGACCCCAGTTGGGCCTTCCAGGGCATCTGCCTGCACTCTTACCACGGTATGTTTTACAGTCTTATCCACGCAGCTCGGCCTCCCTCCTTGCTTAGTGACAGTAGTGCTCTGGTTTTTTTAATTAGGCATGGATCCAATTATAAAAATGGGAGTTCAGTGCAATTACACATCTTCCTGAAGGCCATGTGCTCTGACTCGTAAGATTTGAGAGAACCGCTGGTGTACAGCTTGAATAAGAAAAGAAGAAAATTTGAGCCCCGGAAATGCTGAAAGGAAGCAGCACACTGTCACGTGCTGTTTCTGCACGTGGGAGCAGGCTGGCAGCCTCAAGCCGGGGTCCCGCTACATGCCCCGGCCGAACCCCTTCACCGTCTGGGCCCCGGGGAGGCGCGCTCGTCCTGGGCGCTCTTCCCGCCCAGCCCTGGGTCTCGGGGGTCTTCCCAGTCAGTACTAATCCTGTCTTGGGCTGTGTTCTCTTCCTCAGGTGATGGTTTGATATCCAGCCCCTCAAACTGACAAATTTTTTGCTTATACGTTTCAGAAAGGAGTGGGGCTTCGTGTGTGACATGACCCAGTCTGCAGGCTCACAAGGGTGGCAGGAGGGAAGGGGGGCCTTGTCTACCAGTGGGCTTTCAGTGGGCCGTCAGCAAACGTGTGTGCACACAGGTAAACACTCTAAAACCATGAAACCACACTGCAGAGATGTGACAGGAAAACTAGCCATAACTCCACCACCAGGCAGTTAACCCTATCATTTTTGATCATTTATTTTCAGTCTCTCTCTCTTTTACATTTTAAACTATAATAATGTTATACATGTAGTTTATAATATTTCAGGTAACAGGATAAACACTTGTTCGTGTTTGTATTGTTATAAACATGGTCTTTAATAGTTTCGGAGTTGAGAGTATCTTATACTTCTTTGAAGCCCAGCTGAACACCCAGCCCGGCCCTCGTGTTGGCCACCGTCAGCGCTCTCACCTGCTGCTCTCACCTGACCCCACCCCCTGTCCCCATTGGGCCGTCCTCCGCCCTCAGGGCCCTGTGTGGCCGCAGGTGTCGCTTCCAGGGCAGGCGGCATCAAGAGAAGACAGCAGGTCTTGTCTATGTGTTTGGTCCAGAGGCGTCCTGGCGGAACTGGGGCTGGTGATGCAGACAGAGCACAGCGTCTGGTGGGCTGGGGGCTCCAAAGAGGTCTTGCTAACATCTCAGACCTCTGGTCCGAAATGCCTCTTTGATTTGAAAACAGCTGAGTAACATTCATCTGCTTTTCACATTTTCCTGTCCAGATATGAGTCACTTCCCGCCTTCAGTCCAGTTAGGGTTTTTTCTTTCTGCTTTTTTTTTCATAAATCCTAATATTCAGCCCTGGGACTTGTAGGTACACGTTGGTGTTCTGTGGCCCAGGAAAACGCCAAATAGGTTTTTCTGTGTTCGTTGACTTTGTATATTCTATTGTCTAAAGAAGTGAAGGGTCTGGATTAAAGTGAGGTCACTGTGGGTAAGTTTTTAAAAATAGTGATTGGGAGAGTGTAAGAGCTGTTTATTTGCTGACAGTCTGCCTGGGGAAGTCAGACAGGAACAGTGGGCAGTTTCACTGAGCGAGGTCGGGCAGTGCACAACTGCTAAAGGTGGTGTTTTCTTTGTTTTGCCAGAAAGGAAACAAACGTTCTTGTTTTTTTTAAACAGTAATTCCTTCCTGTGAGATGCTATTTTAAGTTTAAAATACTCTAAACCAAATGGGTTTTAGTGTCTCCCACGATCCGTATCAACTCTGATACAACTTTATAAACTTATAGAGGCTTAAAAATTCAGGCAGCGGTTTGTGAAGGCAAGGACTCTGGTCAGTGCCGGCCGCCTTGTGCCCAGCCCTGGAGTATAGCCCAACACACAGTAGGCGCTTCATGAGACGAGTTGGTGAATGAACAAGTTCTTGGTTTAGGGCAGGGATCGGCATGTTGTTTTCTGCGAAGATCCAGATGGTTGGTGTTTCTGGACTGGGGAGGAGGTGTGTGGAGTCTGGCACCACTGCTGGGCTCTGCTGTCGGCGGGGGGAGAGCGCCTTTGGTGGTGCGTCAGCCCACAGTGTGGCTCTGCACCCTGGAGACGGTCACACCAATGGCCGAGGGCTGCCTGCGGCCCACCCGCCCCTGACTTCATAGCGCCACCCAGTAGAACTCCCTGTGACGACCAGGGTTCTGGGTCTGCTCAGCGTGGCAGCTACTGGCTATGTGTGGCTGCCAAGTACTTAAAATGTGGTTAGTGCGACTGAGGAATGAGATTTTTAATTTTATTCAATTGTAATTAATACCAAAGTAAGTGGTCCCATGGGGTCAGTGGCTGCAATAGTGGGAAGTACAGGGTTAGAACCTTTCCGAAGCCTGGTGCCCAGAGTTGCTTGTTCTCTGGGCGCTTAGACATATTATGGGAGGAGAGAGTTCTGCGGCCAAAAAAAAAAAAATTGGGGAAATGTGGTTAATAAAAGTAGATTTACTTGTCACAGGACTTCTCAGAGCCTTTAATATGATCGCGTACATGGGCAGTCTACGAAAAGGAGTTTCTTAGATTTTCCCTCCAAACTTTTGACCACGAAGCTTTCTGGGGGTTGGCCCTGAACGTCTTACAGAGTGGTGTTTACTGGAGAAAACTCTGGATGTGTGGCCGACCAGGAGATCGGGCGTCTGCAGAAAGTGTGACGTGACAGTTTTGTGAGTTACACTGAGTGTGTCAGGTTAGACAGGTGTTGAGGATCTGCAGACATGTCCATAGTACACAGCCAAGCGACCTCCAGGAATACGGGTGAAAAGTCAGGAAGGTGTGTATGCTGTTCACGCAGGAAAGCCTCCCTCATTCGCTGGGGTCTTTCCAGAAGAGCTGATTGTCTGACTGCTGCACCTGCCAGAAGTTCATAAGCTTGAAGAAGCAAGCAGTTAAATGAGTATTTGAGACGCATTCATGTTTGAATCAGAAACAGGGCATACGTACCCGAGTGTGATTTGGGAGTTTGGAAACTAGATCATGTTTATTAAGTGCTGTTTTATTTTCAAAAATATTTGTGCTCGAATATTTGCATCTTACAAACTTAATTTGCATCTTAAAACTTAAGTGCTTACAAGCTTAATTGTATAATTTTCTTTCTGAGGAGAGGAAAAAAAGCACCCGTGGGAGTGACAGGGGAGGCATGAGGAGGGGATCACTTTGGGGCTGTCTAACGTGACTGTCTTCTGTCCTGTCCACCTGTGCAGCCGTGGCCCCTGCTCTGTAGGGGTGGCGCTAGGGGTCTGCAGCGCCTGCTCCACAACTGCGGTCCTCGCGCCTGCAGCCTGGCCCCGTCCCAGAAAGAGACAGAAGACGCCGACGAAGGCTCTGGGCAGCTACGTCTCTAAACAACCAGAGTGGGAGGTGTTGATCTTTAGTCTTTTAGGGATGAGAACAGAGCATAACTAACCTTCAGTTACAGTTATTATCCGTGCCCTCTAGCAGGCAAATAAACGTATGTTCTTTTCAAGTACCGATCCCTTTTTTTAAGATTTGTTTTTATATTTTCCCTGTATTTTCTGTCTCACGATCAACTTTGCCCTCATTCTGAGCTCGGCCTCCAGCTTCCCTCATTCCTGACGAGCTCCCCGCGGAGGAGATGGTGCCGGGTGCTGGGAGCTTTCCTGTGAAAGCCGCTAACATATCAATCGATGCAAACTAATCATGTACACTTCAAACTTTTATTTCGTTTTTATAATTGTGTTTGTTGTTTTTTTGTTTTGTTTACTTTTACAGTGACTGTTGAAAAGATAGACCTGAAGGGATTATCACACAAAAAAAATGAAAGAAATGTTGAATGTTCCTTTGAGGTAAGATACTAAGTTTTTTTTCCCCTTTTCTCCTCTAAGGGATAGGAAGGGAATATTTACCACGAAACAATACTTTTATTTATCTAAATAAAAGACAGGTCTTTTTTCAAAGCTCTGTGCCAGTGCTGTGGGAGATAGAAGTGTGGGCTGGGCCCTGCGGGTGACCGGTCCCCAAGATGCACTTGTTGGGGCTCCTTGCTCTCCATTGAGGGGGAGGGTCTGGGCTTGGGTGCAGCTTGGAACTCACGGTCCAATTGTGTCCCTGTTAGTTGTGTGACCAAGGACAGTGCTGAACCTGTCTGTGTCCCAGCACCTCCATTCAGCCAGAGGCTGGAATCTGGGGGAGTCAGTGCCTGCAGAGATGAGCCGTGTCCCTCTGCACCTCCCGGACGACAGAAACTCCTTGGTGGGTTTGGGGGGAGTGCGCCCTGGACTGACACACTCGGCTCCTGGTAGTTGGTCACCTAATTTGGCTACAGTGGAGAATTGTGAAAATTGAGGCGTACTGTTTATCAGGCCCTTTGAACCCCACTCACAGCCAGTCTGCTCGAACTGCGTTTGGATTCAGCCCCCATCCTCAGCCTCTCTATAAAGCAGTGAGCTTGGGCAGGGTGGACCCTCGGCCTCTCTCCAAACGAGGGGCTTGTGACCAGGATGGGTGCAGCAGGCTGGCAGACAGGGACACCCTGAGTCTTCTGGAGGTCCAGTGAACAGTTGAGTTTAGAAGTTTCTACCCAGATGCATAAGCTGAATGAAGTGTTTTAGTGTTTAAAGAAAAGCTTTGGTTATCTGAAAGCTTACTTCTCCTGATGAGGTAACTGATAAGCACACTCTTGTGTTTAGGACAGTGATAAGCCTTCACCAGCCAGCAGTTCAGCTAGGTTTTTTTGGGGGTGGGGTGGGGTTACTAACCTGATGTGCCCTCAGGGATTTACAGCCCCAACTGTATTTTTTGGATGGTAATTTGAGATACTAAGGAAAGATAAAATGAACATTTAAAAACACACAGCTCTCTTATGTATGAAGCACGCTGCTCGTTCATGCAGCTTCGGCCGTGTGGGTGCTCTGGGCAGTGAGTTGCCCTCTCCTGCTTGTGACTAAGTTAAGTGGCCGCCTGTGGGATGTGAATGTGTAACATGCGTGACCTTTGGTTTGGGCATCCTATCACGCTGGAAAGATGAGGCGCCTTATGGTTGCCTAGCTTCCAGGGTTTAACCACAGTCTCTGGCTGGCTGTGGTCAGAGCTGCAGTTCTGTAGAGAGGAAGGACCACGGACCCTGTGGGAACATCTCTGCACACACCTGTAAACTTACAGATTCTCTGTCATCTCACACAACTGTCTGCAAAAGTAAGTCCCAGGAGCATTTTTCTGTTCTAGAAATCAACATGATGATGCTAAAATTTGCATGGAGAAAATTCCCTGGTAGTCCAGTGGTTAGGACGCGGCACTTTCACGGCCGTGGCCCGCGCTTGGTCCCTGGTGGAAGAGCCACGATACTGCATGCTGGTGGTGCGGCCTATGTAAATAAGTGAATGAGTAACAAATAGCATGTATATGGAAGAAACTACAGAGCAGTCAAAGCAGTTTTGAAATGAACAAATTGGAGGACTCACTACCTGATCTCAGCACTGCTGTTGAAGTGCAGGGGCCCTGACACCGAGATGCTGAGAGGGGCAGGGGCCACCCCTGGGGCCAGAGCTGCTCTCACGTGTACATACATGGTCAATTGATTGTTTGGAAGACTTTGGGAGAATATCATTGGTGTTTTTAAAGATGAAACATTTTTAAAATTTTCTAAGTGACTTTTTTTTACACTTCTGATGAGACAGGTGTCATATACCATAAAATTCATCCATTTTATAAAATTCATCCATTTTAAGTGTTCGGTGTTGAGACCTCCCTGGTCATCCAGTGGCTAAGACATCTGCGCTTCCAGTACAGGGGGCCAGGGTTCGATCCCTGGTCAGGGAGGTAGGTCCCCCATGGCACAACTAAGGCCCAGTGGAGCCAAATACATTGTTTAAAAAATAGAAAAAAAAAATTTCAGTGTTTTTACAATTTATTCAGAATTTAGTAACCATTACCACAACTTAATTTTAGTATTTGTATCACCCCAAGAAGCCCCATGCCTGTTAGCAATCATTGCCCTCTTCTCCTCCCCAAGTCCCAGGCAGTACTAATCCACTTTCTGTCTCTGGGTTTGGCTGTGCTGTGTATTTCTCATGAGTGCAATCATACAATATGTAATCTCTTGTGATCGGTTTCTTTCGCGCAAATAATGTTTCCGTGGCTCATCTGTGTTGTATCATGTGTGGGTACTTCCCTTCTGATGGCTGAGTGAATCTCCACCGTGTGGATGGACACGTTCTGTTTGCCCGCTCAGCAGCTGGCTGGTACACTTCCGGGTGGTTCCCACTTTTTGCCTCTTATGGGTAATGCTGCTGTGAACATTTGTGTACAGTTTTGCGTGTGGACAGATGCTTTCGTTTCTCTCGGATATACGCCTAGGACTGGAATTACCGGGCCTTTTGGCTTACAGATACTGTCTTCCACTCTGTGGGAATTTATTTCATGTTCTTGATGCTGTCCTTTGACACACAGACGTTTTGACTTTCGAAGAAGTCCAGTTTACCTACTTTTTCCTTTGTTACTTGTGCTTTTTGTATTTAAGAAATCTTTGTCTAAGCCAAGGTAATAAGGAGTCATTTTTGAGTTTTCTGATAAGAGTTTTATTGTTGTGGAATTACCTGGCAGTCCAGTGGTTAAGTCTCCACGTTCCAAAGCAGGGGGCGTGGGTTTGACCCCTGGTTGGGGAGCTAAGGCGCTGCATGCTGCTCAGTGTCGCCAACAAAACCAAACAAGGGAACCGTGGCCCTCCGAAGGACAGAGGCTGCTCGGGCGCCATCAGTCAGGCTTGAGGTCCCTCCCTGCCCCGAGTGCTCCGTATGTTCTGGGTCAGGCAGCGCTCTGATGAAGCCAGAGCAGCTCAGGCTCCCACTGCCTGCGGCTCCGCTTGGGGTCGCCCTGGGCTGGGCTTGGGGTCGGCGGTGGTGACTGTTCCGTCTTGCAGGCCAGGCCTCCTCCGCTTTGGGCTAAGGCCCTGGATGCCACACCACCCTGGTCAGTGATTATTGACAAAGGTATAAAGGCAGTTCAGTGAAGAAAAAGGTTGGTCTTTTCAACAGACGGTTCTGGAGCAGACAACAATACGCAAAGAAAAAAGAATCTTGATCAAACCTCACCTCTTGTATAGAAGTTAACTCAAAACTAATTTTGGACCTAAGCATAAAGCATAAACTATAGAACTTCCAGAAGAAAGCACAGAAAAAAGGTTTGTGACTTAACAGGCAAGTATTTCTTAGGTAGGATACCAAAACATGACCCATAGAAATGGATGAATTAGGCTTCATCAGAACTTAAAACTTGCTCTTTGAAAGGCTCTGTGGAGAAAATTGAAAGACAAGCCACAGAACTAGGAGAAACATATTTGTAAATTACGTGTGTGTTAGAGGATTTGTATTCAAACTATAAAAAGAACTCTCAAGAAGTCAATGATAAGAAAATAACCCAATAAAAAATACACAGACATTTTACCAGGAAAGATGTGTGGAGGGCAGAGAGCACACGTGAACAGATGTGCAGTGTCATTAGCCGTTAGGAAGAGACCAGTTAAACCCACCACGAGCTAATGCTGCCTGCCCATCAGAACGGCTGAGGTCCGCAGGACTGACCACACCAACTGCAGGCAGGTATGTGGAAGGACTGTCCTGGGAGCATAAAATGGTGAAACTACTTGGGGAGACTGTTTGGCAGTTTTTTAAAAAGTTAAACATGCTCCTAAAATATGACTCATCAGCCCCACTTCTAGGTCAGTACCCAAAGGAAATGAAAGTATGTGTTCATACAAAGGTTTGTCCACGAATGTCTATAACAGCTTTGTTTGTAAGGCCCCAAATACCCATCACGGGAGACTGGGCATACACTGTACTGTGACCACACAGTGGGCTGTTGGGCGTGGAGGAGCGGGTTACTGATGCAGTATGGACAGAGAGAACTCCATAATTACACGTGTGAAGGAAGCCAGGGAAGAAAGTATGCTCCTTCCGGGTTTAAAATTTAGAAAATGTGAAATAATCTGCAGTGACAGAAAGCAGGTCAGTAGCTTGCTGGGGAGGGGTGATGGCCATGTCCGTTACATTGACCAGAAGGATGGTTTCGTGGGTGCATGCGTGTGTCCAAACTGGTCAGAGTGTGCATTTTAAATATGTGCATTTCAGTGTCAGTTATACTTCAGTAAAACACTTTTAGAAGTTACCTGAGGATTAATTTTTGTCCACAAAACCCTAAATAATTAGGATAAATTGTCCTTTAAATAGGTTGTCTTTTGAACTTGGAAATGAATGTCTATTGTACTATGGCCAGAACAGTAAAAACCTTTATTAGGAGTGGCTGCCGTACCACGGGGTGGTGTGCCCTCTGTTGCTTACAGTGTAGGAAGACTCAGGAAGCAGTTTTTTTCTGGAAGCTTTCACTTATTAAGGGAAAAGTCAGCGACACTTCCCGTGCCCCGCCCCCCCGCCACCCATTTTCTCAGCCTTGTTTATCTCTAGTTTTAATTTTTATGTGTCATTGTTTTCCAGGATGCAAATGAAAGGTTATTTTTTTATAGGAAGATGTAAGTAACAAATAGACTACAAGTAGGAGTTTGAGTTTCCTGTTCTTTTTTTTCCATGGAGTTGGTTTTGTTTTTGCTGAAGTTGTAATTGCTAGTTACTAGTTACTGTGGAAATCAAATCCAGGAAGCAGATGACAGAATCTTTTAAAATACAAAATGATTTTGTATCCATGTAGAAATGTCCACATATACCAGCTTTCCCAAACTCACTGTTGAATAACTAAAACTTTTTTTAAAGTATATTTTTCTTTACTTATTATGCATGAAGGACAGGGTGGGAAAAAACCCCAGAACATGACCCAAACACTTGAAATGCCTGGCAGACGGGAGAGTTGTATTGACTTAAGAGGAACTGTGGAGCAGGACCGATAAAAACCCCGTTCTTCTCACGCCCGTCTCTGTTGAGAACCCAGTTGCTGTTTAGTCGCTCAGTTGTGTCTGACTCTTTGCGACCCCACGGACTCTAGCCCAGCAGGCTCCTCTGTCCATGGGGTTTCCCAGGCAAGATACTGGAGTGGGTTGACAGCACATTTATTTTAGTGCTGTGTTTTTCTTTAAAAGTTTGCTTTTCCATCTTGAAACAGCCTTCACTGCCCTGAGCGCTCCTCACTGTTAGCTGAGGGCCAGTCCTAACGACTGCTTCTTGCTTAGTTCTTGCTCCCATCAGCTCCACGTGTGCAGGGACTCCCGTGTGCGTGCTCGCGTCACCAGGGGACACGCTGCACCGGTGCTTGTGCGGCAGCCTGGCTGCGTGGAGGCTGTGGCTCCCGGGCCGTGTGGTGGACGCTTAGTGCTGTTCCTTGCCGGTGCTCTGCTCTTCCGGGGGTTAATTGTCTCTATTTGTTGCTTGGGAACGCGTACTTGGAAAACAGCTTTGCCCCTAAAGTTTTCCCTGGTTGTGTTCAGATGGGTCCGACATTCCGTTGGTTCCCCCTCTGGAGCTGTGGCCCTTCTCCCACCTGGACTCAGGCTGGCACCGTCTCATTGAGGGCCCCCGTGTCTTCACCTTGGGGTCCCCTCTTCCCTTCCAGCTCTGGTTCCCTGCTCTTGGCTCGCAGATCACCTCTTGTTGCAGGTCAGTTCTGGTTCTTGTAGCTTTTTAGAGAAGGTCCTGGGGAGGCACAGTTCCCGACTTTCACGTTTGGCAGTGTCTTTATCCAGTTGTCCTGACACGTGGCCGGGAATACAACTCTAGACCAGCCATCATGTTCCTTAGGAGCTTGGAAGCACTTCTTATTTCCTGTCTTGCACTGTTGCTGTTGAGAAGCATGGCTCTGTTCTACAGTTTCTAGAAGTTTTAGGACCTTTGCTTGGTTCCAGTCACTCGCACATTTCTCAGAGCCACACGTGGGTGTAGGTTTCCATCCACTGTGCTGGGACGCATCAGCCCTTTTTGCCTAAGCCCGTTAACTTGGGGACCTTTTCTTGAATCATTCTTTTGATTCCTCTGCCCCATTTTTCTCAGTTTTATTTTGGAACTCCTGCTGTCGGCATGTTGGACCTTAAGACTGGCCCTCTATTTTATATCTTTTTGCCTCTATTTTCTTTCCCTTTGACTTTTTTGATTTACTGTGTGGAAGAGTCCTTCATCTTCTGTATCTTGAATTGACTTTTTCACCTCTGCTGTCCTGTTTGAAACTTGGAAGAACTCTTGTTCCCTGACAGTTCTTTCTTCGTAGCATCCTGTTCTTGGTGATGTTTTCCGCTTGTAGTTCACAGCAAATAACCGTTGATAGTTTTAGCATTAAAAACAGTTCTAAAAGCACGTGGTCCGTGCTGCTTCCAGGCTGCCTTGTCCTTTGTGACTGTTCTGCCTGTCCTTGTGTTTGGCTCCAGAGCTCCTCAGAGGCCTGATGGCAGGTCTGGTGGTACTGGGCACATGAGGGCTTCCCACATGAGGGCTGTGACCTGAGTAGCAGGGCCTCTTCCTAAGCTGCTGCCCCTGGACCAGAGGGTGCTGAGAGCAAGACAGACAGTGAGTCAGAGGAGTCAGACTCTGAGTGTGAAGAAATACTTATCTGTTCTATGCACAGTATGCTTTTTTGTGTATGTTTAAGATACATTGAAGTCCATCTCTTTAGGTCTCAGTGGCTCTTTGAGTGAGTGCAGCTGATAGGAAGCGACTGTGGCAGCATTTGATTGGCAGTGTTTTTTCTTGCTGGTACAGGAACCGTGGGTTAGCTTATGACTGATGCTATCCTGGACTCACTGGATCACGTGTCTCTAGCTTGTGGCAAGATGCTAGGCTGCTCTCCTGGTCCACACTCCTCTGGGGGCTGGCTGGCCTCTCTTCTGGCTCAGGGCTGGGTCAGGTCAGTCTGCGATTCCTGCAGAGGTGTGTTGCTGAAGTCAGCTGGTTTCCAATCGTTGCTTTGTATCTGCCCTGGGTGGAAACATCAACTCCTTTTGGAAGTCAAAGAAGATTATATCAGGAGCAGGCTACCTAGAATAGTTGTCCCTCTTTAAATGTAAAATGGTCAGGGAAGCAGATTGTCTGTTTCAGTGTAAAACGGTATGTTTGTGCTGTGCTCACCATCTGGGTGTTGGGCTCGATGCTCTGAGCTGAGTTAGGGTGTGTTCGTGCGCGTGATGTGCAGCGTGTTTTGCTTTGAAAACCACAGTGCCAACAGTGCTTGGGTCACGTATCTAAAGCGAGAAAGCTCTCACCTTGAATCGTGGCTGCTACTGCTGTTTTACGTGGGGAGCAGCTCACTACCCCGAGTCTTGTTTTTAGTGTTGTTAAAAGATTTAATTATTTCAAACAGAAAAAAATGGTGTAGGTATTTTCATTTTAGTGTAGGTAGATTTTGGATGGCGCACAGCACATTCATTAAAAAATGCTAGCACTTGCTGTGATGAGTTCTGGGAGGCGTCGATAATTCAGAGAGAAAGGAGAAAGGTTCCTTGCCTTGATCGATTTGTATTTTGTTGGGGCTTGAAAAACACAGCTTAGTAATTGTTCTGTGCTATGACAGCTCCAGAGTAGAAAGGGACTCGTGTGAATTTCAACAGGGAGGAGAGATGCCAGCCCTGAGTTCAGGCCTGGGAGACCGTCAGCAAACATGCAAGAGGCCGGCGGGTGCTGGGCGCTTGAGAGTTGCTTGATTATCTCTAAGCTCTGGTTTCTCTACATCAGTGTGCATGTAATGCTTCCCTTTGGGTGACAGAAGACTCAGTCATTTTATTTCCTGACTTGAAATCCTCCAGTGCTTCTGGACTTTAGGGTGAACGTCATGGTTTCATGGTTTACCCTTTCTTGTTCTGGGCCCTGCTTCCCTCTGTCCCATCTGCTCCCCTCTGTCCTGCCTCGCTCCTCCTGAGCTCAGCGCACGCCTTTCTCAGTGCAGGAGAGCCTCTGACAGGTGTCTGTGCTGACGTAGGTGGAAAAGAGCACAGACAGTGCGCCTTCACTTTCACTCTCACTTCCATGCGCTGGAGAAGGAAGTGGCACCCACTCCAGTGTTCTTGCCTGGAGAATCCCAGAGACGGGGGAGCCTGGTGGGCTGCCGTCTATGGGGTCGCACAGAGTCGGACACGACTGAAGCGACTTCGCAGTGCTAGGAAGCCAGCCCCCTGCCCCAGGGAACTCACAGTCTATTTGGGAAGATGGACATTTGTGCCCGCTGTACCAGGCTTTGTAGAACTTCTGGAAAGGCCTTTCTGATGTTCTCTGCTGCGTCCTTCCCCCGCCCCCTGCAGTGGAAGCTGGTCCCTGCTCTCCTGGTCCTAACTGCCCTGACTCGTGTCAGACTCCTGTGGGCCACCAGCACGGCCACAGCCCTGAACGGGAGCTCTCACTGTTGGACGGGCTCACCTCTCATAGCGTCTTATAGACTGACCTACCTGAGCAGGGGGTTCCCACATCAGGGGCTGTGCACACAAGCAGTCGGGGTCATCAGGGACTTGATGACGCTTTAAGGGGCAACCTTAGACTCCACACATGAGTGACTTAGTGATGTTTGAATAATTGTGCAAAACAGGAAGTTAAGCTTTAATGGACTAGAGTTACATGAACATCTTTTCTATAACACACCAAGGGGTATATAAACACACGAGGCTTTTATATATATAAAGTCTCGTCCCACTACCGCCATGTACTGGCTGTGAATCCCTGGAAGAATGTGCTGTGAATTGAGTATGTGGTGTCTGTTTTTAAGGTTGGTTTGTTTGTTTTTAAGGTCTTGTGGTCTGATTCTTCAATCACATCAGTAACCAAATCTTCCTCTGAAGTGACTGAATTTATTTCAAAGGTAAGGTGATTTAAGGGCTCTTATAAAAGTTATAGGGTCCCATTCATCACGGTCAGAAGGCAGCCTGATGCCCATGGATGCTGCCTTGAGCCAGGGCAGTGAGTGCAGGGTGGGCATTCCCACTTTGGTGCGGCATGTGGTCCACACTCCTTCCCGTTGTTGAGAACTGGGCGGGGCAGAAGGGTGTGAGTCCTCGGGTGCCAGGGCTGTTTGGCTGATGGCAGTTTGTTGCTCTCCCGCCACAGCTGAGGGAGGGGCGGCACAGGCGGCAGTGAGCGCAGACTCCACCTGCTTCCACCTTTGTGTGTGTGTACATGTCGAATCTTCCTGTTTGTGTTTATTTTTTCAAATATTAAAAAAATTTGAAAGGCAGCTGCTTGTTTTTAAATTGATTCAACAAATACCATCTCAACAGCAAGCTGCACTAATAAATACCTTTTTACCGCCATACACATACCGCCATACCTGCATGCTTAGAGTCGCCCAGCCTGGCCTTTGCCAGGCGGTGAACCACTGTCTTAGCCACAGTTGAGCATCTGAAGTGGCCACCTTTGCCGAGTGGAGCCAGCACGGCTGCAGTGTCTCCAGAGTGCAGCTGGCAGTTTGATTATCAGTTCAGTTCAGTCCAGTCACTCAGTCGCTCGCTGACTCTTTGCGACCTCATGGACTGCAGCATGCTAGGCTTCCCTGTCCATCACCAATTCCTGGAGTCCACCCAAACCCAGGTCCATTGAGTCGGTGATGCCATCCGACCATCTCATCTTCTGTCATCCCCTTCTCCTCCTGCCCTCAAGCTTTCCCAGCATCAGGGTCTTTTCCAGTGAGTCAGCTCTTTGCATCAGGTGGCCAAAGTATTGGAGTTTCAGCTTCAACATCAGTCCTTCCAGTGAACACCCAGGACTGATCTCCTTCAGAATGGACTGGTTGGATCTCCTTGCAGTCCAAGGGACTCTCAAGAGTCTTCTCCAACACCACAGTTCAAAAGCATCAATTGTTCAGCGCTCAGCTTTCTTTATAGTCCAACTCTCACATCCATACATGACCACTGGAAAAACCGTAGCCTTGACTAGATGGACCTTTGTTGACAAAGTAATGTCTCTGCTTTTTAATATGCTGTCTAGTTTGATTATAAGATGAGGGAAAACATCCCATGGGAGAAAATCTAGTTGAACACCCTGGACAGAAGTTGCTCGATCATGCCTCTTTTTTCAGCCTGTCCTGCCCTGAAGAGTGCCACAGACCTTCTTTTTAGGGATGTGGGTCCTGCCCCGGGCTCTCCTGCTCCTCTGCACCATGTAGACCACTGAGTTTCCTCTCCTCCAGGCCTCCCTACTTGTTTTGTGGAAAAGTGCTTCTCTGGACTCCGCTCATGCTGGCAGACCTTGCCGCTCTTGTCTGGGTATTTGCAGCAGCTGACACTCCCCTGGCTTTGGGTCCTTTGCCCTTTCTGGGCTTCTGCCTCACTGTCTTGTTCATCACCTCCTTCAGTATTTCTTCTGCTCCACTCTCTCTTCTCCTGGGCCTTGAGTTATGTGTACTTGACCCTGTCTTCAAGTTGAGGGATGTTTCTCCTCAGCTCTGTTCAGGTTGCTCATGAGCTGAACTCTTCATCTCTGGTACCATGATTTTAGGGGTTTTTGTTCATTTTCAAGTCATCTGATAGCTCTGACATCTGGGTTATTTCTGAGTCTGGTTCTAATGATTATCTTGACAATAGACTCCCACCTCTTTTTTATCTTATAATTTTTGATTGAATGTTAGACATCATGTCTAGAAACTAGCCTGGAAATGGAATCCATCAAACCATTAATGTGGCTTCGGGTTAGTCTTGTCAGGAGCAGAGCTGCGTTTGGGTTCCTCCAGAGAGACCTGCTGGTCCCTGGAGTCTCAAGAGGAGTATGGCGTGGTCTTGCCTCACCTGTGGAACAGAGCAGGTCTGCCTGCCCCATTGATTCCACTCCCAGGGAGGGCGCTGGGGATAGATTTGTAGTGGGGATGGGGGCTCCCTGTCCTGGTGCAGCCCGAGCTCCAGGCACAGGGTTGGGCCCTTTCTCAGCATCACTGCCCTTCCTTAGCATCGCTGCCCTTCCCTCCCCACCAGCTGACCTGGTCCACTCTGTGCTCATGCAGGCCCTTCCACTCAGGAGGGGTTCCTGCCCTTCCTTGGGGTTGGAGGGGTTTTGTTTTTACCTTCCCTGAGAAAAGACCAGTGTCAGGAGGACTTCCTCTTCTTCCTCCTCTCCCAGAGGCAGGAAGGTGTTCTTCCTCATCTCCAGAAACTTGGGGGTTGTGCTTGAGCTCTGAGAGCAGGCGCCATCTCATCCTGGCCTGTGACCTGTGGGCTTTCTGCTTTGGATGAAGAGCAGGCTCCAGGGGGAGGTATGGGGTTTCCTGCCTGGCCCCCGGGACAGCCGTTGCACCCTGTGCCACCTGCAGAGGCTCCCTGCGGCCTGCCGCCCACGGAAGAGAGCTCGGAAGTGAGGGCACAGTCTCCCTGCCCCGTGCCTGGGCTCCTGGCCGGCTGCTGTCTGACCCTCATTCAGCCTGTGGGGCGTGTATGGCAGCCGCCTCTTCCTCGTGTTCTGCTGCAGCTGGACAGCTCGTGTGCCGTCTCCTCAGAGGGCAGGTCCCTCTTGGAGTTGGGTTGATGTGGTGGCTTTGCCGCCCAGCTCCCTGTGCTGTGGTGGGCTGTGGCTTCCTGCATCCCAGTGGATGCAGAAGCCCAGACTCACACCAGCAGACGCCACCTCCTCACACCTGCCCAGGTGTTTCTCACACTGAGGAGTCCTGGTTCTGTTAAGTAGATTGTGCCAGACTTCCTGTGCCTTTTCGTCTCTTTCAGTTGTCTCAGCTGTATCCTGAAGAAAATTTGGAGAAATTCATTCCTTGCTTAGCTGGCCCAGATTCCTTTTATGTAGAGCGAAACCATATGGATCTGGAAGCGGACCTGAGGTAATGCTCCCCCTGACCCCCATAAGGCCACGGGGAGCAGCCCCCTGCAGCAGCACCATGTGACTGGTGGACCGACGGCCGTCGGTGGTGTAGGTGGGGCTGGGCCGCCTGGTCACGGAGGGGCTGCTCAGGTGACACGTGGTCTGGATGGTTCCCGTCTCCTCTTCAGTTACAGAGAATTTGAAGGGTCTTAACCTAGGCATGCTTTTGAGGATATACAAGTGAAGGAATTCTGAAGTATATGCCAACATGTACTGTAATTTTGACAGTCTTATGAAATAAAATCTGGTTATCCTTTCTCTTCTGTAGTAGAAAGGATGAAACGAAGACCTAATAAAACGTCTCCTGGGTCCAGAGACTCTGGACCCAGAGGGTGTCCTGCATGCTGTCCTGTACACATTTACAGAGGGAGCCCTGCTGCCAGGGCCCGGGACTGGGCCCGCCGTTGGAGTGCCCCCTGGCAGCTGAGACCACAGGCCCCGTGTTGTGGGCCCAGAGAGACTCTGTTCATACAGTGTAGTACAGTGTGAATGTGGGAAGGGGCTCCAGGAAACCCACGAATCCTGCCAAGAACTAAACTGAATAAAGCAGGAAGATGAGAGGTTAAGGTGCTTCTGTTTAGTTTTTCTCTGATACAAATGTCTCTTAATTGAAAATTAAAATTTCTCTCCCAGTTACTTTTTGGTAATAATACATTTTAATGCTGAAAAAACCACTCTTTGTTTTTTAGGTATTTGGCTTCGTTACCTTCTCATGTGTTAAAAAATGACCATGTTAAGAAATTTTTCAGCACTTCTTCTCCCACCCAACAGCTTCAAAGTCCAAGTGAGTTTGTAAAATGTAATTCAGTAAAAGTAGAAATATTTTTACGGTCTGTGAATGAATTATTCTCATTTTAACTTGTAGGTCCTGGCAACCCTTCCCTTTCTAAAGTTGGTACCATGATGGGCGTGTCTGGAAGGTGAGACTTCTCCCGTGCGACCCGCGCATTTCCAGGCAGCCTTGCTGCAGAGCTTGCTTCTCACTGTGTGCCAGCAGTTGCTTCTGGAGCTAAGGCATTCTTGATCTTAGTCTTGACTAGTAATATTGGATAAGAATTGGATAGAGATAATCTACTTTTTGATTTCTCAAAAAATAGAAAAAAAGGGGTTCTCTGAGCCACTGGAATTAGAATTCCCAAAGACCCTTATTGCAAATGCCAGTTTCTGGGCCCTGTACATTCTAGGAAACCAGAATTTCTGAAAATCTTCATTTTTACAAGGTCTCAGGGAGTGATTAAGCCCATGAAGGGTCAGAGTTGCTGCTGTCTGGGTTCTCTGCCAGCTGGGGCCCTAAAATGGGCTGACCTCACATGTTGGGGGGGGTGGTGCGCGCACACATGCACGCACACACACACGTGCGTGCGCGCGCACACACACACACACACACACACACACAGTCCTATGGACGCCAGTCAGGCAAGGAGATCTTTGGTGTCCCGCCTTTCTTGTTCATCCCTCACCTGGAGTGTGTGAGCACATGATGAATCTGTGGGTCTGCAGTTTAGTGTGGAAGGGGCTGGCACAGAGAGAGATGCTTTTGCTCCTTCCAGCATTCGGGAATTTACTTTTTAAAAAAAAATGTTTGGAGTTGATTTTAGTATATGTTAGTATTATCCTGTGATAGAAGCAACAGAAAAAAACTAGACAGCTCAACCAGAAGTCTGGTGGTGACACACACGTGTGTGTACATGTGCTCAGGCGCTGTGTCTGAACAGGTGCATGCACACGTCCATGTCCACAGATGGTCAACTGGGGCGGGGGTGTGGTGGCAGAGGCTGCAACTTGAACGCTAGTGGTGAAGTGGGCCGCAGATGCAGTCTGGATAGAGGAGCTGGTCTTGAGTGGAGGCCGTGGAGTTTTGAAAACCACCTGTCTGCTGTCCTCGCAGGCCTGTGTGCGGAGTGGCCGGCATCCCGTCCTCTCAGGGCAGCGCCCAGCACCACGTGCAGCACTCCGCCAGTGCGGCCGCCTTGCCCCACTGCTCGCACTCGGGGGGTGCAGGTTCGGCGCTGGCCTACCGGACCCCGATGGACAGCTCGCCCGCCATCCTGATGCCGTCCAGCCTGCAGGCCCCGCAGACCCAGGAGCAAAATGGGATTTTAGACTGGCTTCGGAAACTGCGTTTGCACAAGTATTACCCTGTCTTTAAACAGCTCACGATGGAGAAGGTACGTTGGTTACTGGCAGGCAGATAGAATGTGCTTGTTGTCTCGGGTAATCTTTCTTTCTTCGGACCTCGTTCCCAGAGGAACCGAGCTGGGTTTCAGCAGTGCGTGTGTTGTGGAGGTCATGCCACCTGGTCCTTAACACTGCCAGATGCGTGCTCCCCGGGTTCCATGAGTTCGCTGAAGGGGGCCATGGATTTGAATTTGAAGCTGCCTGGTTCATTTTGATATTTGGCAAAACTAATACAATTATGTAAAGTTTAAAAATAAAATTTTAAAAAAAAATTAAAAAAAAAAAAGGAACATAAATTGCTTGTGAACAAACAGCTTTTTAAAGGTAGTTTGGGGTCTTCCCAAGTAGATACTTGCTGTATGTGATGTGAAGAGTGTTGTGCCTCCAGCCACCCTGTGGGGGGTAGAAGTAGTAGATTCTGGAGCTTGCATCCCCCACCTTGCTTAGACAGCCCTCAGTGCAGGCCTTTTTAAAGGAGCCCGCATACTTTGACCCGGGTAAATGCTGGCTGATGACCTGGCTTCATTAAGGGCATAATAGCTAAAGGAATAGATGAATTTTATATCTTTCAAGCAGTCCTACATAGAAACTATTTTTACAATAGAATTTTGACAAGAAGCATTTTTTTTTTCCATTGTTAAATTCTGAAATTTCTTTCAAGTTTCAATGTCTCTGGTAAATTACACCTGTATGGGATGTTTGAACTCTGAGTGCCCTCTGCTGGATAAAGTGCTGTGGTAGCTTTGGTCTCTGTAAACATTTCCTTTGTCCAAAAACCTGCAATTGAAGAACTAGAAGTCAAGCTTTTACTGCTAATAAAAAACACATTTTAAGTATATTTTCAGTACTCTCAGTTTAGGATTCATAAGTCTTAAAAACAACAGATTTTACTATCAGTTTAAAAAGTTATAGTGTGATGTATGTAGTTGAAAAGGCTATAATCACAGATCATATTATGGGCCGTCACGAGAACCACGTAGGATCTTTTTCTTAGTACAAGGGCAGTGGGTTAGGTTTCCACTCAGTTTGGATGGCATGTGCTTTTCTGGATCACTTGCTGCCCAACAGAGTTGCTGGTGTCCCGTGATTCCAGAAACAAGAGCCGCTAAAGAGGACGATGCTCCTCTCTGTGGGAGTCGGGTCCCTGGAGCGGGACACTTCCATGAACCGCATCCCAGTAGCAGCTGAGACCGCAGGACACTGTCCCAGTCACCTGCCCGCACAGCACGCACCTTCCAGGGCCCCACGTTCACCCAGCTGTGGTCCAGACGCCTGTGCCGAAAGCTCAGGAGACACAGCCCGTGACTCTCAGGTGTAAAGTGGGTGTCTTGTATTTTGGACTCTGGACACCAAGTCACTTAGCAAGTAAATATTGTAGCGTTTCCCTGTCTTTTATTATCTGGTTAAGTTTTATGGGTTTACGTATCTGAGAGGTTGAATATGTTTATTAAGTTAAACTCCAAGTTCTTTGTTTTCAGAATCCTAATTAATTCTCAGTAACTTTGTAATTTGTTTCTTCTGTGGAAGTTTCTGAGCCTTACGGAAGAAGATCTAAATAAATTTGAATCCCTCACCATGGGAGCAAAGAAAAAACTCAAGACTCAACTGGAGCTGGAGAAGTGAGTGTGAAATTGTTTATGAAATGTGTTCATTTTAGTTTCTAACATGAGGGACAGATGCTAGGACTTGTTACTGCTGGTGGCTTAATTAATACTCTTAAACCTTAATTAATACTCTTAAAACTCTACAAATGTGGCTTTGGTTTGCTAGAAACGACCCTTTGGAGTGAATCTGACAAGTCAGTTATCTTCTACCCTGGGGATTATTTTGACGGAAATCACCCTTCTGTGGAGCATGTGTACTTAAGTAGCATCTGCGAAGCATTGAGAGTTTGTTCAGCAGAACTGAACACTCGGTTGTTGGTGTGCTTTCCTGTCACACAGGGAGAAGTCAGAGAAACGGTGCCTGAACCCCTCGGCCCCTCCCCCGGTCAGCAGCAGCGGAGTGGCCCGCGTGCCCCCCACCAGCCACGTGGGGCCCGTGCAGACAGTGCGAGGCAGCCATGCTGCAGGTGGGTGGGGCCGGGTGCGCCTGGACCCGGGACCCTTCTGGCAAGGGTCAGACCTCAGGTCACACCACTTTTCCATTTCCATCTCCTAGTACTTAAAGAGTTACTTTTCCTCGTTTTAGCTCTTATAGTTTCTGCAGTAGACAAATAGAAGGGACCTTAGGTTTGCAGCTGGAGACAGGTGACTCTCCTGAAGTTGTTTGGGCAAAAGGTTTAGACCCAGGAACTGCTCTGGTGAGAGGGAAAGAACAGGAAATGTGAAAATAGATGCCAGTCTCTCCCCTTCACGTGGGTGCAGAGAGGTGGCCCTAGGCTGCTGCCCTGCATGTCCACCCTGAAGTCCTTGATGCCGGACCACCAGCCTTCTCCCCTTCCCCCTGCCTTCCTCTCCTCAGGGGGTGGTGGAGGACCACGGTAACAGCCCTTCTGCTGTTTTCCTTATGCACTAGAAACATCAAGAGTGACAGGAACCAGGAAGAAAAAACTGTCAGTGCATCTTTTTGGTACTTGTTTGACCGAAAAGGTCTTGTGTCACTGGGCCTCAGAACACAGAGGTCTCTGTGTTGGTGGAGGGCTGCTTTTGTAGCACCTGGTGGTGGGGGGGTCCTTCTCCTGGTCTGTGGTGAGTGCTTGGGGAGCTGAGCACGGCTGTGTGTGCATCTGCCGAGCGTGGGAGCCTCAACCCTGTGTGCATAGGGCCAGGGTAGGACCTGCCTCCTTGGGGCTGATGCGAAGACAAGCGCGACAGGCATGCCTGTGGGCGGGAGAGGAGGGCACAGCCAGCGTCGTGTCCTGTAGCTCGAGGACCTCAGTGCCACCTTTGGACTGTCACCTGTCCCTTCTCCGCAGCGCTGCGGGTGGAGGTGGAGCAGGCCCCTCACCAGACGGCCCGGGAAGGCAGCTCGTCCGAGTGCTCCAGCTCCTCACCCAGCCCGATGGGCGTGCAGGCCCGGGAAGAGAGCTCAGACAGCGCGGAAGAGAACGACAGACGTAAGGATGCCCTTCCTTCCTGTGTGGCTCGCGAGGCGCTGCCCCCGCCCGGCCCAGGCAGGCTGTGCTG
This sequence comes from Bos indicus x Bos taurus, assembly GCF_003369695.1. Lineage (NCBI taxonomy): Eukaryota > Metazoa > Chordata > Mammalia > Artiodactyla > Bovidae > Bos > Bos indicus x Bos taurus. Next base: position 52,808,924 of record NC_040093.1, read on the forward strand.
ACGCTGTTTCCACCTCTAGGTGTGGAGATCCACTTGGAGGGCCCTGACAAGGAGAAGCCCGTGATGCTGCTGAACCACTTCACTTCAAGTTCCGCCCGGCCCACGGCACAGGTCCTCCCTGTGCAGAACGAGGCAGGCTCCACCCCGTCGGGCCACCACTCGCTGCCCCCACAGATGATGACGGCGGCCTCACACATCGCACCCATCCGGATGCTGAACTCTGTGCATAAGGCGGAAAGGGGGAGCACGGACATGAAGCTCCTCTCGTCCTCTGTGCACTCACTGCTGTCCCTCGAGGAGCGCAGTAAAGTCTCTGGACCAAGAAGCAGCATCAAGGTGGACAAGAGCTTTGGCAATACCATGATGGACGTGCTCCCCTCGTCCACCCCCCATCAGCCCATGCAGGTCCTCTCCGGACTCGCCGAGAGCAGCTCCGTGTCTCCCACTGTCTCCTTTGGTCCCCGCACCAAAGTCGTCCACGCGTCTGCGCTGGACAGGGTGATGAAGCCGGCACAGCAGCCGGCCCTGGTGGTGGAAGCCAGCACCGCTGCCGCGGGGACGTCCAGCACCGTCTTCCACGTGGCTCGGCCGCCCATCAAACTCTTGGTGTCTTCATCTGTCCCTGCGGATTCCGCCATCTCTGGGCAAACCTCCTGTTCTAACAATGTGCAAATAAGTGTGCCCCCTGCAATAATAAACCCCCGGACTGCTCTGTACACAGCCAACACCAAAGCTGCCTTCTCTGCGATGAGCAGTGTGCCCGTGGGCCCCCTGCAGGGCAGCTTCTGTGCGAACAGCAACACTGCCGCCTCCAGTAGCCACCCTTCCCCATCCTTCGCAAACATGGCCACCGTGCCCAGCTGCCCGGCCCCCAGCTCCAGCCCCGCGCTCTCCTCGGTCCCCGAAAGCAGCTTCTACAGCAGCAGTGGTGGCGGCGGCGGTGGTGGCAGCTCCCCCGGGAACCTCCCCGCTTCAGCCCAGAACCACCACCACCACCACCACCATCAGCAGCAGCCGGTGCCCCAGCAGCCGGCGCCCGCCCCGCCGCCCGGCTGTGTTGTGTGCACGTCATGCGGCTGCAGTGGGAGCTGCGGCTCGAGCGGCCTGACTGTCAGCTACGCCAGCTACTTCCAGCACCCGTTCTCGGGGCCCTCAGTCTTCCCCTTCCCGTTCCTGCCCTTCAGCCCCGTGTGCGGCAGCGGCTACATGGGTGCCCAGCAGTATGGCGGCGGCGCCTTCCCAGTCGTGCACTCGCCCTACGGTGGTGGCGTGGGCCCCGAGCCCGTGCTGGGTGGCCAGTCCGCCTTCACTGTCCCGCCTGTGCAGAACTTCATGGGGGCGGCGGGCGTCTACCAGGCCCAGGGCTTGGTGGGCAGTAGCAATGGTTCCAGTCACAAAAAGAGCGGGAACCTCTCGTGTTACAACTGTGGGGCCACCGGTCACCGCGCTCAGGACTGCAAGCAGCCGTCCATGGACTTCAATCGGCAAGGTAAAGGCTCTCGAGGTGGAGAGATCCAGACAGGAGTGTCCTTTTTATGAAAATAATAATCAACTTCCTTTTTTCTAAAGCAAGCAAGAAGTGATTTTCAAGTGCTCTCTGAAAAGGCACCAAACTCTTGATGGGCTGTGCAGCCCCCAGAGGGCAGCTTTGGTTCAGAGACTGTCTTTATGATTTCCGCCTGCTCCTCACTCCAGTGTGGCTCTCTGGCCGTGGCCCGACGGCTCCGCGGTCTGTTCTTTTGTGCCACGTGACTGGGGAGCAAGCGTGGGTGATTCAGAGCCACGCCCAGTGTTAACTGAGAACCGAGGGCGTGGCGTGTGAGTGCAGGCGCTGCCGATGGGACTCTGTCCCCGCTTGTGTCCCCGGTCCAGCGTGGCGTGGCCGTGGCCGCCGTGTGGCTCCGTGGTGTCCTCGCTCCCTGTGCTGTATCTTCTTCCTCCCCCCTCTCCTACTTCCACTCGCTATTTTTTTGTCTCCTTTAGTCAGGTGTGTGTCTGCTGTCGTTACCACACCAGGTTTGTTCTTGCTGTTTTTCTGGGCATGGGGATAGCTGGACAGTCAGCCACTTGCTTTCTGGAGAATTTTGAGGGGAGCTGCACAGACAGCCTGGAGTCGGGTCTGGTGGCAGGTGGGGTGCCTGTGGGCTGTGGCCACCCCCGTTGACAGAGATGGTGCTGCGTCTCCTGAGGCAGCGAACCCAGAGCCCTCTGTGGGGTCGGGCCTCCCTGGCCCTGCCCCAGGGAAGGGGCTGATTCTTGCTGTCTGAGCTCCCAAAGTTTGAGGGAAAGGACTGGGAACTCTGCAGTCTCTGCACCGTTTGTCTGATTTGATAAACTTTACAAAAGAGTTTTGGGGGTGCAGCAGGGGAATTGGGAGTGGTTAGAAGAGGTGGTTTAGATTTCCAGCACCCAAATCTTGACCAGTGACTCCGGAAATAACTTTGGACAGATCATGGCAGTAATTCTATGGTGATTCAAATTTGATCTCTTTTTTTTTTTTTCCCCCCTTCTCTAGGTACTTTTAGGTTGAAATATGCCCCTCCAGCAGAAAGTCTGGACTCCACAGATTGATATTTTTCTCTGGCAACAGAACACTATTAAGCCATGGAGACCTAAGGAAAATTAAATACAAAACTGAGAAGTCTAGTTGCTGTTGAGCTTAATATTTTTAATCCAAAGGTGCTTTACTTTACTAGACTGGATAGAAAACCTAGCGTAGGAATGCATCAAACTCAGTTTTATTGCCAAAATCCTAGACGGGAGCTTGATGTCAGGACTGGCCTAGTGGGTATCTCCACTGTGGGTGAAAACTGGCCACCTCCACCCTTGGTCGCAATGCAGAGACCTGCCGTCTCCTGAAGAGCATTGCCGTAATTGGTCCTTCTAGGCTCACACGTAATTCCAGGGCAGCTACGTGAGGTTGGATCGAGAACTGAAGGTCGGAGTTCTCCAAGTGGAGTTCTACCAGTCGGACTCTTGACACCCCTGGTGAGGGAAAATGTCGCCTTTGTTTTGTTCTGTTTGTTCTGTTTCGTTCTTAACAGTGGTTAGGCACTAATCTCTGGGCTTTTTAAGGATTGCACTACAGAAGAATGTAAACTGATGTCAATCTCTGCAGTTCTGGGAGACAGACTCCCTGAGACCAGTCAGTGCAAGACACTCAGAGACTCCGTCTTTAGAGTCGGCACCAGCAGGCTACATGACTTAGTACACAAGAGGTGTTAGTGTTCCTTCCCTCCTTAAAAGCACTTGTAGCAGTTTTCAGGTTTTTATTTTTTCCTGCAAATACATTTAAACTACATTATTAAACAGAAATAGTTACTTGCAACAACTTAATTTCTAAAAGGGTCCAAGTCCCAGAGAATCCCTAGCTGTCAAAGCTTTGAGGACACCTTCCTTCCCAGCCCTTCAGAGCTTTGAGTCCTGTCGTCTTCCCCATGAAGGAACCCTGGCAGACGCGATAGCAGCACGGCCTCGTGATCGGCACTGACGGGAGGCTGCGTATCCTTAGCCAAGTTTGCAAGTTATTTTATCTCCCATGGACTTCCCAAGGACCCCAAGGCTCACTGCTAACGGATTCACACTTGAGACAGACCTTTCAACAATAATACAGTCCTACAATCTCTGAGCAAACGACTGAAATTTTCTCCTGTCAACTTCTTTTGTATTAGGCTCTGTATCAATAGTTAATTCCATTTAAAAATTACCGGAAAACTACAATAGAAAGTGGTTAAGACTCTGAAAGAGACTACACCGACAGGACAGAGCTACAAGACCTGCAGAAGTCTAGTTTTATCAAGGTGGGAAATACAGTCCACCACGCAGCTCTCAATTTTACCCCATGCAATGAGAGCTTTTGTTGTGAAAGTTAGGGACTTAAAGCTTCATGGCTAAAGGGAATTTTGTGCTTCAATAATACTGTTTTAAATGCTACAGCCTTCAATGTTAAAATACTGATTGGTAAGGCCTTGCCCAGGGATTTTCCAGTTGAATATTTAAAAGAGAAAATAATAATACACAGACCATTCTTAAAATGGACAATCAGCCTCATGCAAAATTGGTGTAAATCAAGAGTACCCTAGAATTTGAGGCATTGTGTTGTAAGGCTTCAAAATTTTCAGATCAGTTTCCTGGCTGCTTGGAAACTAAGGCAGAAAGTTGTTACTTTTTTTAATGAAAGGCTTTTAGTAGAGTTTTTTAGAGTTTTATTTTAGTAGTTTTGTTTCTATGCAATGCAGAATTGACAGACCTCTGTATTCTCTCTCCTTGGCACAGTGTTACCTACAGTTTTGAAGTAATGATGATGCTTACAACAGCTTTTTGGGGGAATGTTACATTGATCTCTTAAATTATAAACACTACAAAATGTCAAAATTGTGAGAACTGACACAACTTTGCCTTAAAGAGTACTAGACTGGAACTTGTCATATTATGTTTAAGGAAGACTTGGAGTGTTCATTGATGTTTACGATTTTAATATTTCTGAAGGCCGTTACAGTGGCCTGGATATGTGCTGAAAGCCAAACTTTTAAAATTTTTTGGTTTTTTTTTAAACAAAGAACTATTTTAAATAAATCCTATTTCAACACAGTGAAATTGTTGAAAACTGTCTCATAACAAAAGAGAAAAATCATATTTAGGGTTTTTTTTTTGTTTTAGTCGTCAGTATCGGGGAATGAAAGTGTCTGTTGTTACCCTTATAACTGTTTTGATAAATATTAGAGGTTAGCGTCAAATACAACAAAAAATCAGAACAAACTTCAACTTAAAGTATGACATTCAAATTGAGAGAAATAGGTTCAGACATTGTGTGGCTGTGTTCCAGTTATGAGAAGTCTGAGAGTAACTTCTAGTTGTCTTTGAAAATGCGTGTGGCCACTCAGAGTTGCTAACGGTAAAACATGAACACGGGACACACAGGCACAAAGCATTCAGCTGCCGCCCCGTGAGACCTCTTCTCGAGTGAGCGGGTCCCATACTTGGGAATATTTGCTAGCAGTATCGTCTCTGATGAAATTTCTCTCCAGAAGCAACCACAGTCAGTGAGCCTAAAGAGCATTTGGCATTGCCTCAGAGGATGTCCTCATCAGCTAGAAACAGATCAGGCTGGCCCTTTGAATCAGTCACTGAAGTTGTGGGCTCAGTTTCTAAATGCTGTGGCCCCAGCCACTGTGCTCTGTGTGGTCTGTCATATCTTAAAGTTTCTATCCCCAAGAATGGGGAAAGTGGAATGTACAGATTGAAGTAGATACGTTGGGATAAAACACTAATTTTTTTTGTTTTGTTTTTTAAAGCAGAACACTCGATTTTCTACCTTATTTTCTAATTTTTATTTTATGATACTGAAAATTGGAAAGTGTATAAATGTTGAAAACTTCTAATTGCTAAAGAGCACTGAGAAAATGGGAGCTAGCACTTAGAATAATAAAGACAAAACTATTTTCTTGAAAGCAGGTATGTGATTGGATGTTTTTAAAAAAAAAAACCAGCATCATTTATAATCTCCAAAAGATTACACGAGTTCAGCTTGTTAATATAGTAGTCAGTAGGTTCAGTATTTTAATTTACCAATTTAGAATTCTAGGTCCTTTATCGCAAGAAGTCCCACAGTTAGTTTATACTGCACGCTGTGTGGAGGTGCAGAGCGGGTAGTAACTTTGCCTACCGTTACACGGCTGTCACGCGTTCCCGTCTGAGCACAGGCTGACCGAGGCTTGCATCTGTCCACTCACTCGTGTTGCTAGTGAGCACTTTCCTGAGCGGGACTTGGGTCGCACCCTCCTCGCTCCCTGTCACTGTCACTCTTCCTGCTTCTGTGGTGGCTTACTAGATGCCTTGCTAGTTTTACACGCTGATAACTGATGGCGTTACATGTCCAAGAGTCTTAAAGGTTGTAAGGGAAACCGTGACCCTGCTCAGCTCGACCACCCGTCCAGTGGATGGGCCCGTGGACCCTGAGTGAGGTGGCCGTCCTTTCCAAAGTGCAGATGACTCCCAAAGAATGAGGCAGGTGACATTTACATCCATGGGTTCTGAAGAGGCTCAATTAAAAGTCCTGAGGTTCTGAATCAAAGTGAGTATCTTTAATCAACACTTGCAAACTACGTACTGTGCTGGTTGAGGCCAAAGGTCAATGTTACTACACTGTTACTGGAGGGAGGGGCGCGCCGGCCAGTCCATCCCGGTGCTGTGAGGAGCCCCTCATGCGTAAAGTTCTTAGATGCACAAAGACAGGCTTTGGTACTGAAACTGAAGACCTCGTGTACTCAAGAATCTTCACAGCTTCTATTGGACATATTTCTTTTTAGGAATGAAGGAAAATTCTCCCATTTTTGAGCCATTCTTTTATGTCAATTCTACAAAATTGCATGTAACTTTATAAATATTTTTAAAAGATATAGTTTTGTAAATATTTAATATTCTGCTAATTTGATTTTGAATTGTAAATGTCAAGTATTCTGTTTTTGGGGTTTTTATGTTTTATTATACTTTGTTAAAAAGGAAAAATTGTACATTTTTAGAATGTTTTTATGAGTAAATTTAATGTACTGAAAATAAAAATTAAAAAAAAAAAGGTTCTTTTTATTAGGTCTTTGTCTCATATAATACAAGGCACATATCCTTTCCAATGGTGGCTCTTGATCTCCAAGCTAGGGAGTCTGTTCCTTCTGCCGCCTTCTCAGTGTTACAAAAGGAATACCTGGTCTTAAATCCACTTTCTGTCTAGTTTCCTGGGTTTTTAAAAAATGTTCTATGTATGAATAGAAATGTGAATTGATTTGGGATTGGTTTTAAGGTCTTCCAGCTCCCAGTTCCATAATCAGGGTCAGCATTACTAGACCAAGTGTCCTTCGGACATTTCCAAACTCGTAGTGAGTGTGCCCTGGCGTCTGTGGCCATGTCCTCCCTGGACTCGGGATGGTGGCAGGCTAACAAGCATGTGTTTGCCCTGGTCTGCGGTGCTACCCTGAGCAGTGCAGGCCACAGAGAGAGAATTCAGGGACTTTCTCCCTAGCAGGAATCTCCAGTTTGGCTTGGTCTTCTCAGACTTCTGGATACCCGGAGAAAAACATATGCACATGCACGGTTCCAGGACTGGTCAGGGCTCCTGTCAGGTAAGTAGCATCAGGAGACACAGCTGGCCACTCCTGGGACCTGTTAGGTTGCAGCCCCCCAGATAGGGAAGGCCTCCCTTTCTGGTCACGCGCGGGGACTCCTAGGATGGGGATCACGTGCACACCTGCTGTTTACTGTGTACAGCCCCCGACCCAGCCACGTCAGGCACCACGGACCACCTTGTAATGCCTTCCAGACCACACCCCACACACAGTCAATACTTCTTGTGTTGTACTTTAGTTCATTTAGAGCAGGTTTTCAAGTGCTTATTCCCACAAAACACCTACCTCCGACACCCCCCACACACACTTTGTGAGACATCTGTAATTTTAAGATAATTGAGTTTTTTGAAGGCAGGACACTTTGACCAACGTGAGCAAGGTGGAGCAAGGTCTCTTGCTCATAAGGCAGGGACCTTTAGAGGTGGGTGTCCCTCCACCCACAGTGAGACCAGCCTCAACACTCCTCACTTGGGAGGGTATTATCCCCGTGGCTTTGGATAGTACAGACTGCAAGTCTCAAATACTAAGCCATTAACTTGAACTTTGATGATAGTTTTTAGTTGTGCCTTTATTCACCTTAGTTCATTAAAAATGTTTTAAAGATCCTATAAATAGAGTGACCACCCATTAATGTGGGATATAAGTTAAGTCAGCCCTCTCAGCACGGTATTTTTGTCTTTAAAAAGCAGAGTTTCTTATAGGAATATTATTGATCACACAGTAGTTACAAGAATGTCAGATATAATGATGTATACAATCTAAACAAGACAGGCTAATTAAGAATGTACATAATGTAAAAATATACATATTAAAAGTTACATGTGGACAGATGCATGCAGCAGGAAGAGCAGATTGGGGCTGAGCGCCCGTATGCAGTAATATTGCTTTTTCTTCCTCAATTACAGTAAATAACTGCCACTAACAGATACAGGTTTTCCACACACATCTAGATACACAAGAGTGAACGGTGGCCTGCTGCGTGTACAGTCTCAAGTGGGTCTGATCCTTCTGTGGCAGCTCTCACAAAAAATGGTACATAGTGAACCCCATGCAGGTAGTAGGAAGCACTCGTTATTTACTCTAGTTGGACTTCAAAAATGTTTAACGTCTGACATCAGTATCTGTGAAGAACGTTTCCTTTTGCTATTTTCAAAATTGACATGCACATGGAGCGGGAGTACTTTGATGACTGCCTGACCTAACAGTGATAACTGAAATACTCTTAAAAATGTTTTAATAACATATTTTAGTCACACACAACATAAAACATGGATCATCTACAGCTACAAGCCAAAAGGCAGAAGTATCTGAATCTCAATGCTTTTAGTTTCAGTATCCTGCAGCTTTCTACCTTTGTCCCAAAGAATGAAACCCATGTAACTGCTTGTTTATTTACCAAAGCAGGCACCATTCTGAGCTCTTAAGAGAATATTCAAAACAAAAAATGTCTTTCTCTAGGCCTTCTGAGAAACTTGACCAAAATTATAAATTATTCAAGGTTCCTATTGAGCAGTGGTGTTTTTCTGTGTTACTGTCTAGAGAACAAACCAAATGAGAACTCTGGAACGAGAGTGCTAACTTGAAACACACTTACTAGCAAGTGGGGACCCTGGACAGCAGCACGGTTTCCTTATTTCCTGTACACCCCCATTCACCCTGCTTTTTGCCAACTATTATGGCAAATGCATTGGGGGTAGGTGGCTATACCTGACAACATATACTTAAAGATCCTCTCAAGGAGATTCCTCCAGTTGACTGCAAACCCTTCTATAAAAAGTTGGCAGCTTCTGTGAACCTAGAGAAGACAATGTCTCTCTGAATGCTCAAAACTGCAAGTTTCTTTTGGGGGAAAAAAACATTAACTTGAAGGTCTATTTTATTGGCAACTTATAATGCAAAGTATTTTATTTTTAAACATTAAATTTAAAAACAAGATAGCCTAGGTGAAATAATAAAGTTTCCCAAAGCTGAATGTGCTCATCTGGAGCTCAGTTTTTCTGTTTGAAGTACAAAAAAACAACTTCCTAAAACTCCTAGGCAGGAAACTACTGTTTTGATGATCGGTGATTAGATGAACTGATCAACCTCAGTTGGTAATATCCCTTTTTTATTCCTTGGTAAGGGTTTAAAAAATTCTGTAACACGCATTTTTCTTTTAGTCTTACACAGATAATTTCATTCCAAAAGTCTCCTGAGAGGCGTATACCATATACAGGAATCCATCTTCATCCTTCTCGCTTTCATACACTTCACAAATCGGAGTGGACACACTCACCATGCTATGTCCATTCACTAACAGGAAGAAGGCTTGATTAGCATTGAGCTGTAAGCGCCTTCTGTTGAAAGAAAACATGTGAAGAAATATTGATACATCAGTACACAGGGAGAATGTACAAAACATCACCCACATTGGATCAGTATAAAAGTATAAAGTGAAGTGAAAGTGAAGTTGCCCAGTCGTGTCCGACTCTTTGCGACCCCATGGACTGTAGCCAACCAGGCTCCTCCATCCATGGAATTTTCTAGGCAAGAGTACTGGTTACCATTTCCTTCTCCAGGGGATCTTCCTAACCCAGGGATCGAACCCAGGTCTCCCACATTGTGGGCAGACGCTTTACTGTCTGAGCCACCAGGGAATCCCATAGAAGTATAAAGATTTTGCTAATGTTGCTTCTGGCAAAATGCAATATGACTTAACTGATGATTTGAATTTCTTCTTACAAAGCACAAAATGTTTTCTATGACTATATGCATGATAAGTATTAACGATAACCCTTGAGAGATCATTCTTACTACACTCCTTAGGCCAGTTTTAAACTAGTATGCTGGACTTTCCTGGTGGCTCAGTGGATAAAAATCTGTTAATGCAGGGGACACAGGTTCAATCCCTGGTCTGGGAAGATTCCACATGCTTTGTGATAGCAACTAATTAAGCCCATGCACCAAACTGCTGAGCCCGCATGGTATCTACATAGATGTCAGGATGAAGAATCAGAAAACACTTGAGATGCAGCAGGTAAGAAATCTGAAGACTCAGAAATGGAACGCCTTATAGTGTTACTAAGTTGCACATATTTTTATCAGAACTAGATGGCAGATTTATCTGTAAGCCTGTTAAAGAATGAGAAGTTACCCAAAGAAATAAGTTTAAAAGATGATTAAATACCTTATTATCTTGATGAGCTCACTCATGTTGACATGATCAGGCACCAGAAACTTTGTTTTATCCAGGACAGGAAGCTGTTTCTCACCTTTGTATCGTTCTATTATTACCTAGAAAAGAAGCCACAAAAGTGGTTTTTAAAATAGCCATTAACAATGAAAAGTAGTTAAAATACTTCCTTTGTTGTAACTGGCACATGCCAAAACAGGGTTTACAACAGCACACTTGTTCCTTATGAAATACAGTGCACGAGACAACACAGCTGCCTTCAGAGAAGGGCAGGGGTGCCACCAGGGGGGAAAGTGCTGTGCCTTCTGTTATTTGCAACTATGAAAATACACTACAGAAGAAGAGACCCCAAGCCCTAAAAGAACAGAGATGCTGAGTGCCAGCTTTAATGATCTCAATCTACACCAATTCCACTACCTGTGACATGACGAGAGTTTTAATAAAACTTTAAGATCTTAAGTATGGTAATAGACTCAAATGCTAAGTAAATATCTGACAAGTAGAGATCACGATTAGCTGGTCTGGAGACAATTTTTTATTTTTGTTTTTGTTTTTTTTTGCAGACTTCTCAGAGATTCTGTCACTTTGATAAAATATCTTTGCTTTTTTAACAAATGAGTTTTAAAAGAATCTTGAACCACGCAGTGATCAAAAATAGTTCCACATTACGACTTAAATCCATTAGCTTCTTGCCATACTTCCTTCCTGTAAAGGAAAAAAGTTGTTTTTTAGTGGTAAGCCACATTGTATAAGCTATGACTGCAGACTAGTGACTGCCCATGAGCCTTAGTATTACCTATTTACTGAGCACCATGGATAGCCTTCCCCATGTAGAGCGATTCTTTAGCCTGCTGTTACAACAACAAGAAGTTGTAAGGCTGCTGCTAAGTCGCTTCAGTCATATCCAACTCTCTGCGACCCCTGAGACGGCAGCCCACCAGGCTCCCCCATCCTTGGGATTCTCCAGGCAAGAACACTGGAGTGGGTTGCCATTTCCTTCTCCAAGTTGTAAGGCAGGAATGGGGAATCTTTAGGAGAGTTTAAATGCTTATATATATACTGTTCCACTGTATGGGGCCTACATGAGGTTCTGTAAGGCAAGCCAAGCTGTCGTCACCTTCCCTGGCAAGATCAATAGCTTTCTGTATCTACGAGGTATGTTCAAAACATGGTATCTGCAAGTAAGAATATGACTTCTGCAAAAACCCTGAAACTACTAGCAAAAAGATGACCGAAAATGTATGCAAACATTCATATTTCAAAAGGAGGTTATGGAACAATACTAGTGGACTGTTGGGCTGGTTATTTTGATTCCAATGACTGCCAAGTACCTGCTAGCAAATAGACACAGCAGGTACTCAAAAGTGAAGAAAAACCTTAAAATTAGGGAAATTACCCAGAAACCTCATGCCCAGGTCATATGTAGGCCTAAGCGTGAAGACAGACTGAAATTTCCAACCAGTCTAAGAAACACAGCAAACATACGTTTAAGTACAGGATCCTCCAGTCCTGCCCTGCTGAGCAGACCCTTCCTATCATCTCTTCTGTCTACTTCACAACCCTAATCCCAGATCTTCCCATCTTCTCTTCCCTCACTTTGGTACGAAATGATCAACCAGAAAGCCAACTATGGAAGCTTCTGCAGAAGTTAGCAGTGGATACAGTCTGTAAGAGGTGACAATCATGTCCCCAGAATTATGCACATTTTCCCAGCCACGTGGGATCGGATTCTCTTCCCATTTTACAGATGAAGATACAGCAGCTCCTCTCAGAATTTTAGTAATTAGCCCAAGATCACTTAGTAACCCTGAACCTAGGGCCACAATTCAGCCTCTGTCTGAAGCCACAAGCTCCTTGACCATTTCTCCCTAGACCTAGTGTCACAACAGGAACTATTTAAGGTCCACCACCAAAGGACCCAGGGCACAGCACATGTGGGCCCTTACACTAGGAGCAGCATCTTTTCCCCCATCTCCTGCAAAGAAACTGAACATAAGAAGTCTTCTTTCTCTGGGGCCAAGTCAGGCAGCCTCGACTGTCCAGTCACAGTTAAGTCTTGCTGCTGCTGCTGCTGGTAAGTCGCTTTAGTCGTGTCCGACTCTGTGCGACCCCAGAGACGGCAGCCCAACAGGCTTCCCCGTCCCTGGGATTCTCCAGGCAAGAACACTGGAGTAGGTTGCCATTTCCTTCTCCAATGCATGAAAGTGAAAAGTGAAAGTGAAGTCGCTCAGTCATGTCCGACTCTTATCGACCCCATGGACTGCAGTCCACCAGGCTCCTCCATCCATGGGGTTTCCAGGCAAGAGTACTGGAGTGGGGTGCCATTGCCTTCTCCAGTTAAGTCTTGAGAGATACTGATTTTCCCACAGTTGTAGTCTCTGCTTCCTTCAGAAGAGGGTGGACACCACCCTTCTTTGATAAAGTATCAACAGATCTAGCCCCCTTATCCCTTCTCTACCAAGTAAAATTTACATGGCTTGTGAAGTGTGTAACATTAAGGCAGCAGACTCAGACTTGGGGGGAGGAAACAGTGATCAGATTACACTGCAGATGAAGACGCCTCCATTCCAGGTCACTAAACAAACACACTGGTTGCATGGTTGTAGATTCCTGCAGAAGCCATCAGGCAGTCACATGGAGAAGCACTACTGAAGCAGTGCTCCCTTCTGTGTACATTAACAATAACTGAAACAGAGATGACCTACCGGGATTTTGGTAGGATGCTGCTCTCGGATAAGTCGGACATCTTCTACTCTTTGTTCTGTAAAGAAAGGAAGAAACACCGGCATTATTAAGGGCCAAAAATCCAACTTATTTTCTGCACTGGTAGACTTCCATATCTGACCCCACCTATCCTTAGCTGTGGCAGAGCAAAGCAGTAAAAACATCTTCCCTAGAACTGAGAGAAACTAAACACTAACACCTCATATCTCGCAAAGGTTAGTATGCAAGGTTAACATACAGACACTGGTTGCATTTCTCTACATTAACAATGAAATATCAGAAAAGTAATGTAATATATATATATATATATATATATGTATGTATATGTATATCTTTTAAAGCTGCATCAAAAACAAAATGAGACTTGGGAATAAACCTGACCAAAGAGGTGAATCACTTATACATTGAGAGCTATAAAACATTAATAAAATTAATGTTGATTCAAAGAAATGGAAATATATCCCATGCTCTTGGAGTGGAAGAATATTGTTAAAGTAGCCACACTACACAAAGCAATCTACAGATTTAATGTAATCCCTATCAAGTTACCCTTGCACAGAACTAGACCAAATAATCCTAAAAGCTATATAGAACCACAGAAGACCCAGAATTGCCAAAGCAATCCTGAAGAAAAAGAACAAAGCAAGAGGAATAACTTTCCAGACTTCAAACAATACTACAAAGCTATGGTAATCAAAACTGTGTTAGTCGCACAAAAACAGACATATGGATCAGTGGAACAGAACAGAGCACCCAGAAATAAATCCACACACCTACAGTCAATTAATCTTTGACAAAGAAGGCAAGAACATACAATGGAAAAATGTCTCTTCAGCAAGTGGTACTGGAAAATCTGGACAGCTACATGTAAATCAGTGTTAGAACACACTCTTACTATTCACAAAAATAAACTCTAAATGGTTTAAAGACCTAAATGTAAGAGGACACCATAAAAATCTTAGAAGACAGTACAGGTAAAACATTCCCTGACATAAATCTTCACAGTGTTTTCTTAGTCTCCCAAGGCAATAGAAATAAAAGCAAAATAAACAAACAGGACCTAATCAAACTTACAAGCTTTTGCACAGCAAAGGAAACATTTAAAGGAACAAAAAGATGACCTACAGAGGGGGAGAAAAATATCTGCAAATGATGCAGCTGACAAGGGCTTAATTTCCAAAATATACAAACAGTTCATACAACTCAACAACAAAACAAACAATCCAATTAAAAAATAACCAGAAGACCTAAATAGACATTTCTACAAAGACATCCAACAGGCACACAAAAAGATGCTCAACATAACTAATAATTATCATGTATCAAAACTACAGTGAGTTGTTTATCATCTACACTGATCAGAATGGCCATCATTAAAAAACCTACAAATAAATACTGGAGAGGGTGTGGAGAAAAGGGAACCCCACTACTGTTGGTGGGAATGTAAGCTGGTGTAGCCACTATGGAAAACAGTAAGGAGTGCCTCAAAAAACAAAAAGCAGAACTACCATATGACCCTGCAATCCCACTCCTGAGCATATATATATCTAAAGAATATATATCTAAAGAAAACTAACTTGAAAAGATACATGCACCCCAATGTCCACAGCAGCACTATTCATGACAGACCAGACAAAAAAGCAACCGAAGTGTCTATCAACAGAGGAATGGATAAAGATGTGGTATATACATACAATGGAGTATTATTCAGCCAAAAAGAATGAAATAATGCCATCTACAGCCACATGGATAGACCTAGAGATTATCATACTAAGCAAAGTAAGAGAAAGACAAATATATGATATCACTAATATGTGAAACCTAAAATATGACACAAATGAATTTATCTATGAAACAGAAATAGACTCAAATACATAGAGAATGGATTTGTGGTTGCCAAAGGGCAGGGAGGAGGGGGAGTGTTAGATTGGGAGTTTGGTATCAGCAGATGCAAACTACTATATAAAGAATGCATAAACAAGGTCCTATTTTATAGTAAGGGAACTATATTTAATATCCTATAATAAATCATAGTGAAAAATTAAAGATTCGATGAGATCATTGGTACACCCCTTGCAAATATCTGCACATAGTAAATGGTTAATAAATGCTCCATTATTCAATATGAAATAATGTCATTTGCAACAACATGGATGGACCTAGAGATTATCATATTGAGTAAGTCAGAGAAAAACAAGTATCATATGACATCACTTACAGTAGAATCTAAAAAGTGATACAAATGAATTTATTAATACAAACGGTTTGGAGTGCTTCTGGATGGAAGGAGAATGCAATTACCAAACTCCAAGGAGACAGAAACTCCTGTGTTCAGCACTCTTCCTCACCCCATGCATCTCTTCCTCACCCCATGCATCTCTTCCTTCAGCTGTTCCCTGGCAGGCTTTCATAGCCTTCATATTAGGTTGGTGCAAAAGTAATTGCAGTTTTGCACTGTTGAACTTCACCATTTGATACTGGAATACATTCTGAAATAAATGTGGTTATGCTATACATCATTTTAATGTGAATTTCTCACTTTATTTTTTTTTGCTGATAGCATTACTTGCTGTTTATTTTTTATCTAGACTATAGAAATGATGTACAAAAAGCAAATCTGAGCAATTTTTTAATGAGTTCAAAACGGGTCATAAAACATCAGAGACAACTTGCAGCATCAACAACACATTTGGCCCAACTTCTTTGATGGTTCAAAGAAGTTTTGCAAAGGAGATGAAAGCCCTGAAGATGAGGATTGTAGTGGCCAGGCATCAGAGGTTGACAATGACCAATTGAGAGGATCACTGATGTTGCAAGAGAAGTTGCCAAAGAACACAATGTCGACCATCCTATGGTCCTTCAGCATTTGAAGCAAACTGTAAAAGTGAAACGCTCAGTAAGTGGGTGCCTTGTGTTGTTTAGTTGCTAAGTCGTGTCTGACTCTTTCTGACCCCATGGACTTTAGCACACCAGGCTTTCCTGTCCTTCCCTTCTGCGGGAGTTTGCTCAAACTCATGTCTGTTGAGTCAGTGATGCCATCCAACCATCTCATCCTGTCATCCCCTTCTCCTGCTGCCCTCAACAGTTCCCAGCATTGGGGTCTTATTTCCAATGAGTCACCTCTTCGAATCATGGCCAAAGTACTGAAGCTTCAGCATCAGTCCTTCCAGTGAATATATTCAGGGTTGATTTCCTTTAGGATGGACTGGTTTGATCTCTTTGCTGTCCAAGGGACTCTCAAGAGTCTTCTCCAGCACCACAGTTCAAAAGCATCAATCCTTCCGTGCTCAGCCTTTTTTATGGTCCAACTCTCACATCCACACATGACTACTGGAAAACCATAGGTTTGACTATATGGACCTTTGTGGCAAAGTGATACCTGCTTTTTAATATGCTGTCTAGGTTGATCACAGCTTTTTCTTCCAAGGAGCAAGTGTCTTTTAATTTCATGGCTGCAGTGAGCATCCACAGTGATTTTGGAGCCCAGGAAAATAAAATCTGTCACTGTTTCCACTTTTTCCCCATTTATCTGCCATGAAATGATGGAACTGGATGCTATGATCTTAGTTTTTTGAATGCTGAGTTAGCAGACTGAAAATAAAAAAGAAAATCATCATTCTAAAGTGTTGTCTTCTCTTATTCTATACAAAAACAAAGAAGCATTTCTCTATTGCATTGTGACGTGTGACAAAAAGTGGATTTTATATGACAACCAGTGACTGACTACCAGCTCAGTGGCTGGACCGAGAAGAAGCTCCAAGTGTAAGTGTTAGTTGCTCAGTCGTGCCCAACTCTTTGAAACCCCATGGACTGGATCTGAGGCTATCGCCAGGTAGTGTCACAACTGAGTTAAACAGGACAATGAGCTGAATTGCTTGTTGTGTGGAAAAACACTTATGTCTGGTGTCAGAAGTGAGTCATACACACACACAAAAAAGTGAGCCACAGTGTTCAGGACAGTACTGTCAAGTAGAAGAAACACAAAGGCAGAGTTTTTCTTTACATCATCCTTTGAACTCCTATTTCTGGGGTGTCACTGATACTGCATCACTTCTCTCAGCTCTGTCCTTATATCTGTTCTATCCCAGAAAAGATGCTGAACCACCTATACTCCACTACCAGCCCTCTTCATAACAAAAATCTTTATCTTGTCAGAGCAGATTTCACAAGCAAAGGGAAATCATAATTTACTTAAATCACTGCAGCCAATAAATAATAAGTTTAACATACCCTGAGATGTTTCACATTTAAAAGCTTATCCAAATAAATTTAAGGTAAAAGGAATCACATGGCATCACCAACTCGATGGACATGAGTTTGAACAAGCTTCGAGAGTTGGTGATGGACAGGGAAGCCTGGTGTGCTGCAGTTCATGGGTTTGCAAAGAGTCGGACACAACTGAACTGAACTAAAAAGGAATCACTCAAGCTTAAGGATGAAAGATTTTTTATATAAGGAGAACAGGTTTATTATGGTTAAGTGGGGAAGGGAAAAGCAAAATGGACTCTAAATGTTGGGCTTCAAACCATAGTGTCAAAGCTTTATCTTGATTCATCCCCCAAAGTGAAAGTGAAGTCGCTCAGTCGTGTCCGACTCTTAGCGACCCCATGGACTGCAGCCCACCAGGCGCCTCCATCCATGGGGTTCCCAGGCAAGAGTACTGGAGTGGGGTGACATTGCCTTCTCCAGTTAAGTCTCGAGAGATACTGATTCTCCCACAGTTGTAGTCTCTGCTTCCTTCAGAAGAGGGTGGACACCACCCTTCTTTGATAAAGTATCAACAGATCTAGCCCCCTTATCCCTTCTCTACGTCCGACTTATCCTAGAGCAGCATCCTATCAAAATCCCGGTAGGTCATCTGTTTCAGTTATTGTTAATTTATCCCCAAAATATGGCCCAAAAAGGAAGGCAAAAATGATCATTTTCACTGAGGAAGACAAGTGACTTCCTTAAGATGACAAGAGTAGTACCAAAGTCCTAGAGGAATATCATTAGCGTCCTGGCCAGCTGCAATGAAAATCCAGCGGTAAGCCTTGAGAAATTAAATATAAATATAGTATATGCTGAAACCTCTTTGAGTAGAAGGCTGCTTTCAGAGGCCAGCAGTATATTTAACAAAAGCATTACCAACACCACTGATCAACGGCATAAAAGAACACTTCTTTCACTCAGTTACTTTCTTAGCACTGTTACGAT
This sequence comes from Bos indicus x Bos taurus, assembly GCF_003369695.1. Classification (NCBI taxonomy): domain Eukaryota; kingdom Metazoa; phylum Chordata; class Mammalia; order Artiodactyla; family Bovidae; genus Bos; species Bos indicus x Bos taurus. Next base: position 52,827,134 of record NC_040093.1, read on the forward strand.
CTGTTTATCATTTGCCTTTCTCAACAGACTGCCCCGGCTTCAGTCACTTCTGTATTCCCCCAGGGCTCAGGCTTGTACAAAGATGAAATGGAAGCATAATAAATATTTCCCCCAATATGCCTAGAAATAAACAATGTAAAATCCCACCCATCCAGGAGTGACATAGCTTAAGCTCAGCGAGTGTTATCTAGGTGTTGGCATAAACTCACTCTTCAGTCTACCTGTTAGAGTAATTGGAGTTATTTATTCTAGACTACTACATCAACTTCTGAGAGAACGCAGACCCATTTTGTTATTGATGGTGAAGCTTAAGATCTAGGTTTAACATTGAATCTCAGCAGATTATGTCTAGGAGACAGATCTGTTATTAAACTAGGGCAACCCAAAAGAAAATGGAGTGAAATTATGACATTTGAGAAAACTGAATCCAAAAATATTTGCTCAAGTATAGCTTTAAAGTTCACAAAATTATTCAAAATATTTGTAAGGACACATCACTGCCTCTTGACTCAGTGCTATTCCACTTCATGTACTGGCTACCTCCTGGAGGATGAGAAGAATTCCTACCAGAAGGGCTGAAGGACAAGTCCAGACTTTGCCACTAGGTGGACCATGATCTCCACCTCTCAGGGCCCCACCCAGTTTCCTTGGCTACAAAAGGAAGTCCTTGTTTTGGGTGAGCTCTAAGATTCCTCTCAACCCTGGTAGAATATATGTATCAGAGCTATACTCAATTTTTAATTAACCCAAACTCACTCACTTGGGAAGAGTACTTATTGCTCAAGCTAACTGGGGCTGGTCTTAGGTTCTACAAAAAGGGTATCTCCAAAGAACTGATTGACTCATTTACTGTGCTACAAAATAATTTCAGTGCTGATTATCATGATCAACAGCAAGGAAAGACAGTAGCCATTAAATGATACATTCTTCTGCAAAATGACTATTAAGCCCTTTAAAAAAAAAAAGGAGAGGGTAATACTAATTCTTCTAACAAGGAGAAAATATACCTTTTTTATTGATGTTAGATGGACGTGAGTCTGAGTGAACTCCGAAGTTGGTGATGGACAGGGAGCCCTGGAGTGCTGAGATTCATGGGGTCGCACGACTGAGCGACTGAACTGAACTGAACCTACTGTAGTCATCATTGCACAAGATATGTAAACCAAGTCATCATGCTGGATACCTTAAATTTACACAGTAATGAATGTCATTTCTCAATAAAAGTACACACACACACAAAAACGAATCAAGAGTCAGGAGACAAGGGAGGAAAAAAAAAGGAGTGGTAGTAAATAAAGGTGAACAAAGAGGAAAGCCCACAAATATAGTACAGGCAACATACAAAAATGGAGAAAAACTAAGGCATTCCTGCTGGTTTACCCTCAGGGCCACAGGCACCAGGTGAATTCCTTCTAATTCATTATTTTATTGTCATTTATTTTCACTTTTATTCTCATTATTCCTCACTTTTCCTACTCTACCTACTCTTCTTCAAGGATTTTTCTAGATAACCTAAAAGTACTCTAAGCAAAAAGAAAGTTAACTATTGTATCCAGTCATGAGAAAACGGGCATCTTTCCCATACAAACGTCCCCAGTTAACTTTTAATGCCAGTAAGGAAAGAAGCCAGGTACAATGGCAAATCTGCTCCCAGGGCTGCACAAAAACTAATATTCACGAATATCTTAGTTCACAAAGGTCACTACAGACAAAATTTCTTTAAAAAAAAAAAAAGGAAAGACACCTCTAAGTCTTGCTAACCAGCCAACTGCTTCAAGAGGCTGAAAGGATATGCTCTTCAGATCACTATGAATTTCATTTTTTGGAGTTTCTCAAGCACAGGAAATAATTATCGATAATGAGATCTACAAAACCATATCCAGGTTCAAATGAACGCTTGCCTCTTTTCCAGACTCCGGGAAACTAGACCAAAGTAAGACAGCAGAGATACTGCTCAAGATCCTGAAGAAGATTAAGACAGGAAGGAACGCTGGTCCCGCCCTACTCCACCTGGCCTGAGATAAACAAACAAGCCCTACACAGGGGATATACAAGGAGGCCACGCTGTTATTGCAGCACTGTCTTGCTTTAAAAGGAGCACCAATCACTTCCTTCCCATCGGTGTTGTGCAGGAGTAAGTATTGTGATGGTGTTACTTTCGGTTTCCACCAAACACCAGCGTGCTAAGTAGGGACTCCAGCCGGAACTGGGAGAGAACGGATTTGCCGCTGGTGTCAAAGAATGCTGTCGCTAGCCAGTGAGAAGAAGAGCCACCCACCCTCGCGCTTGTGCCACAAATAGGACCAAGACGTCGCAGCCATGCGGGGCTGCAGGGGAAGGGGCGGGCGTGAGGACCCCTCTCCGTGGAGGTACTGACGTCTGAAGGGACCATGTGTGACCTAGACGTGCACCCGCGGTGCCACCACCTCTGAGAACCCGGCCCGGCGCCGGGCCAGACTCCCCCACAAGGACTGCACCCCCGCGCCACTAGCGCTCGTCTTGTCGGAGGGCCCGAACACGCCGGGGCTGGAGCGCTGACGGCCCCGAGCTCACAGCCCGCCGGCCGCCCAGGCCGAAAGGTGATTCAGCAGCTCCCAGCCAGCGCGCCCTCGGCCCCTTAGACCCCCAGGCCCGGCGGCCCTCGGCCCGTCAGGCTCCCTGCCTCGACTCCCTCGGCCGCCCGGGCCCGGTCTTCCCGCAGCTCCCGCCTCAGCTCGCCTCGGCCCCTCCGCCAGGTAGCCCTCCGCTCGCCCGCCCTCTCCGGAGCCCCTCGGCTCGGCCGGGCCCCGCTGCCTCGGCCCCGAAGCCCCCGCCGGCCCTCAGACAGCGTCCGGCCCGCGGCACCCACCGAAGGTTCGGCGCTGTTTGAAGGTTTTCTCGGACGGCATGGCGCTGCAGGCTGGGTGGGGGCGGCGAGTTGGAGGCTGCGGGCGGCGGCAGAGGCGGCGACAGCTCCGACGGTGGCGACAGCGACTTCTCTTGTGTCTCCTTAGCCCGCAGCCGCGTCAGGTGACCTGCGCGGCGTCCCGGGAGGCGGGGCCAGGGGCGGGCCTCAGCGGCCGCCATGGCGGGCGTGGCGGAAGCGGGCCGCGCGCAGCGGCCGGGGCGGGGTCGAAGCGCGTGAGTGGCGAGGAGCGAGCCGCACGCATGCGCAACGGGTCAGGCCCGGGCTCGCGGGAGCGAGTTGGCGCGCGGCGACCGGCCACTGGCCGGGGGCGCGCGAGCCCGGAACCTGGCCGTCCCCCTCGGGCACGTGCCCGGCAGACGCGCGCGGTTCTCCTTCCCTGGCAGAGATGCAGGGGCGCGGCCTCGCTCCTGTTCCTGGTGCCAGTTACGGTGGCCAGCGATGTTTCCACAGGAAAATAAAGGCCTGTTGTGCCCCTGCCTTCTCAGAGCTCACAGCTAGAAGCTGCTGGTTCTTTTCCGTCGGCGGCTTTCTGTGTCTTTGTTTCCGTTGGCTTTCCACGTCAAGGACATCTCAGTTTTCTCTTCTAAGGAAACTGTCAACTGGTAACTTCCATCACACATTGTCCCAACTGGGAAAAGAGCCAAAACTGCGTTATTTCAGGTTATGGTCAGTCGAGTCTGGCTTTGGAGAAAGTCCGTGCCCTGGGCTTGACATTCGGCCTTAGGTGACTTCTGGGGTGGAGGGGGCCCTGGGCATCATCTGCAATGGCAGGGCCCTGGCCTGTCCGCACTTGGCAGAGTTCACTACCTTTCACTGATCTCCGCTCTTCTCTCAAATAGGGAGCCTTACCCAAATTCAGTCCTCACAGTCTTTCAGTGACTAACTGGCAGAACTGCGTTGAATACCTAACCATTTTTCTCAGTCCCAGACTCATTTGTACTATATTTTAGAACTCCAGGTGTTTGCTGAGGAGCAGATGGAAGTGACCTGGTAGAATATAAATCTCTATGAAGCGTTTAGTGAGCAAGTCAGTTATTGCCCAGTTCAAACATCTAATAAACAGCTTTGTGAATGAACAGCACTTGATTCTTTGACTGTTTTTGCTTTTTAATATCTTGGACTTTGAAAGTGTTCTCCCCTTTTTTGAGTTGGAAAAAGCCTTTCTTATAATGTCTGATAAAGTATTTGGATTGTGCTAATGAACATTTATTATACAAACATACAGAACCTACTAAAACATAGCTCTCAAAAGGGTTCCAGTGCAGCTGGAATTTCCTTTACAGAGAAGCAAAGTCTGTCGTATAATCACCCCCACTCAGAACAATGCTGTTAGTTGTGGCTCTGCGCTGTATCACTGTTCACAAAAGAACACTGTATTGGGCATATGTCACTTTCCCAGGTTCCCCCCCCCACCGCCCTTTCTGTCACAGTTCTTTACCTTGAAAAATCTCTGATAAGGTACAGTTAATAAAGAGGACTTAGGGACTTTCTTGGTGGTCCAGTGGCTGAGACTCCATGCTCCCAATACTGGAGGCCTGGCTTCTCTTCCTGGCTGAGGAACAAGATCTCACATGCTGCAACTAAGGGTTCAAATGCTGCAAGATCATAACTCAAAGATCCTGCCCGCTACAGCTAAGACCCGGCATAGCCAAATACAATTAGCAAATAAATTTTTTAAAAACAAGACTATATAGAATCCAATTAAAAAATAAAGAGGACTTAAACATTCTATCTGGTTTCCAAAGGAAGGTTTTAAGCTCCATGGGCATTCTTAGTATTTTTGTATTTATTCTGCAAAGATTGGGATGGGGGGAATCCAGTAAGAGTACCCACCTTCTCCCAAACACAAAATGATCAGTTTCGAAGTCTCCATGAGAGTGTGGACGGTGAATTGCTTTCTTTTCTGGGTTTTTACGATATTGAGTATTGACTGGTGAGTGCTTTTTTGGCTTAATTGCTGCCTTGTAAGAAATGGACTTTTTGTTCCCTTGCTGGACAACTGCTCCCAATGCAAGAAGAGTGAAAAAAAAATCGATATCAGGCATATGGAACTGGGGGGAGGGTAAAAAGGGTTTCATATTTTCTAGTCCCTTAGGCATCCATAAAGCTTTACCAGATTACCTCAAGCCTTGGGTTCACTACCCCAGGGATTACCACAAGGGCTATAATAGTGATGGGGCAGGATTACTCTATGATTTTTCAAGTATTGAAGTCCATATTAACAGTGATTGGTATGGTCTTATCTTAAATTCCTACTTGAATTTAAAACCTCACAACCCCATAGGTATCTCAGAAAATCATTTAAAGCAGTTGGTGTGTAAAGTTATCTCATGAGCCTGAAAGAGAAGCATATTGAAATAAATTATATTTAAAGTTGACTAATTTGTTATATGCAAACAAATATCAACCAATAAATACTGTAACTTCACGTGAATTTTGAAAACAAAGGTACTTAAATGTGAAAAATTTCATGTGCCCTCAGATTGCAGTTCAATAGACATTCAATGTAAATGATATTCAATGTAAATGATATTCTGAGTGGTCAGTTAATATCACTCATATAGAATCCAATTAAAAAATAAAGAGGAGTTAAACATTCTATCTGGTTTCCAAAGGAAGGTTTTAAGCTAGTTAATATAAGCATAGCAAGATTTATTTTTAAACAAATAGCAAATATGACTCATCTTTTAAATAATCTACATAATGTACAGAAGAACAAATCTGTCTTGTGAATTTATTCAGTGCTTTCTCCAGAAACCTCATGGTACTTTTTAAACTATCACATAATCATTCTAGAAAGCCAAGCAGGGTCAGTTTTAAATAGCTCTCACCCTATTCCTTTTTCCTAACATGAAATGACCATAATCGTGGGGGATATAAGGTAACTGCTAGAATATGATGTCCCAGCATTAGTGAAGTAATGCTGTAAATCATGTTACCACGCTATTTCTGCGAATCTGTAAATAAGGCATGAAACGTTAACCTGCACTACAGAACATGTTAGGGTTATTTTGCCACACTCAGTATGGAGGGCAAGTCACACTGAGCTTTAAGTTCAGCTCTTCAGGCCTGCCCGGCCTGTCCCGCCTCTTCTCTTTCTGATTGGGAGAGATATCCAACCCTCCTTGTTGTCTGGGCTACTATTGGCTGTTGGTCCAATCAGTCTTGTGTCATCCCTGCTCTTTAGCACAAGTAAACAAACAAGTATTGCTCAAGAGCAGTGTCCTGGCTATTCTCAGAAAGGATTCAGCCAGGAGGGTGTTGCAAGTGACGCCCCATAGCTTGCAGTCTTTCAGAATGTCTTCACCGGGTCCAGGAGAGAGTGTCCAGAGCGAAAGAGGCATGGCGCGCGGGAGAACTTCCTCTCTCCCATGACGCCCTGGCTCTCCTGTACAACTTCAAAAATCAACACCCCGGTGACTGCAGGAAAACGATCTCAAATCACTCCTACAACCTAATACTATCTCTTAAGTGAGCATGTAACATGTTCATGTAACCGGCTGGCCTTTCACAGGCCTTTTTCTTTGTTATAGTCATTTGTTCCTTTAATTGTAAACAAATTCTGAAGGACTGCTCTTTTTCCAGCTTTTGCCCATATATGCTGCTGTTGAGACTCATAAGAGTCTCACACCAAATCTCTTGTTTAGCCTTTGAATATTTTCTATTCTCTCCACTCACCTTGATTATTTCTTCTGAGCAGATGCCATTTTCAAATCTGGATTCTGAGAACCAGCATGGGGAAGTTGACAAGGCTTTCTTAAGTCCAAGAACTACTATTTTCCATGACTTTTGAGGCAATCAGTTGAAAAGTGCCTTGCCCTGTACACTACTAATTTCCTTAGATAGGAGTTCTCAATAACAAAGAGTTCCCTCTTGTAATTCCAAGAGGGAATGTATTGGGAGCATGTAGTCATTTGGTAAAACAAATGATTTTGTGGTACAACTGCTGTGGAAATGGTATGGAAGTTTCTCAAAAGATTAAAAACAGAACTACCATCAGTTCAGTTGCTCAGTCGTGTCTGACTCTTCGTCACTCCATGGACTGCAGCATGCCAGGCTTCCCTGCTCATCATCAATTCCTAAAGCCTGCTCAAATTCATATCCATCAACTTGGTAATGCCATCCAACCATCTCATCCTCTGTCATCCCCTTCTCTTCCTGCCTTACATCTTTCCCAGCGTCAGGGTCTTTTCCAATGAGTCAGTTCTTCACATCAGGTGGCCAAAGTATTGGAACTTCAGCTTCAGCATCAGTCCTTCCAATGAATATTCAGAACTACCATATGACCCAGAAATTCCACTCCTGGATATATATCTGAAAAGACCCCACTAATTAAAAAAGATATCAATACACATACCCCAATGCTCATATCAGCATTATTTACCATTGCTGAGATATAAAAGCAACTGAAGTGTCCACAACATTCATCAACAGATGAATGGGTAAAAATGTGATGTACATATGCACATACAATCAGGCATAAAAATGAACAGAATTTTTGCCATTTCCAGCAACACAGATGGACTTGGAGGACATTATGCTTAGTGAAATAAGCCAGAGAGAGAAAGAAAAATACTGTATGATATCACTAATATGTGGAATCCAAAAAAATACAACAAACTCTAGTGAATATAACAAAAAAGAAGCAGACTTTACAAACATGGGGAACAAACACTAGTGGCTACCAGTGGAGAAAGTGAGGGAGGGGCACAAGAGGGGTGGGGAGTGGGAGGCACAAGCTTATATGTGGAATCTAAAAAATACAACAAGTGAGGCAGCTACTCACCTGAGTCTGCCTGCTCTCCCACTGTGAGCATACTTTCACTTAATAAATCCTCACTTTGCTTTCTTGGAAAAAAAATAAATTAAAACTACAACAAACTAGTGAATATAACAAAAAGATGACTCACAGATACAGAGAACTGGTGGTTACCATGGGAGGTGGCAACACAGGAGTGGGAGAGGCACAAACTTTTGGGTGTGAGATAGGCTCAAAGGTGTACTGTATTACACAGGGAATATAGCCAATATTTTGTAATAACTGCAAGAAAAAGTAACCTTTAAAATTGTATACAATTTAAAAAATTTTCCATTTAAAAAGATCTCTTCTATCTAATCTTCCCTCATTTTAGCATGAATGTATCCTCTTTGGCGTTTTTTTGTAAAGGATCCAGTTCTACATAACGGGCTGTAAAAGCTTCAAGGACACAAAGCTTTCAGGGTTCAATGTGTAATTGTTTTCTGCGATAGCCTAAGTCTTCCCCTCTGGTTCTTCTCCCCCATTATGGATTACCACAGTTCTCATGGTCATCCATTTCTTTCTGTTCTAATGGTCAGCACAAATTCAAACCTTTAACATCTTTGTGGGTTATTGTACACAGTCTTTTATTGTTCCTGCTGTCAAAAATGTAGATTTAGGTATATCTTTTAACTGAATTATACATAATTCAAATTATGAACATGGTTAACCATTCTTAAAAAGATGGAAATTTAACCAAACTATTTTGTACATTTTAATATACCCTAAAACTTTTCTAGAAGAATATTTTATTAGTAGGACCTAGTAATGAGTAGACAGATTAAAAAAAAACAAATTGAAATATACAGCAGCAAAGTGCATGCTTTATAATCTATGGATCCACGTAGAACATAGCATGTAGGTTAGTCAGGCATTCTGTAAATACTTATCACATGAGTTGACGCATTTCTGTTTGCTGAGACTTCCTAGCTTGGATGGGGATGGCAATGATCCACAAGGCTTCTTTAAATCTGTTTGGTTCACATTCCTCCCTTTGTAGCCATCTAGCCAGTTTGTTGTTCTTCACTCAGCCAACGTGTAGTCAGTACACATTTGCCTATTACGTGATGTATGCTAGCATGTCTGTCATGCAACAGAGGATACAGCTGGTGAGGCTGCTACCAGAGGAAGCACGTGTTTGTAATAAAACAAATGATGGTGCAGTAATAAAGGGACATTCCGGGAAGGGGTACCATTTGAGGACGAGGTGGAAGGGGTGACTGTTTACTGGCACAGACTGGGAAGAGGGTTTTCCTGGCAGAGGAGACAGCTTGAACAAGGGGCAGGGATGTGACAAGGCATGGTGCGTTCCCACTAAGGAACTGGGTGGCTCCCATTGAGAGATGTTTGGAGACAGGAGATGCTGCCAGACCTGGAGGTTAGGCCTGGATTGTGAAGTACTCTGTGTGATGTGATACGGAGTCAATGGGGTCATTAAATACTAATATTAAATAGGTGAGTGAAGCATGACTCTTCTTTTGTTTCTGTGTTACCACTTGCAGGAGGCGAGTTCTGATAACAGGCTAGAGGACAGTTTGAAAAAACACCCAGATACAGGGAAGGCAGTCACAAGCTGTTTTTCAATTGCCCGGAGCTGAGATAGTCAAGGTTTGAAGTCCAGCATTGTTACTTTTGTCAAAAGATGCACTTCCCTATTTATGGGATTCTGTGGACTGGGGTAGGCAGCCTCTTTTCTGCTTGGAGACCTCCTTAGGGAAGTAGTGAAGAGCCAGGACCTTGTGGAGGCTGGGCCCAGGGAACTGGTGGAGTCATTATTTTTCAATCTGAGTAGAAAGAGCAACACTGACCAGAAACACTGGAGTGGTCTGTGGATTCTTAGCTTCCATATGGGCTCTGGGCAGTTGCTCCAGCACTTCAGGGTGTTGACGTGAGTCTGGACCAGAAAGGAGTTGGGCTCATCCAGGCAGAGGTCTGCTTCCATAATCTCGTAATCACATCCTTCTCTCTGGAAATGACAGTTTCTTGTTATTAGTGCTGCTTAAGGGGAAGCCGCTGTCACAGGAAGGCTTTGTGTCACCCCTGCCCCAGGCCCCAGCTGGCTTCCCGTCTAGAACCCACAGTACCCTCCAGCACAGTAAACAAGGTAATCAGGGCACAGAAAGGTCATATAGATCTGATAGACAGAGTGCCTGAAGAACTACAGACAGAGGTTCATGACATTGTACAGGAGGCAGTGATCAAGAAAAAGAAATGCAAAAAGGCAAAATGGTTGTCTGAGGAGGCCTTACAAATAGCTGTGAAGAGAAGTGAAAAGCAAAGGAGAAAAGGAAAGATATACCCATTTCATTTGAAAAGACCCTGATGGTGGGAAAGATTGAAGGCGGGAGGAGAAGGGGGTGACAGGATGAGATGGTTGGATGGCGTCACTGACTGGATGGTCATGAATTTGAGTAAACTCCAGGAGTTGGTGATGGACAGGGAGGCCTGGTGTGCTGTAGTCCATGGGGTAGCAGAGTCAGACTGAGCAACTGAACTGAACTGAAGATCATATAGACTACCCACCTAGTGTGATTTCCCCTTTTTATTGCAATCAGGGTAGAAATAAGTGAATGTCAGTTTTTAAATAACAAAGGCACAATTTAGGGTCCGACTTGGCTTAACTAGTTCCAGGTGCTGTAAGTTTGTGTTGTTCCCCTAATCACACCTTATATGACCCTTCTGGGTCATGGGGAGGTGTGGTGGGGGTGTCCTTGTGCGCATCCTGAATTATTCTCTGAGGGGGGATCCTTGAGATGTACACTGGGGGTCCTTTGAAACTTTTGGTGGGGTTCTTGGGATCCTGCAGGGAGTTCTTCCAGGCCTTCCTGGGAGGTCCTCAGAAGAGTGTTCTCTGGGCTACCCTGGGAGGTTCTTCATGCAAGGGTGCTCAGGGGGGTTTTAGAGGTCCTGAGGGTTCTAAGAGGGCTCCTTTGGGCCTTCCTAAAGGGTCTGGGGCTGGTATCCTCTGAGCCTTCATGGGGGTCAGAAGGAGGACTCTCTTCCAGGCCTTTTTGGAGGATTCTCCAGAGGGTCCTCAGAGCCTTTCTGGAGAGTTCTTGGAATCCCCAGGGGTCTTTTTGGTGCCTTCCTGGGACGATCCTGTGCGGGTGTCCTCGGGGCTTCCCTGGATGGTTCTTTGGGGATCCTCAGGGGGATCCTTGGGGGGCTCCTTGAGGCCTTCCCGAGGGTCCTCGAGAGAGGGTGTCCTCCGGTTTCCCTGGGGGTCCTCTGGGCCTTCCCAGGGGGTTCCTTGGGGATCCTTGGGGGGAGCTCTGGAGGGGGCCTTAGGGCCTTCCCGAGGCATTCTCCGGGGGCGGGGCGGGGGGGGGTGGCCCTCGTAGGGTCTTCAGGGTGACCTCTGGGAGAGCTCCAGTCCGGTACTCAGGAGGTGGTGAGTTCGGCCCTCACAACCGGCAGCACGCCATCTACTGCCTACCTGTCGTGTGCGCTCAGTCGGGAAGGGGCGGCCGTCGTGCGTTTGTCGGTGACATTCCTTTCCCGTGCTCTGTACTGGCGCGCGACTGGAGGCCCGCAGTCCTCAGGTGAGCGGAGGCCAGGGCCGCCTGGGACCGGTGGGGCTGCGAGGAGAGGGACCTAATGAACCCTGAAGGGCGGTCGAGGCGGGGGGCTTTTCGGCTACGCCAGCCCAAGACTTTTCGGGTCCCCTCTGGTGGGCTGGACCAAGCCCCAGACAGGGACTTCGGCAATGTACTAGAGGCGTGGCTTAGCTGTCGGGAGGGGCGGGGCCTCGAATCCCGGGGGGGTTGGGGGGGGGGTGCCTTGGTTTCCCCGCCCCCCAGGGGGGCGGGGCTTGGCTCTCTGAAGGGGCGTGGCGAGCAGGGCTCTCCCAGGGGTGGTGCTCGGCTCCCCCGGGGGGCGGGACTCCGCGCTCCTGGGGACGGGGATAAAGCTCCCTGGAGGGGCAGGAATAAGGCTCCCTGGAGGGGCGTGGCGTGGAGTGGCGGGGCCGGGCTCTCCGGCCGGGCGGGCGGGGCTCGGCTCTCGGGCGGCGCGTGCGCACGGGCGGCGGCGGCGCGGCGGCCGTCAGTCGCCGGCATGGCGGTGTGCGCTCGCCTCTGCGGCGTGGGCCCCTCGCGGGGATGCCGGCGACGCCAGCAGCGCCGGGGCCCGGCCGAGACCGCGGCGGCAGACAGCGAACCGGACACGGACCCCGAGGAGGAGCGCATCGAGGCGGGCTCGGCGGCGCTGTCCGGGGCCGGGGGCGACCGGAGCGCGGGCCCCTCGTCGCCCCCGCGATGCTCGCTGCTGGAGCTGCCGCCCGAGCTCCTGGTGGAGATCTTCGCGTCGCTGCCTGGCACCGACTTGCCCAGCCTGGCCCAGGTCTGCACCAAGTTCCGACGCATCCTGCACACTGACACCATCTGGAGGCGGCGCTGCCGGGAGGGTGAGTGCGCCGGGGCGGGGCCTGGGCCCCAGGGGGCTTGACTGGGAGGGGGTGGGGTGGGGTCCCCACGGGCTCTGGAAGGGCAGCTGCCATCGAACAGGGATCCAGGGGGGAAGGTTCCAGCCGCCGGGTGCTGCTGTGACCCCAGGGGCCCTTGCCACAGATCCGGGGCGCGGGTTCCGGGCGCAGCGGAGTTCATGGGGTGCTCAGAGAGGGTTGAGGGGGTCTCCCAGCTACGGGGGCCAGGACGCCGAGGGCAGTGACGCGAGCTGGGGCTGGGTTTAGGCCGGGGAACTAGCTGACGTCTGTGACACCCTTCTCGGTCCCCAGCCCTTGGGGGCGGAGCTGACGAGATCGATGAGGGTGAACTTGAATAGTTAGGGGAGTCCGAGGGTTTGGACGGTCTCGAGGGCGAGGACCTGGTCTATGAAGCGGTGGGTTGTGAGGCGGGCATTGCTGGAGGGCGCTTATGCCCCGCTCAGGGATGCTGATGTCCGAAGTGAGGGTGGTGAATAGTTTTGTAACAAATCCCCTGAAAACAGCTTTACTTAACCCAGAACGTTGACAGATCTCTGCTGTTCACTAAACTCTAGAGTTTCGGTAAAAAGGATAGGTAAGAAGAAAAATCAAACAATGAAGGACAACAAAGGGAAGAAAGTAAAAAAATCATCAGAGATCCTTGCTATCAAAGATAAGCCACTCTTAAAATTTTGGAAAACATCTCTCCATACGCACATGTGGAGTCATGTACACATTTTTCCGTAAATGGGACCGTATCATTTATGATTTCATAGAGGGTTCAGTATAAAAAAGCTTCATAGTGTTCCACTGCCTGTGTATGCCACAGGCTAGTCCTTTACTGTTAGACTTTTAAGCTTGCAGTTTTTCCTTGTGCCATCGAGACTGCCTTTGTGCATTTTATAGGAATTGGTGGGACTTACATATACCTTTTAGAACTTCTGAGACTATCTTCTTGGGGTATAACTTTCCAAAGTGGGGTTGTGGGCAGCAGGGAGGCTGTCCATCTTGATAACACCTTACATACTCATTGCCCAGCTGTTGGTATTTACACCCCCAGGAAGACTTCATGAGAAGGCCTGTTTCCCCAAATCCTCTCCAGAGGGAGGTCAGTCAGTTCATCATCTTTCTACCATAAAGCTCAGTGGTCAACCCTCAGGATTGGTCATCAGTGGCTAGACTCTGTTTATCTGCTCTGAGATCCTGGACATGCTGCTTCCCTGGCCCAACTGTTATTGGGAAGTGCTGAGGGTAAAATGAGATGATACAGATGAAGCCCTCACACCCTAACTGGTGATGATGCTTCACGGCCATTTTAATTTCACCTCTTTCGGAGGCAAAGAGAGTTCCACCTTTTCATTTGCTTTGTTTTGCATTTTGTACCCTTGTGAGTCCCAGATTTGTCACAGATGTTGCTTTGAGCGTTGTGAGTTTCTCCATCAGTCAGCCAAACCTGTATGGTGGTCTCCAGGGGATTGTCTCTGGGGAAACTGTAAGATGTGTAGGAACAGAGGCTAACAAGACTTCTGTGTGACCAGAAAGCTCAGAGGTGTGCCACAGAGTAAAATTAATCAGAGGTACAGCTCAGGACAGGTTCTTACAACTTCTAGTGGAAATATGAAAAGTCCTCCTGAAGATGTAGAAAGGCATGAGGGCAGATGGAGGACGACAAGCCCTTCCTTTCCTGCTCTTGTGCCTCTCAGTGCAGCTCTCTGGGGACAGCAGACACCGTGACAGCTGGGTCAAGGCCTCCTCTTCACCAAGGTGGCCTGGGCAGCTGGGAGAATTTTCCCTCTGAGAAATTAAAAAAATGAAAGACAAACATGGTAAAGCAGATGCCTTCTTAGTCATCCCCAGTAAATAACAGTTAAGTCTTCTATCATATTTGCTTTTGATTTTTCTCCTTCTTTTTTTTTTTAAAGAAAGCCTTCTAGCCAGCTCTCAAATCCCTCCAGATCAGCCTTGTCTTTCCCACCCCCAAGAAGCAGCCACGTTTGTGGGTGGCTTTTACTTGTATATACATACACCTGTAACATCCCCAACATTGTCTTATTGTGCTTTAGTTTTTTGGAAATATATCATCCGTGAGTATTATGCATCTGTCAACTTGTGTTTTTAAATTCTGTCTATGTTAATACATTTAAATCTGGTTCCAGCTTCCTGAGCACTGTGTGGTGGTTCATAATTTGGAGAGGCCGTGTGTGGTCCTTTGCTCGTTTTAATTTTTCTCACTGCACACAGTGTGATAGTGAACGAGCTCATATGTTTCCTTGGATGCAGTTAAATTTGATAATTTCTCTGAGGAATATATCCAGAACTGGTGTCGCTGAGGTAGTGGGTTATGAGTTTTGTAGTTTTGCTAGAAACTGGCCAGTTATCTTGCGGGGGGGTGGTGATTTTTCACTCCAGATATTAACAGGTGTGTTTTCCTCTTTGCACATCTGTCACGAGGCGTGCACAGGCAAGACACTGAAGGTAACAGGAGTGCTCTGTGCTCATCACAGAGCTGCCTTTGTGGTCTGGGTTCGTTATGTCGTTTAATCCAGTGTCCCCTAAAGTTTTTCTGGTTTGAACCATTTGTTTCTAAAAATCTGTGCCAATCTGGGTGAGAAACAGCATCTCATTTAATTTGCAGATGGCTGATAACTCATGAAGATGCGCATTTAAAAAAATATAATTATTGGGACGCTTTGGTTTCTCTTATTTCTGTGTCCTTAATCTTTGCCCCTTTCTCCATTGTGATTTTTTTATTATTGATTTGCAAGTTTTATTTAATCTGGATCAATTTCTGTTTAATATATGCAGAACATTTTCTCATAGTCAATAGTGCTTTACTTTCAAACTTCACTTATAGTCACTTTTGCAAAAGTTACAGCATTGATCAATGTTATGTACTGGTAGCTTTCGGTTTAAGTAATGATTGTCATCCTGAGGTTATGGAGGTTGTCAACAGCCGGGTCTTCAGTTTCACTTGTTTGTTCTGGTAACTTTAACTTCCAGTTCATCTGGGTCCAACGTTGGATGGTTGGCAGTCCCATGTAGCATTAACAGGCATCCCATAGGGTTAGTGTAATTACGACTGGAGTATGTATAAGGATAGTCGTGCGTGAGACAAGTCTCATTTCTCTGAGTCCCTAAACGTCTTCCATCCTGAACTAGACATTTGGTTGTGGTGGGAGATAAGGTCAAAGTCATGTGCACAGAGGCAAAAACCAAAACGATCCCAGCCTTGGTGAGCAGGAGGTGGGTGGTCGCAGCCTACTGCAGTCCTGGCTCTGAAGCCCCAGGTCCAACCCTGACACTTGTTAGTGTTCTGGGAGGACGAGTGAGGTGTTAGTGAGTGTGCGTGTTTACCGCTCAGTGTATGTACCTTTGCTTTCTGTGTTTTGATAATCAGTTTTCCCAGAGGAGAAGACAAGCAATCTGGGGAAGAGGGTGCTGCACACCTGTGTTTTGTTTTTAAAAATTTTTTTAATTAAAATTTGTTTTCTTGCGGGCAAGACATGCGAGTCAGGGGCTCTTTTTAAAATGAGAGGATGACTTGGGGGCAGGTGGAGAGTGGTGGGGGAGGGGCCCTAGAAACTTAGAGTGAGGTGGCTGTTACAGTGCTAGTGCGAATCTCACAATTTTTCAGTGTCCTAGCAGTGGTAAATCAATAATAATAGATCAGTAGTTTTTATAGAATTTGGTTTTCTGAGCCCCCTGCCTAATGGAGCTGTTGGATTAAATAGTTTCTTTCGGCAGGTGAAAGAAAGTTGCTACTCAGAAGCCAAATATGTGCTTCTGTTTTGGGGGCAAGTACACCAAATAAGTGATATCTCCCCTCTTATGGGAAAGCAGAGCAGCTCTGGCCTGCAAGGCAGCACGGGGTCGGGAGTGAGCTGTGTTCCGCCTCTCCCCGTTTCCAACCCCTGCACCCCCCCACCCCCCAGCCGTGTTTTGATGCATCACTCCTTTGGCTCCAGGCCTCCTGCAGTTACTTGCTTGTGGGGCTATAAATAAGCCGTCATTTCTCAGAGCATAGGGCAGAAGCCAAGTCCATTCTTTGCCTTTGACCCTGACGAGGCTTTTCTTGGTTAATACTTCACCGTTTAGTTGGTGAATTCTGAAACACTGGCCATTTTTAACACGGTTCATCTCTGCGGCACTTTGTGAGGTCTACCTGAGGCTAATGCGTCTAGAAAATTCAGACTGTGATTCCAACTCAGAGCATTCAAATGATAGCAAAAGATATATTTAGAAACAAAGGAAATGCTCACACATAAAGACATAGAGACATAAAGTCAGGTTTCAACTATATAGTATATAATTTGCCCATTTCTTCTCTTGATGGTAAGTGCCTCAGTGACCCCTGGAATAATATTTGTATAATATTTTGATCAGTTGTAAGTCTAAGGTGGGCTGAAATTCCATCATAATTAGAAATATCCTTTTCCCATAATGTTTGAGCTGTATGACAGAAATAGGAAAATCAAAAGTAATATTCAGTTTTGTATTTGCATACAGAAGAAAACACTGTTTCTGTTCTGTTTAGTATGCTGACATGAAATGTGAAAAATGTGGCTTTTGATAAACATGGCTGAGCGCGGAAGGATCATCCAGGGAGGAGGTGACGTGGGCAGGTTGTTGGCTCTGGGAATATTTTATGGTTCTCGTTAAGCAATGCCTGTTGAGCCTGCTTGTTCTGGGGGTGTGGGGTGGGTGGTGGTGTATAAACAGACTGTCCAGGTAGGAGGAGCAGCATCCCTGTCCCAGTCAGGAGAAAGAGGAAGCCAGGTTGCCTCCTGGACACACAGCAGGGTCTCAGAACTGGAGGGAAGCCCTTATCCTGTCCTGCTTTGTTCAGTGGCAGGACTACAGGCTCTTTATTTTTGGGAGTTGCATCATGTATGCTGCTCCACAGAGAAACCTAATCCTTCCAGTTAGCAGAGTAGGAGGGCTGCAGGAGACGCTTCCTCTTAGCGGACATCGCTAGCCTCAGAGCAGCAAGCTAGAAAGCGTGTCTGGCCCCCAGGAAGTGCTGAGCCAAGATTCCCCCTTGGCCATATTTAACTGGACAAACACAGGTGCCTTGCCAGGAAGAACTGCTGGGCTGTAGTCACTGTTTGCTGTGTTTACAAAGTGGTTATGTAATTCAGTTGAGGATCTTGGTTTGTCTTTCTGGCTGGAAGGAATGTGTCTTTGGGACTTTGGAGGAACCACGTCCTTTGAGAAGCCCAGGACTGGTCCAGGAGGTGGCTTGGGTTCTCACTCATGAGTCAGCATCCTTTGCCAGTGATGCCCTCATTGTCTGCCCCACGGTGATGGGCAGGGGAGGAACCTGGAGTAGCCCCAGCAGGCCTGCTTGCTGAATATTAGTGGGGTGTCGGGGAGTGTCTGAAATCTGAGAGGAGGTCTGGGGAGACGTGATGGCAGAGTCAGACTCTTGCTTACCCCCTGGTCTCAGGAGTGGGTGGTGAGACCCAGCAGGGGTGCCTGTAGCAGGAATAAGTGTCTAAGAATGACAGATGGGCCTCAGTGGGAGTGGGGCTCCCTTGGCCAGTGGGTGCCCATCATGGAGCTGGACAGGGTCAGCATCTTCTGGCTGGAGGGGCGAGGCTCCTGTTGGCACTGAGGCTGTTCATCTTTGCAGAGGTGGAGCTGGTTGGGAAGAAGTCTCATTGACTGTGTAGGTGGTATCAGCTGTCCTGGGGAACTGTTTGCTTAGCAGCCTGAATATTCTAAGTGTTTAATAGGAAATGCCCATGGGCTGCGTCTAGGTTTGGTTTTTACATTCGTCCATCCTGAGATGCGCTGGCTGCAAAGTGCTTTTCCAGATCTGCTACATTATTATTATTTTTTTTTTTTTAAAAAGGCATTTCGTGCAGTTACAGTAACAGCTAAGAAAAGTAGCAAGCTGTGGGACACATAGGAGTTTGGAACCTGTGCTCTGCTGTTGGAGGGGTGTCCTCAGAGCAGGAGACCTGAAAGCCAGTTGCCTGAAACGCCCCCACCCCAAGCCTGATGGACCCCCCCTTCTCCACCAGCTCCCATCCCTGCCTCTGCCTCCTTTTACAGCCTCAGAAATTCCAACCATACTTTATTAAGGGTTATAATTATCCCCTAATCTAGCGCAAACAAAAATGAACTATATTTCCAATCAATATTACCTTTTGGTTTTGTTTGGGGAACTGAGTTTACAGCAGGTGGGAGACGACCCAGCCGCATTCCCCCAGCCCCCTTCCTCCCACTGCTGCCTTCTGGGGGCCACGGCTGGGCCCCAGCCTTTCTTCTGCCTTTGCCTTGCCTGGCAGTGCAGTGGCCTCCGCACCAGACCCCCTACCTGTGCCTCCAGGTGTGTCTCTGCCGGCTCCACCCACAGGTCGCCCCATCTGGGCGCTTTGCTGCCTGAGCCTGTCAGTGCTCCTGCGTTGCCCTGGACCCCCACCCCCGTCTCTGGAACAGCAGGATGACCTGCTGTTCCCACTCTCATCCCGTGTGCGCCTCGCTTGCGTCAGAGTTGGTCCTGGCTCTGTGGCCATCCAGCGTGGCAGAGCCCTCCTGAGTGGCCTTTATTGGAGCATGGGGCTGAGTGCCCTGTAACTGCAGACTCCAGGACTGGTGCAGCCCATAGACGGATGTCACTAACTTTGTCACCTTCGATTCTGACACAGAGTGCCTGTACGTCCTAGCCACAGCAGGCACAGGCACCAGCTCCGTTCACTTCCGTTTGTTCTTCCAGG
Organism: Bos indicus x Bos taurus; assembly: GCF_003369695.1. NCBI lineage: Eukaryota > Metazoa > Chordata > Mammalia > Artiodactyla > Bovidae > Bos > Bos indicus x Bos taurus. Next base: position 52,845,985 of record NC_040093.1, read on the forward strand.
GTCTTGGGAAGTAGCATGTGACCCTTGGGTCCTCCTGTAGAGGCGAGAGAGTGGAAAAGAGAGGAGAAAACTCTTACCCGTCCCCACCCGTGGAGACAGAAAAGACCTCCTGCACATTAAGAAACACGTCTGTGGTTGGGGGCTTGGGTAAAACCTGGGCAGCAAGGGACCTCACTGGACGGGAAGTGAATGAGGAGGGCCGGGAGCCCCTGGCAGTCGGGTCACAGGAGGATGCAGCTTCAGTGTTGACTCAGCCCAGATTCCTGGCCTGTTTTTCCCTCTTGGCGAAACATGCATTAAATAGCTTTTCGGAAATTTCCTGATTGGAATATTTGGAAGTGGCAATTTAAATTTTTTCTTAATTGTGGTAACATATACACAAAGTGAAATGTACCACTTTGACCTTTTTGAAGTGGGCAGTTCAGCGGCATTACCTGCATTCACGTGGCTGTGCAGCTATCACCAGAACTATGGCCAGAACTTTTCCATCTTCCCCAGCGGCTGCTCAGTCCCCATGACACAGTAACACCCCGTTTCCCTTCCGCCAGCACCTGGCACCCTCCATTTCTACCTTCTGTCTCTGAATCGGGCCGCTCTCGGGACTTCGTATCAGCGGGACCATACAATGCTGCCCTTTTGCGATGGGCTCATCTCACTCAGCACAGCGTCCTTAAGGTTCAGCCAGGCTGTGTCAGGTGTCTGCCTCTCTTCCTTTTTAAGGCTGAGTAATATCCCACTGTGAGGATGGACCTGTTTTACTTATCCGTCATCTGTCAATGGACACTGGGGTTGCCCCCACTTCTTGGTTATTGTGAACCATGCTGCTGTAAGCAAAGGTGAACACACATCTCTGAGTCTACTTTCATCTCTTTTGAGAATGTACTAGAAATAGGGTAATAGCTGGATTCTATGTTTAATTTAAATTTCCTCAAGTCTAGCTTAGCCAGCCATTTTTCTCCCCCTTCCCAAACTATTTTTTTTTTTAGACTGTGTTGCTGGTTTTAGAGTAGACACTTTCAAAAAAGACTTTCACAAGCTGCCTGATGTACTAGTTTAGCAAGGAAACTTTTTGAATTGCTGGCAATTAGAAAGCAGCTGTGGGCAGCATGGTTTGGTGTGCTAACTGTAACCATCTTGGGCAGGAGGATGAGTTTTTCTGGGAGGGAGGCTCGGTGATGGTGTAGGTTCACTGGCCTTACTGCTACTTTATGGCATTTCCCCAGTGACTTATGGAAAGGTTTATAGAACAGTCAGAGGAGGTGGAATCGTTCCTAGCCACAACTTTAAAAAAAAACAGCCTTTCCCATCACGTGGAAAATACCGAACATTTCTTGCAGGAACATTTGGGTCAGAATGACATTGTTCTGCTTTGGTGAATGTATTATCTTTGGGGAACATTGAGGAAAACCCACTGAGCGTTGCCATATTTATTAGCACTGTGTCATACCTTTGCTTTCCTTCCGATTGTCGGTGGCCTTTTCTGTGGTTGGTTTGTCTGCTCATGCAGGTTCATCTCCTGGGTGATATTAACAGGGCCTTTTCTCGACGCGTTGTGCAGAGAGATTCACCGTGTTTCAGTCATCCAAAGTTCGAGCCGTCGCTGGGAGGCAGTGTGTTGTTTGTCTCAGGTTGGACGATTGCTGGACTCAGACAGGAAAACCACAGATCAGGTTGCCCGCCTTCAGCGACTCGGCCCCGGGAGGTGCATGTGGGGTGGCACCGATGCCTCTGCGAGATACAGGCTTCCAGAGCACATGTGGGTGCATCTCTGGTCTGTGCCCTGAACCTGACCAGCAGTGTCCGTGTGTATCATATAAGTGCAGCGGGAATTTGCCGTATGGCTAAGAAACTCAAACAGGGGCTCTGTATCAACCTAGAGGAGTGAGATTGGGAGGGAGATGGGAGGGAAGTTCAAAAGGGAGAGGGTATATGTATACCTATGACTGATTCAGGTTAGGGTTTGACAGAAAACAACAAAATTCTGTAAAGCAGTTATCCTTCAATAAAAAAATAAATTAGAAGAATAAATGAGAGAATAAATTAAAAAAAAAAGTGCACAGTTTGGAGGAGAAGGCTCCCACCCCCTGCCCCCTAGTGGGCTCCCAAACCATCATGTCCATCGTGTCTGCGAGGCAGTAAGAGGCAGGTCTTGTTGACCATGTGCCCTAGTTGCTGCTGGAACCGAGGGGGAGGAGCTGTCCTTTCAGAACCACACAGCAGGTCTTGTGTGGTGACAGTTTTTGAGTACACCGTCATTGGTGCAAGGGAAGGACACTGTTTATGGGGATCACCCAAGGTGGTGACAGCCCTGTGGTGGTCAAGCGGCCGCCTGACCGTGGTGGGAGCTCATGAAGGCCATCTGGTGTGGGGCCGAGCTCTTCTCAAGAGTGTGGGCAGACCCACTCCAGCTCGACCGCCAGCCAGGGTGGAAGTGGCCCTTCCAGCTGGTCCCCCACGTGGTCTGAGAGGGTTTGGGGCCTCTTGGTTGCTGGTGGCTCATGTGACATGCAGGTGTCACCCCTGCCCCAGGTCACACACAGCATGTTTCACTATCGAGTTCCTTTCAAGTTCTTGCGACTTGCATGACTCTCCGGAGTGGAGTCCACATTCTTCTTGGCAGGAGGGTAGCATGTGTGCTTTTGTGTGATCACGAGGCAGGCCATGGGCTGTTCGTCAGCAGGGGAGGCAGGGAGACAGGCCTGGTCTCAGGGAGGTTGCCAGGTGGTGACCGCCTTGCCCCAAGCGGTCTGCATCTTGAGCTTGGCTTGGACACTGTCACAGTCCTCGCAGCCACAGAAGCATTGGGTTGACGTCAGGCGTTCCACTGGAAAGACCAGGCCTTGGCAGGGGGAACGGCCATGGTGTGACGAGGTGGACAGCCCTTTGCTGGCCTTCTGCAAGGAATGCTGAGTCACCAGCCTCTCTGAGCCTGGGGCCCCTGCCTGAGGTGGGGCAGAGCGCTGTCGTGGAGGTGGTATAGGGTTTTGCTTCAAGGCTACCCTGCGCAGCCCCAGCTGTGTCTTCACTTCAGAGTCAGTAGCCGCACCGGGGTCTGGGGCCTTTGTGGAACCCTGATACCAGTGATGGTCTTATTTCCATGGGAACGCACAGCATTCACTGTGTTCATGAGCTGGTTGTCTGGTTGTGGGTTTGAGCGATTAGGTTTCCAGAGCTTATCAGAATAGACAATGCAGATTGCTGTTTCATTCAGAGTGGTGTCATCTAAAAATAGAACAGTGGCTTCACTGGTGAGTGAGGTGTTGACTGAGTGTGGAGAAGGCCCGTAAAACCTCCGCAGTGGGAGAAGGGTCAGGCTCGGAGCACACGGCCAAGGCTGAGGCATGCCCACCCCAGCCCCTCCCCTAGTCTTTCTATTGCTGCTGCTTTCTGATTTCTTGACTGTAATTCCCAGCAAACGTTTCTTGTTACAGAGTACGGCGTTTGTGAAAACTTGCGGAAGCTGGAGATCACGGGCGTGTCTTGTCGAGATGTCTATGCCAAGCGTAAGTTACTATGTTGTCATCTTCCGCTGACTGGTTCCAGAGGCGGACCCTCACTGAGCAGCAACCACGTAAAGTAAAAGTCCACGGCCCTCAGCCCACGGGCCAGTTCTCAGATGCCCCCTTAAAGTCAGAGGTGACGCCGTGGAGCCAGCACAGGCGTGACGGCACTGAGCAGGCAGGGGGCTCTCTTCTCCCCATTTCTGGCCAAAGCATGACTCTGACTTTGCAGCACAAGTGCATCAGGTGTCATTTATCTGGGAGACGTGGCTGCCCTGAAAACAGCTCCGGGGGCTCAGAGGCGCCCCTGTCTGGGTCCTGGCCTGCAGCCTGGCTGGGGATGTGGCAGCAGGGGTGACCGTGATGTGTGACAGTAGCCGGGCCCCTCCTCCTCCCCGAGCCCTGCCCTTCCTGGGCTCGCTTCCTGCAGCAGTGGTGAGCCTCCAGTCCCTGCCCCTCCCCCCATTTCTTGTCCCCACCCCTTTGCCTTCCAGAGTTGCCAGCAATGCTCCCTGATGCCCAGAGCCCCTGCCCCAAGCATCTCTCCTCTGGCCCTCCCTCAGGTGTGAGGCTGTTGGCACTGATGCCACCCAGGGTCCCGCAGAGGGCATCCTGCCTCTCCCCACCTGGGCTGGGGTGTGGTGCGCTGTTAACCCTCGGGGCTGGGTTGTAAAAGACGGTGTAAGAAAGACCTTTGGCCTAAGGGAGACCTGCTGAATTCTCTGGAAAGGACGTTAATTGTTCATCTTAAAAGCATCTTGGTAGATTTTGGGTTTCACCTTCTTTTGCACTTTGTACCAGTTCTGCAGAACACTCAGACCAGATGGTGCTTCTCCCTGAGCAGCTTCCTAGGAAGCCAGGGCTGGGGTCCTCTGTGGGAACACCTGTGATTCAGAATGGGGGGCTTCCCGGTGGGCCAGCCCCTCCTCACGTGGCCCACACCCCCTGCACAAGCAGAGAGTGGGGAGGCAGGCCGTGGGCCACAGTTGGCCCCTGAATCCAGGCTGACTTTCTCATCCCCTCAGACTTCTCTCCATCTCGATCCCGTGGCCACTTGGGGGGTGTTAGATTGGGCAGGTGTTCCTGGGTTAGTTTGCTCACAAGTTGGGAAATCTCCTGTCAGTCTCTGGGTTTCCGTGGATCTTCCTCTGAGGAGCCCAGCCACCTGGACATGGGCAGTTCTTGGTGTTGGTGCTTGACTGTACCTTCAAGGTGGCCATGTCCCCGCTACCCACCGCCCCCACTCCCACCAGAGCCCTACGTGTCCTGGCCCTACTTCTACCTCCCATTACCACAGTTCCTCACTTGCCAGGGGCCTGGGCTGCATCCTTGCCCACCATAGCCACCATCCCTGCCCTACCCCCACCCAGACCTGTCCTTGGGCCTGGACTTCCACCTTCCCCCCACCCCTGTCCTTGGGCCTGGTCCCCACCCCTCCCTGCACCCTCTCCCTGTGCTTGGTCCTGGTCCCCACCGCTTCCTGCACCATGTACCTGTCCTTGGTCCTGGTCCTCCCCTCCCCCACCCCACCACTGTCCTTGGTCCTGGTCCCGGTCCCCACCCCTCCCTGCACCCTGGCCCTGTCCTTGGTCCTGGTCCCCACCCCTGCCTGCACCCTGTCCCTGTCCTGGGTCCTGGACCCAGTGCTGGTCTGCACAGGCTTTCCCGCTCCACCTTCCCTGTCCACGTTCGCACTTTGGTTTTCTCTGACCTCTGCTCCATGTCCCACTCCCCAAGAAGACGTGTCTCCAGGGGAAGTGGATCTGGGGGCCCTAGTGGTCACTCCTGGGAAAGTGTAGTTCCTTCTGGTCCTCTGGTCTCAGGGGCGAGAACAATGCTCCTTTGAATCCTGCAAAGCCCAGAGTTCCAGGGGTGGAGAGCTGGTTGTGTACCCTCTCCTCCTGCCCTCTGTCCTGGGGGTGTCCCCAGGGCCCCACTCCACCCTCGGCTCCAGCGTTGCTCCCCCAGAGTTGGAGTCTTAAGTCCGGGGAGTTCAGGAGGCCACCCTCGCTGTGGGCATCAGTATCTGTCTGAACCACACTGGCCACAGTAGCCTTTGTCAGCACAGAAACGAGAGGCTTCCTGGCTTTGGGGAATGGTCAGCTGTTTCCTTGAGGGTCTGATACGACAAGTTCTTATCATCGGGCCGCTTGAGTTTGTTAGGCCATTTGATGATATCATGTGAAAGTGACTTGAGTTCCCTGTAAGAGCTGTAAGTCCTGAAATAGTCCTGGAGGGAGGCTTATACCTGCCTGGTGGTGGGGCTGAAGTGCCTGGGGGAGAGCATGCGTGAGAAATTAAGGCCCCCACAGAGCTCATCTCAGCTGTGGGCAAAGGGGCTGGGGGCAGCTGTCCTGTGGAGGAGATGTCTGGGCACAGTGAGTGGGCAGGTGAGCAGTAGAGAGGGGCAGTCCAGCAAGAGGGGACAGGGCCATGGTGAGGTCACAGGCAAAGCAGGACATCTGGAGAGGTCATAACTGCTGGCTCTCAACCCCTTGAAAGTGGTGGCCGAGTGCAGAGGATGATTCGCAGTCTGTTAACCGGTATCCCAGAGTGTCTGATCTGCCTTGGCCAGCGTGAGCTTCAGCTTCTGTCCTCACATCCCCGGAACCGTGTTTCTCTGAGTTTGCTCTGAGGGCCTCGTCCTTAGCTTCCGGAAGAGGTGGTGAAAGAAAGTCACCCCTCTCCTCCTTAGATAGTGGACCCAGCTACCTTGATTCAGGAGCAAGGGGTCTGACTGAGTTCTGGGGCTGGCAAGTATTGTCCTTCAGCACAAACAGCACTGTCAAATGCAACAGGTGAAGGACATGCCAGGTATGCACCGGGCAAGCCGGGGATCCTAGCTGGGGTACAGGGCTCCCTACACGGTCACCCCAATATCTGTGAGCGTGACCTCTGCCTTCCCTGCTCAGCAAGCCTGGGGATCATGGTGGGTGATGGAGAGAGAGCCTGGGGTTGGGGGAGTCCCGAGTGGGCCTGCCGTGGGGAGTTCCCAGCATGGATTGCTGACTGGCAGCAATGCCTGTCACCACAATTCCTTCTGGCCGGGCCTGCCACCATGGCGAGTGCCCCTGCAGGTTCCAGGGGTCAAGGATGTAAGGGAAGCGTGTGACGTGGGTGAGCAAGTGGCAAGTCCTGTCGAGAAGGCGGAAGCCCCCTCAGTCCCTTGCCTGCTGTGTCTGTTCAGGTATAAACCCACGCGTGAAGTCGGGACGTTTCATGAGAATTCTGCCCGATTACGAGCACATGACGTACAGAGATGTGTACACCTGCCGTACGTACCCCCACCCTCAACCCCACCCTGGCTTCCGCTTCTGTGGCGAGCACCGCCGAGATGCTGCCGGCAGGGCCTGTCACCCAGGCTCTGGTCCCAGCAGCGGGCTGACCTCCTTGGCTTTTGCTGGTTTTCACCTCCTGAGTGGTGGCCCCGGGGCAGTTATACAAATGGGCAGGGTTTCTGCAGCCGCTTTGGGTTTGGGGTTGTAGCAAGCACGAGCATGTGTTGCTGTGCATTTTAACATTTATCGCTTCTTGAGACATAGGAGCCTTAAAACCTACCTCTTCTGAGATGAAATGTGAGTGTTCACATCTAGGCTTTGTAGTCATCATGTGTTAACAGTAGACGTCAATGTAAAAAGTTTACACACACAACAAAAGTACGTAGAAACAGTGGGTGTTTCCTCCTTTGATGGGCATCACTTGAGCTCTAGACATTTTCCTAGGCCGTGTTCCACAGGGGACGAATGCTGTCTCTCTTTGTATTGGGTTGAGCCAGGATGCACTGGAAGCTGTTTTCACGTTTTCGAGAAGCACAGGCAGCCCTCTCCTGCTCTTTTCCCCACCCCTTTGGGTGTCCAGGGGCCAGCATCGTCTGCATTGAGCAGACCCGCTTCTGAGTCTTAGAAGAGCATAGTTTCCAACAAAATCTGCTTAGAACAGAGAGAACAGAGTCATTGGTGGAATTTTTCCTAACCCCCACCAGACTCCATGTAGCTGCCGTGTGCTGGGCAGTCCTGTTTTACTCAGGGGTCATCCCGAAGTCTGGGCAGGGCTGCCTGGGTGTGGGCAGTGTGCTCTGGGGCACTTTCTGGGCACTGTGCACTTATAAAGCCACCTCGTGTGTCACCCAGGCCCAGGGGACTGGTGTGGGAGCAGTCACCACACACCCGGGCTGGGCTGGCTGGCTGAAGATGTGAGTCCTGTTCCTTTTCTGGCCCTCTTGGGAGTGGGCTCTCTGGAACACTATGTCCTGGGCTGTGCTATCCCCCCCATGCCCAGCAGTCAGTGAGCCAGGCGCCATCTCCAGCCCCATGGGACAGATGGTGACATTTCGGGTATCAATGAGAACAGCGGATCGATGGCACTGGCTGTGCTGAGGGGAACCAGGTGTCGTGGGCTTTTAGGCACAAACAGACCAGCAGCTTAGAGGTTATCATGTCACAGGGCTGTCACAGGCTTCTTCCAGGACTTACACCGTCAGGCTGATGTGGAATTCCAACACGCCTCTGGGGGTGACCGGAACCAGGAAGTGCCTCAGGTTGTTTTGAGAGGTGTCCTTCTCTGTGCCCAGAGGGTGGAGAGAAGCTTCCTGCAGTGATGAGGATGAGTCCTGAGTCCCGATGGTTGACCACGCTTCTGGGAGACCGCATCTCGAACTGATGTGGACCAGAGCCGCATGCGTGCTGTCCCCATTGCTTGTAGCTGACGCTGCCTTGAGGACCTGCTTTAGTGGGGGATTGCTGGCGCCTCGAGCTGTGAGTGTAGTTATAAAAGCACAGCGGGACACCTGGACGATCTAGAACACAGTGACAATAACCAGTTGTCAGCCTTGGTTGCCTTTCTCTGAGAACTGGTCTGTTATTTTAGATGGTCTACAAGAATATCAGGGAAGAATTAGCATGCGTGAAAAAAAGAAAAATCAATTTCAACTGAGCTTGAGCTTCTGTATGCCCAGGTTGTTGTTCCAGGTTCCAGTGTCCTAAGGTGTCCCAACTGAGGGCTTCTTGGTATTCGTGCTCTGATGCTCTCCCGAGCTCCAGAGACGTCTGCTGTGATGACTGGCTTGTGAGGAGCGAGGCTCTGGGCTCTTCCTTGTCCACTTGTGCTCTGTCTGGAGCCATGGGACCTCAGGTCCCCAGGTCCCCTGAAGTCTTCTGGGCCTCATTCCCTTGGACCTGAGAGACACAGTCTCTCTGAAGCCTTGTGGCCCAGATCCGCTGCTCCTAGGGGTGGTGTGTGTGTGTAGCTAACTGACAGTCTTGACAATCCGTGTCTGTAGGATGTTGGGATTGTACCGGGGCTGTGTGTGTTGCCTTTATGATGAATCTAGCACATGTCTGTGTGTGTGAATCGATGGTGCACTTTGAACTTAAAAATAACCTCGTGTACCTTAGGGCTCTGGGCTTTGAGGCTCAGACCCAGCATTCTGGCAGTGCTCCAGGTTGCTCGAGTAGATGTGAGGTGTTTAGTGGAACATCACCCCCATGGGTGAGGAGATGGCCAGGCCATTTTTAATCCTCAGGTATAGATGGCACAGGGTGGAGTCCTTGGAGGGGAAGTCCTCTCCAAAGCCCAGTCTGCCAAGCGGAGCAGAGAACGCATTACAGGATGGCTACGGAGAAAGGCAGGAGACCATGGGTAAGGATAAAGCAGAAGGGCCCTCCTGGAAAGGCCTGTGGGCACCAGTGGGGTGTGTGTCTGAGAGAGGAGAGCATGTGTCTGTGGGATGTTTCTCCTGACTTTGTTCCGTATATCGATTTTGTATCCTGCCGCATTATGTAATTCATTTATTCAGTCTGAGTTTTTGGTGGTGTCTTTAGGATACGGTAACATGTCATCTGCAAAATGGTGGCAGTTTTATTTCTTCCTTTTCAGCGTGAACACCTTCTATTTCTTTTTCTTGCCCGATTGCTCTGGCTTGGACTTCCAATCCTACACTGAATGACAATGGGGAGAGTGGGGATCCTTGTTTTTCAAAAGCTTTTTGCTGTTCATGTTTGATGTGCTGCTGGCTGTGGGTTTGTCACACGTGGCCTCTGTTGTGTTGAGGTACGCTCTCTCCATATCCTTTTATCATAAACGGATGTTGCATTTTGTCAAAGACCTTTTCTGCGTGTGTGGAGAGGCTCCCGTGGTTGTTAGCCTTCATTTTGTGAATGTGGTGTGTCGCATTGATTGATCTGTGGGTTTTGTGTCATCCTTGCCTCCCTGGATAAAATCCCCTTCATCGTGGTGTGCGGTCCTTTTTGGTTTGCTGACGCTTTGTTGAGGATATTTGCATCTGTGTTCAGCAGGAATATTGGCCTTTAATTTTTTTTTCTCGTGGTGTTCTTGTCTGGTTTTAGTATCAGGGTCATGCTGGCCTCACAGAGTGAGTTTGGAAGTGTTTTCTCCTCTGATTTTATTCCAGCTACCTAAAGTTTCTAGTGGGTGGCAGGAGATACTGTCAGTTGCATATAGGGTTTTCCTTTGGGCCTGAAACCTCAGTTCTGCACGACAGATGTAGTGATTCAGAAATGATGTTACGGCCTTGTGGGTGGCGGGCCGGCTGCCCCGAGTGTGGTGGGCTGTGGCAGCTGCTGGCAGGACAGCAGGGAAGAGACTGCTCAGTCTCAGCTCATGCCGAGGAGAGTTGGGTCTGTTAGGCTGGGTGTTGTCAAGTGTGTTGGAGTTTCCCACTCGGCTTGTTAAGTGGCCCTTCCCGTTGGCAGATGAGAATCGGCTGGCCCTGACTAGGACAGAGTGTTTTTCTGTTAGCTCCTGGGCTGAGAGCTTCCTTAGTCATCTTGGACCATTGTTCCTGTTTTGGTGCTGGTGGTGGGGTGACCTGAGAACCTGGGCTGGTTTTCTGAACACAACCACGCTGACCTTGGGGATCAGTGGTCGGCAGGGTCTCTGAGCTGGTGCTCCTTCTGGAAGGCCCAAGTCCTGCTTCATGGGGCTGAGAGCAGGAGCATTTTCACTGTTCTCACTGAGTTAGTGTGGTTCTCTGGTTTCTGGTTGCTTCGCCTGTGAACTGGAACGCCCGGCTTCCCCGGATTCCTGGGACTTGGGCGCTTTGAGCACGCCTGCTTCTGGTGGGACAGCCCCTGAAGGGTCTGACCCCGTCCACTGGCTGCCTCAGGTCCCAAGCCCGCTGTGTGCACGTGGGCCGGTGTCAGGTGTGCCCCGTTCAGTGTGTGTGTGTCAGGCACTCAGTCATGTCCGACTCTTGGACCCCATGGACTGTAGCTCGCCAGGTTCCCCTGTCCATGGAGGTCTCCAGGCAAGAATACTGGAGTGGGTTGCCATTTTCTTCTCCAGCCCCATTCAGTAAGTGGGACTGAATCCCACTTTACTCTCCTGACTTGAGTGGTCAATGCGTGTTTGGAGATGGAGGAAGGAGGGCTTGTTGAGCTGGGGATCCTCCTCCAGGAGGGGAGCCCTGGGGTGTGTTGAGCGCCTGGGCCAGGAGGTGCTGGGGACTCTGTCCTAAACCCGGGGGCCCCTCCTCTGCCTGAGGCAGCGTGCGGCGCAGGTCAGAGGTGAGCCCGAGGGCAGGTGCTTGAGCTTGTCTGTGCTTGTTGCGTCCTGTGGCCGTGGTGCCTTAGAGCTGGCCTCCCAACAGGCCTGGGCACAGGCGGCCACCGTGCACATGGGGCTGCCCTCCCCGTCCTCACCCTGATGTTTTGTGTGACTCAAGTGGACGCTTCAGTCCGAGGGCCGCTGGGGCTTGTCAGGTCGCTTCTCCTGGACTAACCCTGAGACTTTCTTAAGAATATGTTGTAAAGCACAGGCATCGTGTTATCTTAGGGAATCGAGTGCCTCTGGGCCAGCATACTCCCAGCCCACCTGACGCTGGTGGTCTCTGACTTTCCCTCCAACTGTCCTGGGGGCCCAGGCTGGGTGGGCCAGGAGCCACGGGCATACCTGTGTGTGCTCACCTGCGTGGAGCTTGCAATCCAGAGGCAGCTGCTGCTCTCAGCACGCACAGGAGGCTGGACTCTTTTTTTCAGAGAGATGCTGCTTTTAAAGCAGAAGAAGGAACTCCCCTTTGGAAATTGCCAGGTTGGTGGCAGATTCTTTGGACAGAGTTTCCAGGGGCTTTGGGATCAGATTGATTGATCTTGGAAAGATGGGAGACTGGAGACAAGAGAAGGCCATGCTGTATGGGCCCATTTGATTTTTTCTCCACAGTTACATGGCAACATTTTAAAAACATAACAGAAAAGTAGAGAGAATTGTGCAGTGAGCACCCACTTACCCGACTCCATAGCTCTCTGCCCCACTTCACCCCCACACACCTGTCCATGCATCCATCGTATAATGTGCTGTGTTTCTAGGTAAGTGGCAGACATTAGTTTGTTTTACCCCTAAACACGTGCGTGTGTGCTGCACCATCTGGAGCTTAGTATTTGCTTGTGACTCTGACCCCGCTTATTATTGCTTGTTTAACACACGCAAAACCTATCAGGGCACGGCCATGAGACAACCACTGACTTTAACATATGTCTTGTAAGCTGACTCAGAAGACGCATGTTCTGAGGGTGCGACCTTAGGGAGGCTGGTGGAACATTCCCACCAGTCTTCTGCATGCCCTGTGGGCTCGGGATGGTGCTAGACCCGCTTTCCCTTCCCTGTACCCCAGACCAAGTGGTGGCCGCAGAGCTGCTGTCTGGGCTCAGGTCCCTTTGGACCCAGCTGCCTGGCCTTCCTCCCTGAAGTTGTGATGATGCAGCTCCTGCACTTGGAGACCATCCATGGCTCCCACTGGGTGTTAGCCAAGGTTTTTAGACACAGAACCAGTTCCTTCATATAGAAAGAGAGCAGTATAAGAAGTTGGGTTGCACAGCTATGGAGACCCTGACCAGTCCCAGGATCTCCAGTCAGCAGCCTGGAGACCCAGAGGAGCCAATTGTGTAGTTCCAGTTCGAAGTCTGGCAGGCTCCAGACCCAGGAAGATCCCATGTTTCAGTTCAAATCCGAAGTCTGGAAAAGACCGTTGTCCCAGCTCAACATAGTCAGCCAAGAGAAAACTCCCTTGTTTGTGGGAGGGTTAGCCTTTTTGTCCATTTCAGGAAGAGCCCATGATTAGAGTTTGAAGTTAGAAAAGACTAATCTCCCAGCATTCAGCCAGGTAGGAGGAGCTCCTTCATACTCATGGGAGCACCAGCCTTCTTCTGCTCAGTCCTTCAACTGATTGGACATGGCCCACCACACGAGGGAGGGCAATCTGCTTTCTCTGTCAGATGGCAGATTGAAATGTCACCCTCGTCTAGGAACACACACACACCAGAATAATGTTTGACCAAGAATGTCTGCCCACCCCTGGCCCCCATGGGCAAATCCAATTGACAGATGAATTCTAGCACCACACTGGCTGTGGTGAGACCCCAGACCCTGCAGCTGGCAGGCAGGGCCCTGCATGAGCTGGTTCACTTCTTTGTGCAGTTTGTTCCTCTTTTCACTTTTTCACTTTTCACTATTCACTCCACAAATACCCGTGCAAAGGAAGTGGAAGTGAAGGACTTTTCCCAGGACACCTGCTGCACTGGCCATGGCCATGCAGTGGGATCTCAGGTTGGCCTCAAGTGCCCTTTTCTCTCGTTGCCTCCAGTAAATATACATGCATTGCTTTTGAAATAAGGCGGGAATGTGTTTTGTTTTTAAAGAAGGATGACCTAATTTAAATCTTACTCTACAGCCCCATGACATTTTGGACTCCGCCCTGGTAAAGAGTCCCATGCTTACTCCATCGTGGAGACCGACGGGAGGCTCATCACCTCACCAGGGTGCCCACTGCATGTCTTTTGAGGCAGCAGTTCCTCATCACTGGAGCTGATACGCAGAGGCTGGGTTTCAAAATGACCCCGTTATCATGCTTTCTAAAGACATTTTTACTCTTAGAATGATTTAGGAACTTGTAAGTTTTACTTGAAGCCCCATTTGTTTGCACGGCTCTCTTGTGAGCCTCCATGAGTGACCTCTTCACAAGCCTCACCCCCCGCCAATGCCCTTCCCTCCAATTACTGACTCTGCATGGTGGCCGGCTGACTCTACAGCGAAGCCCTGTCCTCTCTCTCCCTGTAGTGCTTCACCGATACAGACACATCCTGGGCTTGTGGCAGCCGGATATTGGGCCGTACGGAGGACTGCTGAACGTGGTGGTAAGTCTGAAGAGCCTCGGGCCTGGATTCTTGTGCAAGGGACTTTGTTCACCTGCCTGAGCGGTTCCCGCCTGACAGATAGTCGCAAAGACTCAACAGGCCAGGCGTTATTTTCTAAATGAGCAAAGATTCGTTCTAAGTAGTTCTTGGCCCCCGCCACATCCGGGGACTTTGTGATGCAGAATGCTTTACCTGGTCCCTGCCTCTTGGACACCAAGGGCCATTGATGGTCACAGGCACCGGACACTCCCGTCTTGGGTCGTGCACAGGCCCTTTGCCCTACATCAGGGTCTGAAAGGACAGGAGGCAGTGTGGGGCCCTCAGAGGCTGGCTCTGGATGGAAGGCCCATGCTGGCTCTGCTCCAGGGTATGTGTGGCACGTGCGTGGGGTCGTGGCAGGCACCTGTCCCTCCTCTGCAAGCCTGCCCTCTGCCTCCTCAAGCAGCATTTTAACTTCCCTTTTTCAGCCTTTATGGCTGGTCCCAGCAGGAGCGGCTGTTTGATATAAGCTCCTTGGTGGTAGCCAGGAGAGAAGTCTTTTGGTTTTAATCTGTATATGCTTCCTGATGACTTGCCTATCTTATATAAAAAACTAGCTGATCAATTTTTGGGTCCGTTTGAAAAACTTCAGACCTGACTTTCCTTGGCGTTAAGTGGAGTCGGCATCGAGGAGGACACGGCCCTTGCTGGTGTTCTTGCTGACACGGCTACAGCCTCCAGGACAGAAGCCGGGCGGGGCCTTGTGCTCGCCGAGCTCCAGGCGGGCCCCGGCCGTTGTGTCACTGTTGCCCGCAGTGCGGGGAAAACCAAGCCAGGGCTCCTTCCGGCAGCCTGCGGTCCACCTCTGCTTCCCTCTTGCTGCACATACACGCGGCAGGCCAGAAGCCCGAGTCCAGGGCTCTGGCTGCAGCTGGGTCACGGCTGGCGGGTCTGCCTTGCTGCGGCTGTCAGGGTCCCAGAAGCCAGGTTCTCGTGGACCGCCAGGTGACTCTGGTGACTGGGTTTTGCTCACCAGGTGGGGTTTGGTTAGGGATAAATATTGCTTCATATTCCTTATAATGTAGTGGAAACATCTGTTGAGAAACTCACTTCACATTTGTTTAATATTAATACCGCCAGGGAAGCCTTGCTGTTAGAATGTTCTCTCGGGGATAAGCCAGACAGCTCCCAGCGTGGGCTTATTCTCTCCTTAGTTTCAGTGCGGGAGGGGGTCACTGTTTTTCTTACTGGCAGTGAGTAATAGAGTTGTGTGGGGTTTTTTTTTTAAAGGGCTTCTGAAAGCAGGGGATAATTAGGGGAAAGTGGGGCCCCTGACAGAGCACCGCCAACTAGCCCTCCTCTCAGACGATTAGTGATTGAGTTCCGTCCTTCTCTGTCGCTGGAACCAGAAGCTGGGGACTCAACCCCCCCGGGGAGGCAGGACTGGCTGGGGGGCCACCATGTGGGCGGCAGAGATGCCCCCGCCCTCCACGAGAACGTACGCTTGCTGAGTGTGGTGCCCGGGGACTGTCCCCTCCTTTATCCCCGTCACCACGTTTATCGTGTGGCACTCTAAACACACACAGGGCGGCAGGGTGACGCCCAGATGCCCGCCTCCTGGCAGCTGCCTGGTGCCAAATTCACAGCATCTTTGCCTTTTCTTTTCAGTATTTTAATGCAAACCCCAGGCTCCTGACAGTCCGTGTTTGTGCTTCAGCGTGGGTCTCTAACTCCAGCACCCACACACTTGAGGTTCTGACCACAGCTCACCATAGCAGCACTGGTCTCCGGGTCCCCTAAGACCCCGTCCACACTCGGGGCTCCCCGTCCATCTCAGAACCACCCTCAGCTGCTGGCTCATCCGCCTCAGGATCTAAGCCAGGCCCTCCTGCCACGCGTTGGTCTTGGCTCCCGAGTCTCCCCTGGCAAGAGCAGCGCCCGTTCCTTCTCGGGTCGGCTGCCCTGTTGGGGGTCGCTCTCTGAATCACTCCTGCTTCTTTCCTGTGTCTTTGGGCTTCTTCCCTTGCCCCACCCCCCGTGCCCACTTCAGAGCTGGACGCGCTCTCTCACTGGCTTGCTTGGATCCAGGTCTCACCGCTGTATTTTCTATTGAAAAATTAGCTAATTTTTTCAGCTTGGTTTAGTATAGTTACCAAAACTGTGAGGTCTGTAAAGTGTACCTTGTGGCAATTTGAGGCACAAGTAACATCGTGGAAGGAGTCCCCCTTCTAGTTAGTCAAGGTACCCATCACCTCACAGTTTGATCCCTTTGCGAGGGGTGGGGAGAACTGTGATTTCTGTTTCTCAGCATATTTCAATGATGTAACAGTGTTACCAGCTATAGCTACCACGTTTCATGTTGGATAAACTACTTAAATTAGTTATTTAATTAATAGTTAATTAATGGCTGGAGAGACCATGCTCATCCTGCCACTCTGGATCCCCACAGGACTGGGATGTGGATGTGGCTGGTCCTCACTGTTGGGGGGGTTTCAGTTCAGTCTCAGTCGTGTCCGACTCTTTGCGACCCCATGAATCACAGCACTCCAGGCCTCCCTGTCCATCACCATCTCCCGGAGTTCACTCAAACTCACGTCCATCGAGTGGGTGATGCCATCCAGCCATCTCATCCTCTGTCGTCCCCTTCTCCTCCTGCCCCCAATCCCTCCCAGCATCAGAGTCTTTTCCAATGAGTCAACTCTTCGCATGAGGTGGCCAAAGTACTGGAGTTTCAGCTTTAGCATCATTCCTTCCAAAGAACACCCAGGGCTGATCTCCTTCAGAATGGACTGGTTGGATCTCCTTGCAGTCCAAGGGACTCTCAAGAGTCTTCTCCAACACCACAGTTCAAAAGCATCAATTCTTTGGCACTCAGCTTTCTTCACAGTCCAACCTCACATGCATACATGACCACTGGAAAAACCATAGCCTTGACTAGATGGACCTTTGTTGGCAAAGTAATGTCTCTGGTTTTCAATATGCTATCTAGGTTGGTCATAGCTTTTCTTCCAAGGAGTAAGCGTCTTTTAATTTCATGGCTGCAGTCACCATCTGCAGTGATTTTGGAGCCCCCAAAAATAAAGTCTGACACGGTTTCCACTGTTTCCCCATCTGTTTCCCGTGAAGTGATGGGACCAGATGCCATGATCTTAGTTTTCTGAATGTTGAGCTTTAAGCCAACTTTTTCACTCTCCTCTTTCACTTTCATCAAGAGTCTTTTGAGTTCCTCTTCACTTTCTGCCATAAGGGTGGTGTCATCTGCCTATCTGAGGTTATTGATATTTCTCCTGGCAATCTTGATTCCCGCTTGTGCTTCTTCTAGCCCAGTGTTTCTCATGATGTACTCTGCATATAAGTTAAATAAGCAGGGTGACAGTATACAGCCTTGATATACTCCTTTTCCTATTTGAAACCAGTCTGTTGTTCCATGTCCAGTTCTAACTTTTGCTTCCTGACCTACATATAGGTTTCAAGAGGCAGGTCAGGTGGTCTGGTATTCCCATCTCTTTCAGAATTTTCCACAGTTTCTTGTGATCCACACAGTCAAAGGCTTTGGCATAGTCAACAAAGCAGAAATAGATGTTTTTATAGAACTCTCTTGCTTTTTCGATGATCCAGCGGATGTTGGCAATTTGATCTCTGGTTCCTCTGCCTAAAACCAGCTTGAACATATGAAAGTTCACAGTTCACGTATTGCTGAAGCCTGGCTTGGAGAATTTTGAGCATTACTTTACTAGCGTGTGAGATGAGTGCAATTGTGCGGTAGTTTGAGCATTCTTTGGCATTGCCTTTCTTTGGGATTGGAATGAAAACTGACCTTTTCCAGTCCTGTGGCCACTGCTGAGTTTTCCAAATTTGCTGGCATATTGAGTGCAGCACTTTCACAGCATCATCTTTCAGGATTTGAAAGAACTCAACTGGAATTCCATCACCTCCACAAGCTTTGTTCGTAGTGATGCTTTCTAAGGCCCACTTGACTTCACATTCCAGGATGTCTGGCTCTAGGTGAGTGATCATACCATCGTGATTATCTTGGTCATGAAGATCTTTTTTTGTACAGTTCTTCTGTGTATTCTTGCCACCTCTTCTTAACATCTTCTGTTTCTATTAAGTGCATACCATTTCTGTCCTTTATCGAGCCCATCTTTGCATGAAATGTCCCCTTGGTATCTCTAATTTTCTTGAAGAGATCTCTAGTCTTTCCCATTCTGTTGTTTTCCTCTATTTCTTTGCATTGATCGCTGAGGAAGGCTTTCTTATCTCTCCTTGCTGTTCTTTGGAACTCTGCATTCAGATGCTTATATCTCTCCTTTTCTCCTTTGCTTTTCACTTCTCTTCTTTTCACAGCTATTTGTAAGGCCTCTCCAGACAGCCATTTTGCTCTTTTGCATTTCTTTTCCATGGGGATGGTCTTGATCCCTGTCTCCTGTACAGTGTCACGAACCTCAGTCCATAGTTCATCAGGTACTCTATCAGATCTAGTCCCTTAAATCTATTTCTCACTTCCACTGTATAGTCATAAGGGGGGTTAGGGTGGGGATACTGTGCCTCACCCACCCCCACCCTCACCCTCGTGTGGACCTGTGTGCAGGTGGATGGCTTGTTCATCATTGGCTGGATGTACCTGCCGCCCCACGACCCTCACGTGGACGACCCCATGCGGTTCAAGCCCCTGTTCCGAATCCACCTGATGGAGAGGAAGTCAGCCACGGTGGAGTGCATGTACGGCCACAGAGGGCCCCACAACGGCCATGTCCAGGTGAGGCCAGGGCTCCTCGATGCTCCCTGGGGCCCAGTGCCAGCTGCCTGCCAGGGTCTTCCCAGCAGCGCCCCCAACCCGGGCTGGTCAGCAGGAGTGGGGATTCAGGCTTGGCCCAGTCCTTCTGGGTGCTGTTGACGATGCTACCCTGCTTCAGAGATTCACTGGCTGGAGCCATCCCTGCTTCTGCCTCCACTTAGAACCATGTGTCCTTCTAGGCGAGGTTCTTTTCTCCTCCTTTGGAAGGGTGTCTGCTTGGAATAAGACATTTTACTCTCGGGTGTGGGCCTGGCAGATAGCCACCCGCGAGCGAGTTAGTGAGCGGGCATCCTCGCTGCCTCAGTAGGAGAGTGCGGCTCTAGGACACCCCCTGGGAGCAGCAATGCCACCTGCGCTCAGGGGATCCCCAGTGCCCTTCTAGGACCGCCTGCCATCTGGCGGCCTCTGGGGCCCCCAGATGATGGGGGGCATGGGAGCGGGAGGGCCTGGTGCACCCCTGCTCTGATGGGGCCGCTGGGGCTCACTGGTGACCCTCTCTCCGTCTTACGGAACACTCAAGATCGTGAAGAAGGACGAGTTCTCCACCAAGTGCAACCAGACGGACCACCACAGGATGTCTGGCGGGCGGCAGGAGGTGAGGCCAACCCTGCTGTCCCGGGGAGTGACGTGAGGGTGGACATGCGAAGGGAGGCCGCCTCCCGGCCTCATCCTCACGGTGTGGATGTGTGTGCCGGGCTGAGGATAAACACGCTGAGTAGAGGTGGTTCTCTGACTGCTTCTCCATCGCCTCTTTGACAAGAGGCCCGAGGGCTGCGGGGTCTCATTGCAGGTGTGAGTTGCAGGGAGACCAGAGGCTTTATCAGGGCGAACCCCTTAGAGCCAGAGGCTGGGCTGCCTGAGGTGCTGGGGGGTCCGCCCCAGAGTCCTGGGGTGGGGAGCTCACCACCTGGCCCATGGTCACTCGGCCCGTCTCAGCTGCCCGGGGTGTCTCTGCTGGCTCCTTGTGCTCCATCTCTCCACCTCTCTTTGTCTCTCCCTCCAAGTAGAGAGTTAGAGGATAGGGTTCTTTTGTGGATTCACTTGTCAGCTGAGACATCCCCACTCTTAGCTGTCTTGCTGACCTAGAGAGTGGCTTCAGGCTCCAGGGGGAGAGGAATCCTGATGGCTCTGAAGATAAGATGAAAGCCTGAGCCACCCTGTGCTCTGATGGTTGATAATCATGTAAAATTCTGGACCACAGTGGTGCTTCCCAAGGGAGTAGAGGACTCCTGGTGGCCTCAGAGGGCTGGAGGGTAAACTTATCACTGTGCTTATCACTGTCTCCAGGCGGAGACCTGTCCTCGGCTCTGAGCCCCTGGCTCCTGCTGGCTCTCACCCCTCCCTCTGCTCAGGGAGGAAGCCCCACCCCAGCCCTTCTCTGCCCTCATCAATGCCCAAAGCCCGCTCTGCATAAACTGCATCCTGAGGCTTGCCAACACCCCGCCCCCACCTCCACCTCCCCACGCTCTGGGTTACATACCAGCTTTGTGCCACTTCCAAGGCCACGTCCAGACTGTCTTGGCCTTCTTGGGACTGGGGTGTTGTGCTTGCTCCTTACCTGTCCCTCTTGAAGCTGCAGCCTCATCTCTGGGGCCCCAAAGGGCAGTGCAGAGCTTTGTCCGCCCAGACCCCAGCTGTGTGCCTGTTGTCTAACTCCCACTGTGGACGGTGCCTGCTTTCTTCCTGGGTGGGATGGCGAGGCTGAGCCACCATACCCACCCCCATCTGTCCAGACCCCGCGGCCTGAGGCTTCTGGAAATCGGGGGTTGGGGGGAGCTGTGAGGAGGAGCAGGGATGGCAAAGGGAGGAGAGGGTGGCGGGGTCCCACCCGCGGCGTGCAAAAAGCCTGTGGCGCTGGACGCTCTCAGTTACACACACTCAGTTGCTTTTATTTTGCTTTCCTTTGTCTTATATACTTTCTCACTGCCTTCCCAAAATGATGCTTCCTGAACTGTCACCATCAGATGCAGAATGCTCAGAATCCAGAGGGAGAAGAGTGCTGAGACGGCCCCACCAGGGTGGCCTCCGCAAGTCCACTCTCCATCATTCCTTGTTTTCCTCGGCCTTTGTGGTGTCACTGTGGTCGATAATTTAGATAGTTTTTCTGTTTTTTTCTTTTTTGTTTTTTAGCTTAACTGGTATTCCAGAAACATTTCCCAGTCTCATTAGTATTATTTACAAGCTTTTTTTTTTGGCTGTGCTGTGTCAATTGCAGGATCTTCGTTCCCTGACCAGGGATTGAACCCATGCCCCTTGCTTTGGAAGCACAGAGTCTTAACCACCAGATGGCCAGGGATGTCTCTGCAGACTTTAGTTTTTATGCAACATTCCATCCATCATCTTGCTTTGGTGTAACAACCGTAGGTGTGTGACTGTCCTGCAGTCGGACATGGGGTTTGTGCTCAGCTGTTCCCGTCATCCTTTGACCACATGCTTGAGTGACCTGCCCTCCGGGAGCCTCAGCCCTTGTCTATAAAATGGGGCCCTGAGATTGCCTGTAGTCGTGGGTGATTTGGAGCATTGAGTGGTCAATGGCTTAGAGGCAGGCCTGATTGGAGCTGCCCAAGAGAGATGCTGGGCATTATTTTTGTGACTGCTGCCTGGACTCTGCAAAAGTGGAATTGTATAACAGGGCCTGAAGGTACTCCAGATTGTACTTCAGATTGTTTTTCCACGCTGTCAGTTTGCTGGTTCCTGTTTACAGCCCACCATGGCACGTGGGGCCCTCTGCCCTGCTGCACTCCTGCCAGCCCTGATTGCTGTGGCAGAGATGAGACCGGTGAGCATGTGGCCTTGGGTTATTAGCTTTAATTCTGTCACCTGCTAGCTGTGTGGCTCTGGAAAGTTCTATGGACCAGGGAAGGTGTTAGCACCCAGCTCCTAGGCCGCTGTGCAGAACGAGGCGATGGTGGTGGGGTGTTGACCGTGGTGAACCAGCCCTGGATCTGTAATGGACTTCTTGTCTGGTATGTTTTCTGCCCCTGTGTTTTTCCTTGTGGATACATATCTGATGAGATAATTTCATAGTGAGCGTATCTGTTCTGAGTAATTGGGTCTGGTTGGTATTCCTAATGACTGACCTCATGTGAAGGAAATAAGATTATGACGGTTCACAAGCCAGTTTCTTGGCTCTCAGCTCAAGTCTGATTATGTGCTGTGACAGCACTGAAATCCTTGCTCGCTACATTCCCTCACCTCCATCTTCATCTGTTATTTCTCTATTTGATTTTTTTTAAGAGCCTTTCCTCCATGAGTTCAGCCACGTAAGTGGGAGGTTTTGGTTTTGATGAAATCTAACCTGTGAGGTTTTTTCTTTTGTGGTTATTGTTTCACCCCCAGACTGCAAAGAGAGTGCGTTTCTCTCTGTGATTGTTTTTAGGAGTTTGGTAGCTTCACGTTACGTTTCGGTCTGTGACCTGTCTTGAATGGTTACTGTGTGTGGCGGGGTTTGCTTCTTTGTTCCCTGTGGTTGTCGGTTTGTGCCCCATTTGTGGAAAAGAAAGACTTTTTCCCTGTTGGGTGGCTTGGATGCTGTGGTTTTAAGTCCATTCCTGAGACACACGTGGGTGTTTCTAGGCTCTCTCTGTCTTTTTTTTTTTGGCAGTACCACATGTCTTGCAGTGTCTCAGTTCCCTGACCAGAGACTGAAGCTGGTCCATGGCAGTGAAAACCCAGAGTCCTAACCACGAGACCACCAGCGAACTCCCTCCAGGTCTCTCCCTAGCTCTGACCTCACGCTCAGCCGCCATCTTGGTTACTGTCGCTTTGCAGTGAGTCAGTCACGTTAGCGTGCATCCTCTAGCCTTGTTCTTTTGCAAGGTTGCTCTGGATATTCCAAAGGGGTTTCAGAATCAGCTCAGCAGTTTCTCCAGAGAATCTGATGGGATTACGGCTGGCCTGGTGTTGAGTCTGTAGGTCAATTTGAGACAGTTGCTGACCTAATACTGAGTCTTTTGGTCCACAGGTGTCTCTGACCTGTGGGCCTCTTCACCCCCTTTCAGCAGCATTTTGGGGTTTTCAGAGTAGAAGTGTCACCCATGCTTTGTGTATTTATTCCTAAGTCTGTGTGTTTTTTGAGGCTGTTGTAAATAGGATTTTAAAACTTTCATTTTCCAATTTTGTTCTGTTAGTATATAAAAAATTCAGTTAATTATTATTTATTGAGCTTGTATGTCTAACAGTTGTTTATTTCAGTCACTAGTAATTTCTATTCTTCGCCAGGGTTTGGGCAGTAACATATTAAAGCAGTTGACAGATAGTAGCCTTTTTTTTTTTTTAAGTAAATTGTTTTTGCTTTTGTTTGTAGAGCTAATTCTAGATAGTCACTGGAAACACTGTACTGAGTTAGGAGCACGTAGCTGTGGATTAGCTATGTTGAATGTACAGAACAAAACAATGAAGTGCTAAATATCCTTCGCATAGCTTGATGCCATAATGAATTATGGGGCTTCGTGGATGCACTGTTTAAAAAGCTTTCTTTTTACAAATATACTTACTGAACATAACTAGGAAGACAGGTTTTAAAAAGGAAAGTCCGCCTACACCCTCCACCCTGCCCATCCCTGTCCTGTACTCACTGGGGGCTGCAGAAAGCAGACGTGGCCAGCACAGGCGTCCGATGTGCCTGCTCCCCCAGAAGCCCGACAACCAGGCTCAGTGTACATGCTGCCGTCTTGCGCGGAAGCAAGGCTCGCACAGCTGCCTCCCAGGCGCTCTTGATGGTGCTGTGGCCCCAGCCTCCACGAAGGACGCCCATGGTCCCTACGTGTCCTTCCAATTGAAGTTGGGAAAGTGGGGACCAGAGCCCCAGGCTCCTCAACAGGAAGGGAGGCTGGGAACTGGGAGAACGAATGCACACAGTCCCGTCCCTCCTGCCCGGCTTCCGTCTTCATGCTGTCCACGCACCATCACAGCAGGCAGCCTCTCCGCCCCCTTGTGTCAGGGTGGTTTTGTGACCTGTGTTCTCTTGGAAGGAATTCCGCACGTGGCTAAGGGAGGAGTGGGGCCGGACGCTGGAGGACATTTTCCACGAGCACATGCAGGAGCTCATCCTGATGAAGTTCATCTACACCAGTCAGTACGAGTGAGTGCAGCCCCTGGCTGGGGGCAGGCAGTCTCTCCCTCCCAGGTGCTGTGTGCACAATCCCTCTCTTCTGGGTGCTATGAGCACAGTCCTTCTGGGTGCTATGAACACAGTGTCTCTCCTGGGTGCTCTGAACACAGTCCCTCTGGGTGCTGTGAACACAGTGCCTCTTCTGGGTCCTGTGAGGACAGTCCCTCTGGGTGCTGTGAATGCAGTGCCTCTCTTCTGGGTGCTATGAACACAGTCCCCCTGGGTGCTGTGAACACAGTGCCTCTTCTGGGTTCTGTGAACACAGTCCCTCTGGGTGCTGTGAATGCAGTGCCTCTTCTGGGTGCTGTGAACACAGACCCTCTGGGTGCTGTGAATGCAGTGCCTCTCTTCTGGGTGCTGTGAATGGAGTGCCTCTCTTCTGGGTGCTATGAAACCAGTCCCTCTGGGTGCTGTGAACACAGTCCCTCTGGGTGCTGTGAATGCAGTGCCTCTCTTCTGGGTGCTGTGAATGCAGTCCTTCTCTTCTGGGTACTGTGAACATGGTTCCCATGGTACTTTGAGTACAGTCCTGCTCTTTCTGGGTACTATGGCCAGAGGCCTTGTCTCCTGACCCTCCGTTTTCTGCCTGTCTGACCCCTATCACCCACCAGTTGTGTTCTCACAGGCCTGGCCTGTGTGTTAGAGCCTCATGTTCCCTTTCTCATGCCCACCTGGGCAGCCTCTTCGCCCCGTTCTCTGTCATGCTCTCTGCCCTCCGACCCTTTCCTGCTGCCTCTGTTTGGCCCCTTGGCGGCCTCAGGAGTCCCACCCTGAGTACTGGAGAAGGTGTGAGGTGTGTGGGCACCCATGCATTGGGATGAGTGGAGCTCAGGAAGGAGGGGTGCCCCTGCTCCCACTGGCCTTGGGGGGAACCTAACGCGGCCCACCCTGTGCAGCACAGCGTGAGCCCTGTGTTCTACCCCCGCGCCCGTGGGCTGTGCCAGTCGTGCTCTCACGCTGCCCTTCCCCCCACCCACCCCCCCACCCCCTGTCCTGCAGCAACTGCCTGACCTACCGCCGCATCTACCTCCCACCCAGCCGCCCGGATGACCTCATCAGGCCAGGCCTCTTCAAGGGCACCTATGGCAGCCACGGCCTGGAGATCGTCATGCTCAGCTTCCATGGGAAGCATGCCAGGGGCACGAAGATCACGGTGGGTCCTGGGGGCCGCCCTGCCGGGCCCAGCACCATGTGGACGCAATCACATAATCCTGGCGTAGGGCGGCTCGGGCTGCGCCCCAGCTACTCAGAACAGGCCCCAGACTGTGGCAGCACTTCCCCAGGGGTCTTGCTGGGAACTTGACATCTCGGGCCCCACCCGGACCTGCTGATTCAGGGCCCACCTTTCACATGATCCCCTGGGAATTCTGAACATTTCCAAGGCAGCCTTCCTTGCACAGCCCTTGGCTCTGGCCACACCCCAGGATTCCTGGGGAGGCAGAGAAAACCCTGATGCTGGCCCCACTCCAGAGGCTCTGACTTAATGGGGGTAGGCCGGGTGTGGGCTCCAGGAGCTCCCTGGGTGACCCTCTGCTTTAGCACTTGGGCCCCCACAGCCTGTCTGGGCCTCAGCAGCTCGGGAGCATGCCTGGAGGGCTGCTGAGCTGAGTGGGGGCCCTGGACAAAGGGCCCCTTGTCTCCTGTTCCAGGCACACAGTCTGGGCTGGCATTTCCGGCCGGCCCTGCCTGACCGGGGAGGGTTCACAGACCTCTCGAGGCTCCATCGCTTAAGCTGTCAACATAGGGTGGCTCCCACCCCAGGTCTTTGGTGTAGGGGTGCCCATGGGCTCTCCCAGGGTCACCTGTGGTATTGTCATTCCCTGTCTTCAAAGGCCTTTCACAGGAGGCTGCCTGCTCTGGGCACTGTTTTTTTTTTTTTAAGGACGTATCAGATATTCCGACTGGTAAGGGGTCACTGCCAAACCAGTGGAAGGGCTCAGCAAGTGCCCTCGGCCGGAGGCAGGACTGGTGCTGGAAGCTCAGCGCGGTCTCTGAGCCTGCTGACGGCTGCACACTGGCTCCACAGGGTGACCCCAACATCCCTGCCGGGCAGCAGACAGTAGAGATTGACCTCAGGCACCGCATCCAGCTGCCTGATGCCGAGAGCCTGCACGACTTCAACGAGCTCTCCCGCGTTGTCCTGGAGGTGCGTGAGCAGGTGCGCAAGGAGCAGGAGCAGGAGCAGGAGGGCGGGCCCGAGGACGCCGAGGGCCTCGGCCAGCAGAGCCCCCAGCCCCGCGAGGAGCCGCCCGCTGAGCCGGCCCAGGCACCTGGAGACGGAGGGGCCGCGGCCGTGGCTGAGCCACCTGCCCAGTCGGGGCAGCCGTTCGTGTTGCCAGTGGGCGTGAGCTCGAGGAATGAGGACTATCCCCGGACCTGCAGGATGTGGTAAGGATCGGGGCGTGGGCTTCCGGGGTCCCTTGCCAGACCAGCACAGAGGCAGCCTGGGGTGGGGCCAACTCCACATGGAGTGGGGAGCATTGCACCGTGGGAAGCTCTGCCCACGTGTTCCAGGTCCTGGGTGGCCAGTGCTACTCCCTGGGCCCCACGCCGAGCTCCCCAAAAGGGATTTAGGCATTGGTGCAGACTTGACAGACAAAATCTATTACATCCTCTTCATGTTAATACCGTTGTGATAAAAGAGGCTGAATATGGGTTTTCCAGAGGGAGGTGTACACAATAGCGTTCCAGTGTAACTTCACCTGCTGTGAATTTTTGAAAGTCATAAAGGAGACAGATCTCTCGTCCCTGGGAAACTTGACAACTTGCAGCATCTCGAGGCCAGCTCAGAGCCTTCGGGCAGAGCTGGCCTGGAAGCTCTGGTCCAGCCCCTGCTATGTCACCAGAGGGTCTCCACCCCAAGCTGGATGTTAGGGGCCCAGCTCGGGGGGGGTGTGTGCGTTCCCTAGCCCAGCTGCAGAGCCTGTGCAGCACACATTTCTATGAGTCCAAGCTTGGTGCCCAGGAGCCATCCGAGCCACGGGCCCTCAGGCGCAGGGCTGCAGTCCCCTCCTGCCCAGCAAAGCCTCAGTGTGGTAGGCAGAGGTGGGGTCCTAGGCATTATTCCACACACCGGGAGGGTCAGGCCAGTCCCAACTCCTTGTCATCTGTCAGAAACACTGAGTTCTTTGCAAGAAAGACATAAACGCATTAGAGCCCGAGTCTCCAAACATGGCTGTAACGGGTATTTGCAAGTTTTGCTTTTACGTGCAGATAAGTCATTGACTACATTTGAGTTGTTCACACGTGCACGTGACTATCCTGGGAACTTAGGTTTCTGTTGCCTGGGTCTGTGCCATGAAGATGTGCACTTTGGGGCAGCAATACGAGGGGGAGCTGCCTGAGACCCTCATCCTTTTGTTGGGGTAGAGAGCCGCGGTCCGCGGGGTGAGCCCAGCCATCTGGGGCGAAGCAGCAGGCCTGCTCACGCCCTCTAAGTGAACGCCAGCCTCCCGGAAGGTGCGGAGCCCACCAGCCGGACCCCGCGTATTGCCCACTGCTGGAGGATGGTGGACGTAACCCACGTGGGATCTCTGGGGGAGGGTGTTCCAGAATGTCCCGGACCACAGGGTGATGGGCCGGGGCCACCGCGTGTCTTCAAGGGCCCTGCTCACCCTCTCTCCCCACACTCTTTATTTTTGTTCAGTTTCTACGGCACCGGCCTCATCGCCGGCCACGGCTTCACCAGCCCTGAGCGCACCCCCGGGGTCTTTGTCCTATTTGATGAGGACCGCTTCGGGTTCATCTGGCTGGAGCTGAAGTCCTTCAGCCTGTACAGCAGGGTCCAGGCTGCCTTCCGGAACGCAGACGCCCCGTCCCCACAGGCCTTCGAGGAGATGCTCAAGAACATCCAGTCCCTCACCTCCTGACAGTCCACCTCCCCACGGCGGGCGGCTCAGGGCTGGGAGGGCAGCAGCATGCGCTCGGGGGGACTCGGCCAACACCCGACACCCCCCTGCTCGCAGGAGCCTCTGCGCGGCCGCCCAGATGCTTTCCACGGAGCGCACGGCACACCTGCATATCCGCCAGTAGCAACAGGAGGGCTGAGCATGTCTTGAAAAAAACAACAGAACCAGAACAAACAGACCTGGAGGATGGGCCGCGGGGTATGTAGGGACTGAACTGGAGAGACTGGCCGTTTTCTAGGGAGAACACAGTCCTCCTCCAGGGAGGGTCACTCCGCATGCACGGGGGTCTGCTGCCTCCAGCTCATGGAAGGAGTCCTGGGGGAGGCATGTTGGCTCCACCATCCCCTCTGCGGGGAGCAAGCCGGAGGGCCACGGTGGCTTCCACGCAGCCTGGGCGGGTGGGGGTGCTGTGTGCGGAATAGGAGCTCCGGGGAGACGGGGTGGGGCTCAAGACCCACTTCTCCACCTATCTGCTTGGATTTGGGACAAGTGCACGTCACTCCGATCTCAGTTTCCAAGATCAGTGAATGGGGCCGGTGATCCGGGTCATGAGGAGATGCCCACTGCAGGCCATCCGGCAGCTCGGTGGCCCTGGTCCAGCACCACCTGGCCCTGCTCCCCGCAGCACAGGGTGCCTGCCCAGCCTCTCTCAGGTTTAGAACCGAGACCTGTGCTGCAGCTGTTCTGACAGGCAGTCACTGAGCGCCCTCCCTGCTCCCCCACCCCACACTCACTGATGTGAGACCGTGAGTTGCAGCTGCCGGTCTCAGAACCAGGACAGGGCCCCTTGGAGATGACCCACGTCTGCTCCCCTGCGTGGTTTACGAGATGCCACTCTTGAAAGGGGCGGAACATTGGGAGGGGTCGTGCCGGGTGTTTGATGCCCCTCTGCAGGGGAGAGGGCAGCTTTCTGGAAGTGTCAGGGGACCAGGCCCCTCCAGCGTGGAGAACCCGGGCGCTGACCCTTCTGCTGGCGCTGTCCCCATTGTTTTGTTGACCCCTGCATTTGGGAACCCCCACGAGGCCTGATCTTGCCATCCCCTGAAGAACAGAGCCCCGTGTGCCTGGGCACAGACCTGCTGGGGTTATGCTCAGCCCTCCCTCCAGTCCTCAGAGCATCACCGCACCTGCCTGCCAGGGCCAGTGGCTCCCCGGGGTGGACAGACTCTGTTGCGACCCAGCTTCTTGTCCTCATTGGGTGGACTGCGCTGAGCCCTCACTCTGGGCGCCCCAGGGAGTGGGCAGCTCTGTGGTGCCTTCACGTAGAGCCCAACCCGAGGTGCCCCATGAAACGTGTCCTGTGTTTCCTGGTAGAATTCTTCCTGACTGGCCCTTTTCTCAAATAACTTCAGTCTCCGCTTCAGTCCATTTGGCTACTTGGGCCTTCCTTCCTTTGCTGCCCAGAAGCAACAAGCTCTGGGCATGGCCCTGAAATGCAAACTAACCCTCCCAGGACCAGGACTCTGTGGGGTCCACCCTGGGCCATCACCGGGCACCGTCAGCCGAGTCTCATCAGTGACACCACCTCACACCTCCCAGATCCTTCCAGCAGGACCCGCAGTCGGGTAGGGACGTGGTTTCAGTTCCTGTATCTCTCGCAGGACTGAGCCTCAAAGCCTGTTGCCCTCCCCATCTCACAGCGCGGCTGTTCTTCTCTTGTGCCAAGCGTGGCTGTCCCCGATGGTGCAGCCACAAAGCCTTGAGGACAGTGAAAACGGAGGACAGCTGGGCGCTAGGCTGTTCCTCTCTAGGTTTCACCACTGTTTAAATAAAATCAAGAAAATGCGTGTTTTACCCAGAGCTAAGGGACTGTCTCCGTCTGAGGCCCCCAGCATTGTAAAGATGAGCATTTCTGATTAAAAACCAATCTCAAACTAAATGCTATCCTGCCTCTAGTGTCTGGCCTACGCATGGTTGCCACTAACAGTGACTAAAATAACCTTGGGCTGCTGGCCGCATTCACGTTGGCCTCCGTCTCGGGTGTCAGGTGGGGCCTGTGGGTGGCAGCGGCCTGGGTGTCGCCGGGCAGGGCAGTAGGAGTGAAGGGCGTGGGCTTGTCATCTGCCCAGAGGGCTCCTAGTCTCCCAACTGTACTTAGTTTCCAGTTCTGGAAGCCCCAGTTTCCAGTTCTGTAGGTGAGGTACGCAGACAGTGGCGGTTCTGTGCACCGACCCAGTACTGGCCGCTCCCCCTCATGGTGGATGGTCAACCGGCCCCGGAGGGGAACTTCCAACCAGTTAACTCACTGTAGGCAAGGATTCAAAAAGGCAGAGGGTGTTGTCCGAGGCTTTTGATAAAGCTGGTTCCAATGGGGATCTCTAATGACCCAGGTTAGGGGCTGGCCGTGCTCCTGTGGGCTTGATCTGGGGGTGGCAGGTGGACCTCAGGTGTCTTTGGGTGTTCCCCACGGTGGGCATCATCTTCACTGCCACTTTTGCTGCCGTGAGGTTGGGTATGGGGTGGAGGGATACCTCTCTGCATACCTGGAGGGCTCCACGCTCTGGGAGTTGATTATAAACGTGATTGGAGATTTCAGACACAGGTCATGGGGATTCTTCATGTTGGGGCTGGAGGTGTTTGGTGTGAGGCTGTGTCAAACACCCTTATTTTTTTGGCTTCGTGATGTAGGCCTGGCACTATACCCGGATCTGTTCCTCGCCCCCCCCCCCCCCCCCCCCCCTCCGTGCCTCCTGGGGGCTCAGAGCTCCAGCATCTAATACTGGTTGAGAACAGGTTTAGGGGCATTGTGGTGGGAGGGTTTCAATCTCCTTCCTCTGTCGGTTCAGACTGGAACCTCCCTTCTTAGCCTTGCCCTGGCCCCTCTGGGACAGTCCAGCTCACTGTGGCTGGTGCTCCAGGCCACTGCTGCCCGGCTCCTCCCCTTGTCCCCTCTGGCCCTGACACCAGGCCTGGTGTCCCTGCTCCGTGCAGGGTACCTATGTCCCTGGCCGATGAGGAGGGTGGGAAAGCGTACGGCCGTCTAACTAGCTACATTCCCACTGCCTGCAGAACAAGCTCAGGGGTGAAGCTCTCCTGCCTTTCTCACTGACAACTTGGAGTCGTTCCCAGACAGCCAGATCCCTTCCTCAGCCAGCCGCCCTCTTGTCTGACACTTCAGGACTGTCTTCACTTTTCAGGTTGCCTGGGCTTTCTCCCACTGCCGCTGAGAGATCTGTTTAGTGCTTGTGAGCCGAGCCGGAGTGGGTCAGAAACCTGCTCAGCCCTGTGTCATTTGGGGAGTTCCCCGAGTTCCTTGCGACTGTGGTATCTCAAGTGTGGACCGGGAGCACCTGTGACTCGGTAGCTGTGTTCTCCTGGATACTTTCATGCTTTAATTTTAAGAATCCTTATGTGAGTGTTCTCAGGTAACCCTCACCTACCTTGAGGGTAAGATGCCTCAATTCACGGAGTCCATCCCAGTGTTAACAGGATACCTTCTCTGTCTTCACTTTTGGGAGAAGATCTGCAGTGTACTTTGTACGTTCTCAGAACTATTTAGACAGAGAAGAAAGCCACATGCCATCAGTTTGCCTGATACTGTGAATGGGAACCACATGGAGTGCTGTGTCATTTATAGCTCAGCGGCCAGCAGGCCAGCCTTCCGGGGCCCAGGGTCACCAGCAGTGACACCTGATGCTCCAGCAGAAAAGTAGCCTTCTTCTGGGTCCTTTCTGCGCCTGCAGGGAGACCTGCCAGAACACGCGAAGGGATGAGAACCCTTTGCTTTTTTTTTTCTTTTTAGTCTAATTCTAATTTTGGTTGTGGTTTGAGATCATGAAGCCTGCTTGGAGAAGAAAAACATTCATCCTGTTTGATCTTGAAACCCCACCCCCCGAGTGATGAAGACAACAGTTGAGATGGAGGCTGTGATCACTCTCAGGCATCTGCTCGGGCTTGCCGGGTGGGGCAGGGTCAGGACCCCAGGAAGGTCTGACTTGTGACCTGGACTCAACAACCTTGGGGTGTTGTTTCTCCATAAAGCAGCTTTTGAAATCTTGTGTGCTTTGTAATTTGTTTCTTTCGGGTTATGATTCAGATGGAGCCTGGAGCCCTAAGTGACATGGGCTTTGGATGTGGGCAGGGGCCAATCACAGGAGAGTGGTTGCTGGTCGACAGAGAGGACTGGGTCACCAGTGTGGGGGTGGGGCCTCCCCAGGGGCCTGTGCTTCTCACACCCGGTCTGGATAGTTGTGATTTTCCCAGTTATGGAATAGAGTGGCGAGTGACCCTTGGGAACCCAGACAACGGTAGGCCCCTGGGTCCCTCCGTTTGGTCTGGGACCTGTACCCTCTCCCCAAGGGTAGGGTTGTAGTGGGTTCTCTTAGTCTGAAGTCTAAGTTGCCATTTCTGAGAACCGAAAGGTGGGATAGATAAGGGCAGGGATGTGCTCAGCGGCTGAGTAGACAGCCAAGGAGCTCATTTATGTATTATTTTCACCTGTTTACAAGAGTAATATTCTTGTGAAAAATTCAAATAGTGTATAGAAAGTAAAACTACATCATGTTCCCATCCAGCTGGGCCTGGATTCCTGAGAAGGGTTGAGGCTGAGCTCCGCTATCCACTGGGGTCCCATGCCCGAAGGCACCGTGCTCCCCCTTCCCCACTGCAGGGGGCTGCTTTGCCAGGCCTGGGGGCTTTTGCTCCCTGTAACCAGGTCCCTTTGTAGCCCCTCCTCTAGTGGGCCCTTCGGGTCACTGCATGCTGCATGACCCCAGCCGGCAAGGTGAAATCAACGAAGACACGCCTCTAGGGTAAAGTTTTCAGACCTTTCCCCCAACTTTGACTTGAAAATCCATTTAAGTGATGGAAGGCTGCCTCTCAGCCTCCTTCCTGGGAGAGGAAACTTGGGGGAAGGAGGGCTGGTAGCTTGACACTATGGTGGGAATGGTTGGGCTGTCCTTTTTTATTTCTTGGCTAGGTTCTTTGAGATGTAATTTATGTAAATTTGTAGTGTAAGTACATGTCTTTAAGTTTACCAACACACAGAGCTGTGAACAGGCACCATAGTCAGGATATAGAATGTTCCATCCTCCTCAAAATCCCTGGTGCTGCCCCTTCTTAAACCACTCCTCTGTTCTCCATCCCTATTGTTTGGCCTTTCCTAGAATGTCCAATAAATGGAAATACTTAGTATGTAGCTCTTTTAACCTGGCTTCTTTCATTCATTATCATTTCCCTCCAAAGAGCCATTGTACACATTTTCCCCTTAACACCCCCCATGAAGTTTTAATGCCACAGACATAGTTTATATGTATAACGCATTTGTGCTTTCAAACTTTGGTGCTGGAGAAGACTCTTGCGAATCCCTTGGACAGCAAGAATATCAAACCAGTCAATCCTAAAGGAAATCAACTCTGAATATTTATTGGAAGGACTGAGCTGAAGCTGAAGCTCCAATACTTTGGCCACCTGATGAGAAGAGCCAACTCATTGGAAAAGACCCTGACGCTGGGAAAGATTGAGGGCAGGAGGAGAAAAGGGCAGCAGAGGATGAGATGGTTGGATGGCATCAGCGACTCAATGGACGTGAGTTTGAGCAAACTCCGGGAGATAGTGAAGGACAGGGAGGCCTGGTGTGCTGCAGTCCATGGGGTCGCAGAGTCAGACACGACAGTGACTGAACAACAACAACAAAGCATTTGTGTGGGTCTGTGTGGGTATGGGAGCCCAGGCGGATGGCCGCATCACCATGGAATGTCTCTCCTGTTCACAGAGTTCCACAATTCTATTGGAAGGCAAGCTCCCACGGGCTGCCATGGGTGTGGGGGAAACAGTGTGGAGGCCTCTCCTAGAGGATGCTTCGGTGATCTCAGGGCGAGTGCTAGAATGGGGTACCTGGCACCTTGCGGGTGGGGGTGAGACAGTGACACAGGCAGTTGGAAATGAGAAGACTCTCCTGGCCTGGCTACCTGGCCTGGCCGTGCCATTTCATAGTGCCCCAATGACAGTGAGAGAAGGATGACAGTGGTCCTGTGTCCCCCCCAGCAGACTGCAGGAGCTCACAGTGAAGGAGGAGGAGAGGCCAAGACACTGGTGTCACAGCTGCTGAAGAGAGAAGTCTAGGTGTCACGGTTGGTGAGGTGACAATGAAGCCTGTGGGCCCACAGGAAAAGGGTAAGGTTGGGGGCAGCAGAGTTGACGGCATGCTGGTCACCAGTGTACACCTGTCACATCATACAGGGCCCTCATCTGGGTAAAAAAGTGAGTCCTGTGTTCAGGGCTGTGACGGTGGTGGCGCCTAATGTAATCTTGACCTGACCACTGTGCAGCTTGGGTTCAACCTGAGAGAGACCCAAAAGTCATGGGACACGAGAACTTAAAAATTACAGTTCTTGCTTAGACTTTATTTGAAAATCATGATTTCACTTAACCTACAGGATTTAGGTTTGTGAAAACTGTTACAGGTCAGTTAGGCAAGATGATCCTGAAATAACAAGCCAACCTCAAAACCAAACCACAACTTTTTTTCTTTAGCAGCAATACATGCTTTTTTAGGAATGTTCTCAAAGATACAGATGTCTGTTCTCACACAGATACGTGTGAAGGAGTGAGAAGTGGCTGTCCTCCAGCTGCTGGCTGGGCTGGCACTG
This sequence comes from Bos indicus x Bos taurus, assembly GCF_003369695.1. Lineage (NCBI taxonomy): Eukaryota > Metazoa > Chordata > Mammalia > Artiodactyla > Bovidae > Bos > Bos indicus x Bos taurus. The sequence continues at coordinate 52,880,018 of NC_040093.1, forward strand.
TGTGTGTTTTTGCTGGTATCTTCTGGTGGACATAAGCTCTATTATCTTGGGTGATTACCTGGGGTGGGGAATTGCTTAGTCACAGGATATTCACATGTTTGAGTGAGTGAAGTAGCTCAGTCATGTCTGACTCTTTGCAACCCCAGGGACTGTAGCCTACCAGGCTCCTCTGTCCATGGGATTTTCCAGGCAATAGTACTGGAGTGGATTGCCATTTCCTTCTCCAGGGGATCTTCCCAACCCAGGGCTCGAACCTGGGTCTCCTGCATTGTAGACAGACGCTTTACTGTCTGAGCCACCAGGGAAGTCATTCACATGTTTAGACATTGTAAATACTGCCAGTTTGCCTACATGGTTTTATCTGTTGTGTAAGGTGTGAGGGTTCCAGCTGCCACACGCTCTACAAACTTGGTACTGTCAGTCCTTTTAATTTTAGACATTTTTGGTGGAAATGGTGATGAGTTGCACTTGATGTGAAATGGCATGATAGTGTCAAGAGTGGTGAGGGCCAGTGCTTCTGCGGGGCTTGTGGGGCATAAACCTGTCTTCTGTGTTACAATATTCCAGTGGGCTCAGGAGAATAGAAATGACAAGGAATCCCAAGGGCCCTCCAAGGTTTGCAGAGATGAGACAGCCATAAATAAAATACTAGGCTAATGGTGAGATTCCTCGATAAATTTTGTCATTAGCTATTAAGAGACCAGTGCTGACATTATTTATACAGATACACAGGTAGGGGGTGGTGTCCAAAATAATTAGCAACTAAAAGACAGAATAAAATAAATAATTAGCAACTAATATAGTGGGGGTGCTGCCCAATCAGCATGGGTGCTAGCTAGGAGAGCCTGCAGGGTGGGAACTGGCTGGAAGCTCAGCCCTGTTCATAGGTCATGAACTTACCAGTTCAATAAAAGAGCCATGAAACCTGAGTAGCGCCTGGGAAATCCTGTTTGTCTATGGCTAGGAGAAGGCAGTGGCAACCCACTCCAGTACTCTTGCTTGGAAAATCCCATGGACGGAGGAGCCTGGTAGGCTGCAGTCCATGGGGTCGCTAAGAGTTGGACGACTGAGCGACTTTACTTTCACTTTTCACTTTCATGCATTGGAGAAGGAAATGGCAACCCACTCCAGTGTTCTTGCCTGGAGAGTCCCGGGGACGGGGGAGCCCGGTGGGTTGCCGTCTATGGGGTCGCACAGAGTCGGACACGACTGAAGTGACTTAGCAGCAGTAGCAGTCAGCACAAGGAAATGTGGCCCACCAGGGCTACCGTTGCTTATGATGGTTTGATCAAATATTAGTATTAGTTGAGAATGTTAAAGTCAGCAAAAAAGGGGAGTTCCTTAGTTGTCTAGAGGTTAGGATTCAGGGCTTTCACTGCTGGGGCTGGGATTCAATCCCTGGTCAGGGAACTGAAATCTCACAAGCCGAGGTGTGGCCAAAAAGAAAAAAAAAAGTTAGCAAACACTGAAAAGTTTGTTTTCAAGAGATACTACAATCAGTTGTTCTGAATTCCACGGCCTTCGAACCCTCGGTTGCTTCAGAAACACACATCCTCAAAAGTCACAATTTGAGTCCGATTCAGCCAGTGACAAAGGCGCCCAGTTAAATCTCAGCGTCAGAAAAACAATGAAAGACATCAAATACAAATACGTCCCAGGTCCTGCGTGGGACACACTCCTACCGAGATGCTCCGCGGTTCTCGAATGGGCCCTGGGCCCGAGTCGCGCACCTCTTTTCTCTCCTTCCAGGGGACAGATACCCCGTCTACTGTGCCCTGCAGCCCCGCAGGCCCGTCTGCACGAAACAGTGAGTGGATTTTCCCGGGATCGGGCGGGGAAAGGTGTGTCTTCCGAGGCCGACGTCCACCTAGGCCAGGTCCAGACCACAACCGAGGAGTCTTCACCTGCGCCTAGCCCGACCTCCGCCCCGGCCCGGCCCGCCCCCGGCCCCGCCCCCGGCCCCGCCCCCGGCCCCGCCCCCGGCCCCGCTCCGGGCCCCGGCCCCGGCCCCGGCCCCGCCTGCTCCGCCCGCCCGCTCCGCTGACCCCGAGCCTGTGCCTTCAGAGCCCAATCAGATGCCAGGTAAGTAAACATGTATAGAATGCAGCATCTGATTGGCTAATAGAGAGCCAATCGACAGCTAATAGGGTGCTGTCGCCGGAAGAGCCTGGCCTCAGAGGAGCGGGAGGGCGGAAGGGGTGGGGCTTTCGAGGTCGAGGGCGGTCCCGGGGACTGACGGGGCGGTGTGAGGGGCGGGCCCGAAGAGGAGTGACACGGTGAGCCAGCCCCGACTTCCGTCACGGCTGTCATCTTGAGCTTCGTCACCGCCCTCACCATAACTTAGCAGAATCGTGGCGGGCATTTCTGGGAGCTCTCGGGTGTCCGTTCGGTCTGTCAGCGCACACTCACCCCGAGCGCGTCATGACAGGCAGGTGCCTCCCTCAGTCTTGCACGCTGGGCCGCCGCGCCACACAAGGGGCCCGGCACCCGAGTCACCTGAGGGGGCCCCGGACCCCGAGTCACCTGGGGGCGCCCCACACCCCAAGTCTCCTGAGGGGGCCCCAGACCCCGAGTTACCTGAGGAGAACTCAGACCCTGAGTCACCTGCGGTGGCCCCGGGACCTGTGTCACCTGGGGAACACCGACCCTGAGTCAGCTGGGGCACCCCAGACCCTGAGTCACCTGAGGCGATCTGGACCTCGAGTCCACTGGGAGGCCACAGACCCCAGTTCTACTGGGGTGGCCCCAGACCCTGAGTCACATGGGGGGCTCTGGACTGAGAGTCATCTGGGGGAACCTGGACCCTGAGTCACCTGGGGAGCCCCAATAGCCTCAGGTCACCCTGTCCCATGCTGCTGCTCCTGTTGCTGCTAAGTCACTTCAGTCGTGTCCGACTCTGTGTGACCCCATAGACGGCAGCCCACCAGGCTCCCCCGTCCCTGGGATTCTCCAGGCAAGAATACTGGAGTGGGTTGCCATTTCCTTCTCCAATGCATGAAAGTGAAAAGTGAAAGTGAAGTTGTTCCGTCGTGTCCGACTCTCCAGTGACCCCATGGACTGTAGCCTACAGGCTCCTCCATCCATGGGATTTTCCAGGCAAGAGTACTGGAGTGGGTTGCCATTGCCTTCTCCGACCCCATCCCATACTACTACTACTAAGTTGCTTCAGTTGTGTCCGACTCTGTGCAACCCCATAGACGGCAGCCCACCAGGCTCCCCCATCCCTGGGATTCTCCAGGCAAGAACACTGGAGTGGGTTGCCATTTCCTTCTCCAATGCATGAAAGTGAAAAGTGAAAGTGAAGTCGCTCAGTCGTGTCCGACCCTTAGGGACCCCATGGACTGCAGCCTTCCAGGCTCCTCCATCCATGGGATTTTCCAGGCAAGAGTACTGGAGTGGGGTGCCATTGCCTTCTCTGACCCCGTCCCATAGTAGCTTGTAAAAGGTAGGCAGGAAAGACACTACACTACATCATATAAGCAGGAAAGGCAATTCACTGACTAATTGAGGCTGTCAGGTGTAAGTCAGGAACCGATGTACACAGATGCTTAAGGACTGTGGTCAGGGACTGTTGTCTCCATCTTTCAGCTTTGTTTTCTTCCCCTCTGGGGGCAAAATGACCACCAAGACCTCTGGAAAAGCTCTTGCAACTTCAACAGAAAAGGAAATTTCCTTTCCTAGTAATTTTAACACAAAGCCCCAGAATGAGGGAAGCCTGACATACTGCACCATGGGGTTGCAGAGTCAGACACAACTGAATAATAACAACGAGAATGAGTTTCACTGGGTTGACTTGGGTTATGATATTCTGAGCCAGTCTCTGGGACTAACTGGCTTCATCTTCTGGGCTGGAGGTTTGGCCTCCACAAAGGAAATAACAATGCTCTTATGACTGTTAGGGGGCTTGGGTGCTATGCAGGGCAACATCCCATATTCTGTGTTGTCAAGGATCAGGTGTGGGAGTTGAGCTCTGTGACCTGAAGCTATTACTGTAAATAGATAGTAAAATAGTGATTATTATGATGATATCACTCTTAACCATTGCCATGTTACATATGCTATTAGGAAAGCTGGAAGTTTTGCTTTGTTTTGAATTTATGCTCACTGGACACTCTCCATATGGTGGCCAACATACCAGCAATTTGTTGTGCGGAGAATGGGGAAGAGTAGTAGAATCTGTGTAGCTCCAAATGCTTTTTCAGCCCAAGAGAGAAAGCACCCAGTTTTTTTTTTTTTTTACTGCAAAGAATTTCATTAGATGTACGGTTTTGACAGTATTTTCCTTCAGAATTCTAAGTAAGCTCAGGGTGTATGATAAAGCATGTGTTGTGGTTGGCAGCTACACGTCTTGGAAAGTTCTCACCAGGTTGGAATGTTCCTGTCTTTCCTAAAGGTCCTAGCATAGGTTTAGCTGGAGTGTGCCTGGTGGTAGTGGTTTAGTCACTAAGTCATATCTGACTCTTGTGACCCCATGGACTGTAGCCTACTAGGCTCCTCTGTCCATGGTATTCTCCAGGCAAGAATACTGGAGTGGGTTGCTGTTTGCTTCTCCAGGGGATCTTCCCGACCTAGGCTGATTCCAGCTAAACCCTTTGGGGATGCAGGATTCCACAATAGCTTGACATATGGGAACCCCTAGACCTTAGCCACGTGAGTGTGTATCTACCTGCTTCTGTTGTCACCCTCTGCCCCCTCTTTGGCTCAGAATGATGACCCCTTCCACTCTTGGGGGGCCAGTTGACTAGGATCTCAGAATGGGCAGTTGACTAGGACTTCCCTGGTGGCTCAGACAGTAAAGTGTCTGCCTACAATGTGGGAGACCTGAGTTCGATCCCTGGGTTGGGAAGGTCCTCTGGAGAAGGAAATGGCAGCTCACTCCAGTACTCTTGCCTGGAAAATCCCATGGACAGAGGAGCCTGGTAGGCTACAGTCCATAGGGTCGCAAAGAGACATGACTGGGCGACTAAACTTTCACTTTCACTTTCCACTCTTGGGGTTTAATGATACGAGCCAGGCTGGCTCAGGCTCTCATACTAGCATTCCTGCCTCCAATGTACACAAAGTCCAGAACTTTCTAAGCCATCTTCTTTTCTAGGAAAAGAAGCACATTTCCAGCTTTTGGGAAAGAAGTGTGTCTCATAGATCATTCGGTAAGGAAAGCAAACCTCAACTACTTTGCCCCAACCCTGACATGCCCTTTGGTGGGGAGTAGAGCAGAAAATATGGGTCCAGAAGCAGCATCTCACAAGAGGGTGTGTCAGCCAGTGGGGTCCATGGTTTAAGTGGCCATGCAAGCTCCCAAATCTCTATATAGGGTCACCCACTGCCTTCCCCGCCCCTCAGTGCCTCATGATACCTTGAGACAGGGATTTAGGAGGTCTGGGAGAACCAGTGCTGCCCCTTAATGTATCTGTTCTGGGCAGCTCTGTCTGCTCCTGGAGAGGATGACTTTCCCTCTCCCCCAGCCTGTGGGTGTGGTGGGATCATATGGGATGGATGTGGAAGGTTTTGCAAACAAAGTTCTATACGCAGACTGACGTGGACAACCACAGAAAGAGCGGTCATCCATCCTAGAGTTGGTTGTATTTCTCCATTTTTAGAAAGAGAGATCCAAGACTTGCTCATAATAATGTGGCTGTAAGTGATTGCACATCCCGGGTCTGCGGGCTCTGTGGTCCCCCTCCAAGTGACTTTGGAGGATCTCAGGACAGTCTGCAGTAGCTGAGGCCCCTGTGCCTGCACTTGCCCTGGATGCCATGTCTTAACCTGGCTCCCTCTGAGTGTGGATTTACCATTCAGAGAGTGCCTTGGCTTGCATCACTAATGCAGCATCACGTTAAATTCTGTTTTGTCTGCCTCTTGCTCAGATGTGCCCTGTCCCCAGCACTGTTCATCTAGAGCCCATCTGCTGTGAGTGCCAGGCCAAATTTGGGGGCTACCTGCCAGTGCCCAGGGCTAAGGCAGCACTGCCTTACTGGGTCCCTCGCTCCTTGAGACCCCAAAATCAGGTAGGTGACTTGAATCAGGGGTTCAGATTTGTGGAGATATGATTGACATGTGATAAAATGGCACACATATAAAATTTGATAAATCTTGACATATGCACACACCCATGAAACCACCACCACAATTGTGATAATGTACAGTCATCTCTAGATATTCACAGGGGATTGGTTCTAGGATGCATGTAGATACCAGAATCCAGGGTGCTCAAGACACTTGTATAAAATGGTATAATGCAGTACATGTACACAACCCCGAAAGGTTTCCTTGTACCCTTTTCAAAATTTTATTTATTTCTGTTTTGCTGTGCTGGGTCTTCATTGGTGTGCTCAAGCTTTTCCCTAGTTGGGGTGAGTGGGGGCTACTCTGTAGTCGCAGTGCATGGATTCTCACTGCGGTGGCTTCTCTTGTGGAGTATGGACTCCAGTAGTTGCAGCACAAAGGCTCAGTAGTTGCAGCTTGTGGCCTCTGGAGTGTGGGCTCAGCGGTTGTGGTGCATGGGCTTAGTTGCTTCCTGTCTTGTAGAATCTTCCTGAACCAGGGATTGAACCCATGAACCATGCATTGGCAGGCGGATTCTTAACTACTGAACCACTAGGGAAGTCCTCCTTGTTCCCTTCTGTAATTCCACTCAACCCTCTCTCCCCACAGTCCCCAGGCAACCATGGGTCTGTTTCTGTCACTATAGATTCGTTTGCATTTCCTTGAATTTTATATAAATGGAATCGTATAGTATGTACTTTTTTTAGTCTGGTTTCTTTTGTGGTGGTGGTGGTTTAGTCACGGAGTCGTGTGTCTGGCTCTTTGCGGCCCCATGGACTATATATAGCCCACCAGGCTCCTCTGTCCATGGGATTTCCCAGGCAAGAATACTGGAGTGGGTTGCCATCTCCTTCTCCTGGGGCTTCTTTTACTCAGCATGATTATTTTTGAGATTCACCTATATGGTTGTGTTCACTGATAGTTCATTCCTTTTTACTGCTGAGCAGTGTGTTGTTATATGGATAGACCATTCATCCAGTGAAGGACGTGTGGATCATTTCCAGTTTTTTTCTATTTTGTCCAACAAATAAAGCTGCTGTGAACATTTGTGTATAAGTATTTGTGTGAACATGCCTTCATTTTTCTTGGGCAAGCACCTAGGAAAGGCATTGCTATATTGTATGGGTGGCATATGTTTAATTTTCTAAGAAACTGTCAACTGTTTTGCAAAAATGGTTGTTCCATTTTACAATCTTCCCAACAATGTATAAAGTTCAAGTTGCTTCATGTCTTCATGAACGCTTGGTTTGGTGAGTGTTTTAAATTTTGGCCATCTTAATAAGTGTTTATCTCATTGTATGTTTTTTAATTAAAACATTTTTAAAATTGTGGTTTCAAAGATTGCGGGATCTCAGTTCCCTGATCAGGGACTGAACCTGCACTCCAGGCAGTGAAGGTGCAGAGTCCCAACCCCTGGACCACTAGGGAATTCCTCTCATTGAGGCTTTAACTTGTGTATTTCCACAGTGACTAATGATGTTGAGCATCTCTTCGTATATTTTTACCATATGCATATCTTACTTGATTTGTGTCTGTTCAAGTATTTTGCCCATTAAAAACGTTGAGTTGCTTTTTTTTAATTACTGAGTATTGAGAGTTCTTTATATATCTGTATAAAAGTTCTTTATTAGATATTTAGTTTGCAAGTGTTTTCTCCACGTTTTTGACTTGTCTTCTAATTCTCTTATTACTATCTTTAAAAGAGCAGAAGTTTTAGATTTTGATGAAGTCCGATTATCAATTTAATAATTTAGTCCTTTCTGCATCTTGCTTAGGCATGCCTGTTCCCAGCACAGTGGTGTATCATGGTTGCCTTTCATCAGGCTGAGGACTTCACTTCTATTTCTAGTTTGTTGAGAGCTTTTATCAGAAATGAATCATTTAAGTTTTCAGGAAGACTTTGTGTAGAGTTGGTGTTATTTTTCACTTCTAGTGTTTTTAGATGTTGGCCGTGGGTCTCTTATATGACAATGTACATGGCAGAAAGTGAGTCTTCCAGAGTCTTCCAAAAGGTTACCTCCTACCTTCTCCTCCTTTTCAGGGATAAAACATTCCCAGAAGCCCAAGATTTTTTGTTCCCTTACCCCCCAGACCCTTTGTTGGCAAGAGGGAGTGGCTGATCCCTGGCCTGACCGCTTTGCATCATAAGCAAAGTTGGTTTCTTTTAACAAAAGGAGGAATGATTGCTGTGTGGCTACCCTCGTAGTTCTCTTGTCATGTCTTTTGGACTCTCAGCAGGCATGGTTGCTCTCTTGATTCTCCACCTAGCTGCCCCTCTGGCCTTGAATGTTCTCCCAACTCTGCTCCCCGAGTCCCAGTGTTTCTTCTTTCCCAGTGGACAGTGCTGTGCAGGGAGCTGCTGTGGGAAGGATGAGGTCTTGTTGCTTCTGGTGCAGCACCTGCCATGGAGAACGGGCTTAGCAGCCATGGGTGGATTGAGTAGAAGTGGCCAGAGTATCCTTATCCTGGCGGGCAAAAGGGTCCTATGTGAGAGGGGTCCTGTGCCATGGTGACAAGGAGCCAGGGCGCAGGGAGGTGCCCGGGTCTCCAGGCCTCGTCTTATCTGCTTTGGAGGAGGTCCAGGACTCCCTTCCTCCTTCCTGCAGCAGTGTCTGCTTGGCAGCACACCTTACACCCAGGGTCCAGTGCAGTCCTCCCACGGCCTCAGAGGTTGCAGGGGTTACTCGAAGTAGTTTTGATTATGTTTTATAATGTGAGCTGTGAGCACATGGTTGGAAATTCCCACAGTGCAGCAGGGGTGTGGTACACAGAACTCTGTCCTACCCCTCTTCCAGAGGTGTCCTCATTTGGCCTTCTGGAGGTTTTCTGTGCTTGTGTTGTTTGGCTAGCAATGTACAAGTCACCCTACGACCCAACTTGATACAGCAGTCACTGTGATAACTCATGTGGCTGAGGGACACTCTGCTGGCAGCTTGGCCTCAGATATCCTGATCTTGGGGTCAGCGGGCTGTCCCAGGCACTGTCTTGTGGCCATGGCAGAGATGTGAGAGCAGCTGGACACCTATGAGGTCTTCAGCCTGACAGATCTGGCTACTGTCACTTCCTACTTATACTGTTGGCCAGTCCAGTACGTGATCTGACCAGAGTCAAGGGGCAGAGTCTACTGTTCTGGAAGGAACTGCAGAATTGCAGAGCAAAGAGTGAGGCTAGCGGTGGTGATGAGGCATTGGGGTAAGGATCTGACCCATCACAACTCATATACAAACAACACTGCACACATATTCTTTAATTTTTTTGATGTAAATGGTAGCATGCTGTATTCACAGTGCTGCATTTCTCACTTAATATTGCATCTCTGTGCTCATTGTATGTCAGGACAGACAGATCTGCATTATTCTTTCCAAAGGCCATCCATTCCCTTTGTCCCTGTGTCCGTTATTTATTGTCCCTTATTACCAGATTCAGGCTGATTGGTCACTACAGTCAGTGCTGCACTGAGTGTTCTTGAGCAAATGCACATGTGTCTTCACGGGATGCGGTCCCAGAAGTGCAACTGCTGGACCAAAGACTATCCATGTTAGACTTTGACCAGTGTGGCCAAGGTGCTGGCAGAGTCCTCTCTCTCACTGAGATCGCTGAGGCTCAGAGGGGCTAAATGTGGCACCAAGGGTGCTCCTGGAGGCCGGTAGTTTCAGGACGGAGCCAGGTCTCCTGACTCCCCCCATGTGTCCCACCACAGCACCACGCCCTGTGGATGTGCAGGTGGTGGGTAATGAGGGTGCTGGCCACCCCTGGGAATATCATGATGGGGGGACCTGCTCCCTCAGCTGGGCAGTCGGGGTGTACTGTGGGAGGGGCATAGCAGAGGCACTCTCCAGGGCCCTGTCCCTGAGGCTGAGGTTTTCTGGGGTGTGGCTCCACCCCTCTTTGGACCTTCTCTTCCCTTCCTCTGTTAGATCCAAAAGATGGTCCGGTCTTATATTCCCAAAACCACCAAGGCATGCCCCTGCCCATGCCACCGCTTTGGGGGCCACCTCCCGATGCCTAGGGATCAGGCCGTGATGCCCTACTGGGTGCCTCAGGTCCTGAGGTCTCACAAGAAGGTAAGAGGGAGGCTCGTATGGCAGCAAGGCCTGAAAGTGAGGGGTGGGCCGAGGGGGACCCAGAGATGAGGGGAAGGGTGCCGGGTTCCTTCCCCACAGTGGTCTGCATTGGTGTCTGGGGGTCTCCTCCAAGCTGTGGCCTAGGGCAGCAGAGAGCAGGAGGCAAGTGGTACTCAGGGCAGGCCCAGGTTAGGTGTCCTGGTGGTATTGGGAAGGGTGGGATACACTGCGCTCTGAGGGTCTGCTGCTACCTTTCCCATCATTTCTTCTGCCCCTCCTCCTCCCCCTCTCCTCCTTTCTCTTCCCTCTTCTCCAACTTGCTCACCTCCCTCCCTCCTTCTTCCCACCCCACCCTGCTGCTCCTTGCCTCCCCTCTACCTCACTTTCCTCGGCCTGTCTGAGCAGCCTGACCTTGTAGCCCTAGCCTGGCAGGCATGGAGCAAGGGTTCTGGGGAGGGGCCGTAGCTCAAGAGTCTGTGCTCACTCTTCGGCTCTGTCTGGCCACCTCCACACCTCTGGGTTCCAGGTCGATGTTTGTGGTGGGGTATGGTTGGCCAGGTCTAGCCCCGCTCAGTTCCAGGGCCACTCCTCTTCCTTGCTTTCTGAGTGTCCTGGAATTAGAGGCTTCTTCTGCCTTCACCCACATTCCATCTGCTGGTTTTCTGTCACCAAGTAGCAAACTGTCACCAGAATTAAAACCTGGAGGCCTTTTAAAAAAACATAACTTGCATTCTGAGCTGGTCATGGACCCGTTTCTGGGGGTCTCCAGGCTAAATCACTGGGCCCCCGTCTTGGTGGATCACTGGGCTGATGCACTTGCCCACGTTCTTATCTTTTATCCTAGGTGGTGAAAAGGCAGCAGAGTTTTAAAGGCGTCCCAGGTAACTCAGTGCACTTGTGTCTCATCACCCCCTCCCCAAGGAAGGCGGGGTTCTCATGAACATCATGATGGGAGTGGGGTAGACTTCTGTCATGATGGGTATAACACAGAGAAGGCCACAGTCTGGCACACATACCACTTCTCCGACACCTACCCTTACCAGGCATCACTAATCACCCCTCATCTTTTCCTAGTGAACCCAGAGAAGCCTCAGACTCTATCAGTTATCAATATTGACTCTCAGGATGAAACCAATTTGCATCCTGGGGTTAGGTGGTATCTGAAGTGTTTTTTAAGCTCTAATCTTCTATGATTCATGATATGACTTGTGTATGTATGTGTTATATATAAATATACATTTATGACAGTGTATAGGCTTGTATGTTGACATATTCTATCTTCATGTATTCCTGACACATTGTATGTTCATGATACCACACTTATGCATATATTCATCATACAGTGTATACATATATTCATATGTTCATGACAGGCCTAGCGCATACTCACATGTTCACAGTGCAGTTCATAATCATGACAAGGTGTGTTCACGTATCCTCATATGTGGCCTGATGTACGCGTGTCCTCACACGCTCAGTCTCGGTGTGCCAGGAGATGGTGTCTCTACTTGCACCTTTACTTTCTTCATCTCTGAAATGAGCAGAGGTGCTTTTCCTCACAGATGGTTGACATGTCTGCTTTCTCTGCATTGCATGTGAGCAAGGGAGTGGACGTGTTTTGTGCAGTCTGATCACACCCTCCTCTTTTTGTGCTGGGGCCAGATTGCATGGTGAGTGCCCTTGATGGACTCTCTGGAGGAGGACCTGAGAGAACTGAGAGGTTGGGTGTCTGACAAGGGGTTTTCCTGATGAGCAGGTGATTTGAGCGGCCCACCCAGAGCCTGGGTGTGTGCAGGTCGGGGTAGAGTGGTTGGGAAATGAGCGGCCACTACCTCTCATGCTCACCTCTTCATGTAGAAGATACTTAACTTTTCCCTGATTTTAAAAGCACAGTTAGGAGGAGCATGAATTGTCACAGCCTTTGGCAGAAGGTTTGGAGGTATCGATCAAATTTTATAATGTGAAAAATCTTTAATCCAACAAGCCCATGTCTGGGTAATATCTGTGGGCACTCCACGCATGTCTGTCTGTAGCAGTAATTTCTTTGGTGAAAAATTGGAAGCAACTTAAGTGTCTCTTCGTGGGAGGATGGACATAAATAGAGGTGCATTTGAAATGTGGCACCAGCTACCTAAAGTCCACAGCTGTTAGGGATGATGAAACGGACCCCCCAACACATTGCAAGGTAGAATAACAAGTCAGTGTAGCCCAGGCAATAGGACTCCACTAGTGTCAATTTCAGAGAAGGCAATGGCACCCCACTCCAGTGCTCTTGCCTGGAGAATCCCATGGACAGAGGAGCCTGGTGGGCTACAGTCCATGGGGTCGCTAAGAGTCGGACACGACTGAGCGACTTCACTTTCACTTTTCACTTTCATGCATTGGAGAAGGTAATGGCACCCCACTCCAGTGTTCTTGCCTGGAGAATCTCAGGGACGGGGGAGCCTGGTGGGCTGCCGTCTATGGGGTCGCACAGAGTTGGACATGACTGAAGCGACTTAGCAGCAGCAGCAGTGTCAATTTAAAAATGAAAGCTCTGTTTATGTGTAGGTTAAGGTTGGTTTCGTGTGTCTGAGCTGACAGTCACAGGTAATCCCTGTGGGTGGGAAAGGGGCAGGTCAGCCCAGCAAAGAGAGGCTTCTGGGGTGTGTGTGTGTGTGCGCATGGTGAACAAAACAGATAGCAACACGTTGCCTCAAGTTTTAGGTGGAAGAGCCAGAAATCACTTTATTAAAAAAAGTGGCCATAGAATGAGAACCACCTGAGAAACTGCTCTTCTTACTGTATAGTATAAACTCACCAATTTAGTGGTTTATTTTTATTGGTTGTTTTTGGCTTTGACTACTCTGCGTCTTTAAGAAAGTGTAAAAGCTTAGTCGTTTTATTAGTGAATCATGCATCCATTGATAACACTGTTAAAAACCAGTATTAATTTTTACTCCAGCCATGGTTTTATAGTTCAGGTGATTTATGTTAGTAATATTTCAAGCCTCAAACCCATTCAAGGACAGGAATGAGAATGTGTTCACAGGATGGGAGTGAGAGTGTGTTCACAGGATGGGAGTGAGAGTGTGTCACAGGATGGGAGTGAGAGTGTGTCACAGGATGGGAGTGAGAGTGTGTCACAGGATGGGAGTGAGTGCCAGTCTCACTGCCACTAGGAGGTTAGGGAGCCTTCTCTCCTCTGAGCTTCATACAGAGTGACCTAAAAATAAGAGATGGTTCGTTGGCTTCAAATCCAGCTGAGTTCCATTTTAGAAAAATCTGTGTTTCTGATCTTGTAAATAGAGGGCTCATGTGCTTTTCTTCTTTATGCTCTTGTGATAGTTTTTTATAAAGAAAAGATAGTTTATATTTGTTAAGAATGTATTTTATATTAGTATGATTAGAGTCAGGGTACTACATTTTTAGTAGTAGCATATTAATAGCATAGTAAAAATAAATAAGAGATATAACATCAAGAGGGTCACATGTGACCAAAGCAGGTCTTGAAAAAGCTAAAGAGCATGGAGGAGATAGAGATGTTTGAATTCCATTTGTGTTTGTGGTGGTTGTTTACTGCTTATTATGGGAAATATCAGATACTCTGCAAAAGCCCATGTTCCCTTCCCTCGGCTACAGCCACGATCAACTGATCAACTCTTGGATGATTTGGTTTCTTCTGTGCTTCACCCACTCCATACCCCCTCCTCCCCCCCAAAAAAAGGAAAAAGAAAAAGATTACTGTGGAGCAGATCACCACTAACTACCATATCCTTTCATTCATAAATCTTTCAGTAGGCAGCTCTAAAAGATAAAGACTCAGAAAACACAGCCACAAAGGCTCACAGTCGCCCTAGAAACAAACACATAGCCATGCTGTCTTCATCTCCGTGGGCGCTGTGTGAGTGCTCACACCCCAGGGCTGCGACCTGCCTTGCTGTGACACCTGGTTCCTTTGCCCTGGTTTCCTGAGGGCTCTCTCATGGGTACAGGCTCGAGAGTACCCTGGCCCCAGACCCCTCGGGGCCTGACTCACTTTCTCTGCCTAGAAGCCCCTCTGGATGTGCGCTCCGGGTACAACCGCTGGCGGATCTGTGGTGAAGGGCGCCATCTCCTCAAGTGGCAGCAGCTCCAGGCTCTTCACCAGGCTGGGCCGGTGGCCTCGGGGCAGCCAGAAAGCCCCCCAGCCTCCCTCCTGCCCCTCAACCTCAGCCTCCTGACACTCCTCCATGCCCTGCTGAGGGTCATGGAGGCCATCCGGTGAGCAGGTGTGGGTGGGGCAGTGGTGGCCTTGGGCTTATCTTACGTCCTGGGGTTTAGTTGAGTTGAAGGTGTGGGAGAACTTGGTTGTCGCGCAGCAGAGGGTGAGAGGTGGGCACCACTCTGATTACTGTTACGTTGTTAGCATCGTCTGGATTGTTGCTCATACCTGACACACACATCTTCTTCCAGAAAATGCAAGGGAAGAACAAACCAGATGCATCAAGGTTAGGGCCAGTGGTAGGGTGGTGGAGCATCTACTCACCTTTATTTTCTCACCTGCCCTGTTCTCAAGTTTCTAAATTCCCCTTCCCCCAAAAGACCACTGGTTTCAGTTTCTACAAACTTCTGTTGTGTTGGGGTCCCTCTGGAGTTTAAGCACACTACAGCCTCGGGGAACCTGCTGCCTCTCTCACAGCCCAGCCCCAACTATCAAGGCTCCATATTGAAAAGCCCTTTCACCAGCCTTGAACACACCTGGCCTTGCCCAGGCCTGCATTTCTCACCTGGGGCCCCACTCTGCCTCTGCCACCACCCAGGAAGCCTCCAGGGCAACCTCAGGTTCATTGCAGGGCCTCTCCTCACCTGGTTACTTAGTCCCCTCAGTAACAGCTCTCCTCCTCCTTCTCGTCCTCTTAATGCCCCAGTTTACCCATGTCCCCAACCATTACCCCATCCACCTTCTTCTTCCTGTTTCTTTTATCACACCTATATATAAATATATACAAACACACACCAATATGTAAATAGAAGGCATGCAAATACATATCAATATGTAAATGTGCACAATTAGAATTTACATATATTGACTTATTTACTTTTTGTCTATCTCCTCCACCCAGTTGTAAGAGGAATGTTCTAGAAAATGTCCAGTATCTGAAAACAGTTTCAGATGCCTTTTGCCCAGTTTTTTAGTTGTTCAAATAGGAAACCAGCTCTGTCATTGTCACTCCATCTTTTCTGGAAGTGGAAATTCCTCTCCCTGCATCCTTCCTGGCCACTCTCCTAGTACTGGGCACTCCCTGTGGTCACATATGACGCCGTGATGCACATTTGCATACAGGTGCCTGTAGTGGACCTGGGTTGCAGCTTCTCCAGGGCGAGTGCCCCGAGGAAGCAGCTGGCCAGGGTTGTCAGCTTTGCATGATCTGAATGGGTCAGCACTGTGAGACTTCCTTCTTTGTTTAAGTTTCATCTTTCTTTTTGTGTTTGTCAACTTGATGTCAAATTTGGTTGGACTCCCTGGTTCCCACTCTGGGAAGAACAAAGATAGAAACTTGTCTGTAGATGATCCATATTAAGTATTAATAGGTGGTTCAGGTGGGCCAAAGGAAAATTGCTAATACTTTTATGGGAGGTGTTTGCTTCTGAGCCAGGATCTTAGGGCAGAGGTCAGGCACTAACCAGCTGTTAGGAGAAATTCCTTACCTGCCTGGGGTGTATGTGGGGTGCCCTGTGAGAGCCCACAAAGCGCACACCCAGTTTATCTCAGGAGAAGCTGCTGGCCCATCTGCTGGCCTGGCAGAGGCTTGCTAGAACTCAGAGGCCATAGGAGAATGGATGAGCTCCGAACCTGCCCAACAGGGAGCCCAGAAGAGTAGTAATGAGTCAATCCTTGCCTTCTGGTCTGGACTTGCTGTGCCTTCGTTTTATTCAGTTCCTTCCACAGTTCTGCAGAGCTGGTGTTCTCCTTGGAGCCCAGAAGGGGAGAAGGGGCTGAGGGGGCTGAGTGCCTTCCCTCAGGTCGCACCCTGGACAGTGAGCCAGCCAGGGTGGCTCCCTGTCTCCTGTGCAGGCTCCTCAGTGGCCGAGTGTGCATTCTGCTCTGCCGCAGGGTTTCCTCCACCCTCCACCGCAGGGAGGCTCCTCACACGGGCCCTACAAGGCCAGTGTGGTTTCATTTTGGGGTCAGTTCCTAGTAATTGCCTTTCTCTTTGCTTTCTAGCCAGCTTTTTTGGGTATGAAGTTGAAATCAACGGCTACTGTCAAGAACATCAACAGAAATGTCCATCCTCCTCAAGGTCTTTAACAAAAGCCATCAAATCAGGGAGAGTCTGTGATAGTCACTGTTCTCTCAGTCAATGCAAGTTATTTATCATCAGGTGATTTTTAGTTGTAGTGGAGTTGCTGTGAATGTGGGTGAGATTCCATTATGAATATGATCAATAAATGTTATTTGTGAAACTCAAAGTGATCACTTTTTGAAAAATGATTTCCTCAGATTTCCCTTTGTGAGGGTGGGACTCGTTCTCCACCTCTGTGTCCCTGAGGGCGGGGGGCCGTGACTGAACTCTTCTTCCCTTTGCAAGGACAGCACATCCTCTGGATGAGGATCCTGAAACAGCTTTAGCATCTGTTTCATGTGGATCTCACTTTAAGTAACATAAAATTGTATGCAGTTTATATTTTTAAAAACTGAGATATCATTCACACACCGTAAAATTCACCTTTTTTAGAGTGATTTTGTGCTTTTTTTTTTTTTTTTGCTATATTTACAAGGTTGTACAATTGCCACTGCTACCTAATTCCAGACATTTTCACCCCCAAAAGAAACCCTATACCTATTAAGCACTTACTCCTTGTTCCCTTCTCTCCTCACCCCTGGAAACCACTAACCTACTTTTTCACTTTTCCAATTTTGTATAGATGGAATATGCATCCTTTGTATCTGGCTTGTTTTCATTTGGCATAATATTGTCAAGGTTCACCCACATAGTAGCTTCATTCCTTTTTTTATGGCTGGATAGTAAGCATTGCAAGGACAGACCACATCTCGTTTATCTGTTCATCAGTTGGTAGATATTGGCTTATTTATACTTTTGGGGTATTACTAATAATGCTGCTGTGAACGTTTATTTATGACTTTTGGTGTCAACATGTTTCATGTCTCTTGGGTATGTACCTGGGGGTGCTGGGTAATATGGTAACTCTCTTTAATGTTTTGAGGAGCTGCCTCAAGTTTCCATGGTGGAAAACACTGCCTGATTTATTTGTTTATTTATTATTATTATTTTTTATAGCAAAGTTTAAAAAAAACTTATTTAATTTTGGTTGCTCTGAGTCTTCAGTGCTGTGTGCGGGCTTTTCTCTAGTTCTGGTGAGCGGGGTTATTCTTCACTGCAGTGTGCAGACTTCTCATTGCAGTGGCTTCTCTTGTTATGGAGCACAGGCTCTAGAGCACGTGGGCTTCAGTAGTTCAGGCACACAGGCTCATAATTGTGGCTCTCAGGCCCCAGAGCCTGTGGGTTTCAGTAGTTGAGGATCACAAGCTTAGTTGCTCTGCGGCAGGTAGAATCTTCCAGACCAGGGATTGAGCCCATGTCCCCTGCGTTGGCAGGCAGGGAAGTCCCTGTGCACCGTTTCCCATTTCATATTCCCACCATCAGTGCATGAACTTTCTGATTTCTCCCTGTCTGAAGAGACTCGTGTACTCAGGGTGTTGCCGTGAGTGCTAGTTGTGGGGTGACTCTTGCCTGTTGTTTCTGCTCAGGTCAGTGTGGGAGCCGCTCTGCAGACACAGGTGTATTGATGTTTCTGAGTGCTTCTGTGATGCGACCCCACCATGCAGCAGTGACAGGGCCTCCCTTCCCCACACCTGCACCGGGCATGCCTCCTCCTCTGAACCTCTGCCAATGTGAGAGGTAAAGCGTGCTGTGACCTTTTAACTGGCATTGCTTAACTGAGGTGTGAGCAGCTCCTCATACTTTTGCCAGCATTTGTGCTGCCTCTTGGAGAAGGTGATGGCACCTCACTCCAGTACTCTTCCCTGGGGAATCCCAGGGACGGGGGAGCCTGGTGGGCTTCCGTCTGTGGGTTCGCCCAGAGTTGGACACGACTGAAGTGACTTAGCAGCAGCAACAGCAGCAGTGCTGCCTCTGCTGCAAGTGGTCTGTCCACAGCCTTCGCCATCCCTTCTGCTGTCTCACGTGGTTCCAGCTGAGGACAGCTGATGATGCCAGTTGCTGTACTTAAAGAAGACAGAAGAGCGAGGCATCTTTAACTAGAATGTCCTTGGACTTCAGAGTGCAGTCCTGGGGGCTGCAGTCATGGTCGAAGGTGTGTGTGAAGCATGGAAAGTTAGCCAGGCATAAAGCAAAGCACAGGCTAATGTGTGTGGGTCCCTGAGTCACTAAAGTTTATGAGCTGGGATGGCAAAGTACGAACCCTCATGGGCCTCCGATTGTCATCAGTTGACACAGTTGGGACCTGAGACATGCTGTTTCATAGGCATAGCTTTCTTCCTCAGGAGGTCTGACTACAGAAACTGAAAGCAAAGAGATGGTCAAGTGGTGACGGTGCTAGGAAGAAAGGCAAAGCAGAAAAAAGATGGGTGGTGATTGGGTGGGGGCCCTCTCTGAATAGGAGACCTGAGCGGAGGATTGAATGGGGTGACAGTGGGGACAGAGCCCCAGACTGTGGGGCGACAGGTGCAAAGGCCCTGACGATGAATATGCATGGGGTATGAGGAAGCTTAGGAGCCCAGTGTGACTACAGCGGAGAGTGAAGTGGACTGTGGTCAGGGATGGCAGTCTGGAGGTTAGCTCAGGCCTGGTCCTGAGGTCTTGGCATCATTTGCGGGTCTCAGGGTTTATTCTGACTCGAGGAAGCCCTTCGGAAGCGCCTGGACTGAATGGCCCCAGGCTGGCTTCTAACCTGCTCCCTCTGGTGGCCATGCTGAGGACTGACTGAGGAGGGGCAGTCTCGCTACCTGGGAGGGTGGGAATGAGCCTGAGCTCCTGGTGTGTACTGAGCGTGGAGACAACAGGATTTGCTGGTAGATTGGCTGGGGTGGGAGAGCAGCGGGGGAAGGAGTGGGTGTGATGGGCATGGTGGAGGAGCCACGTAGAGGCGCTGACATCACTGTTAGAACTGAGTCTGCGTGGAAAGGGGAGCTGTGGCTGGAGGGGTAAATTTGAGTCACCAGCTGGCTTGTTTTGGAGCCCTGGGGCTGGATGCAGTCACCTGGGAGTTGATGTGGGTGGGGAGGATGGAGACTGTGGCAAAAGGGGGGCCAGCTCCTGTGGGTCCTGCCATCTGCCTGCTCCGGGTCATCCAGGGCACCAGCAGACACACCTTCTCTACCACTGGATTTCTGGACGGCAGAGTTGAGACTACATGCCAGGCCAGAAGACTGTGATCTGGTCACTAAAATGATACTGAGGTGTTCCTAAATGATTGACATGTCGCATAGCAATAAACATGGGATCTGATGTTGTTACCTCTCCCCTCTCCCTAGCTTCCTCCCCTTCCTCCTCTCCCATTCCCTCTGCTTCCTTCTATCCCCCTTTTACCCATTTTTTCTCCTCCCCCTCCTCCCAGTCTTCTTTCTGGGTAATCTTTCTGCCATCAGTGATCATGTACCAGAGGCTCTCTACAGTCTAGGAGGGCCAGTTTCAGGATCTTACGGTCTGTCTGTGTCCTCCTGGTGCAGAACTGTGGAGGACCCCCTCCCCTCCATTACCACCACCGAGGGGTTGCCATGGACAGCGGTGCCTGGCAGGCTGTAGTCAGTCCATGGGGTTGCAAAGAGTCGAACAAGACTGAGCAACACACTTAATGGTAAAGGTGGTAAATTTTGTTTGTGCACTTCACCATAATAAAAAATTAAATGGAAACAAAACTGAAATCATTGATGTTTGCCATTGGTGTCGATCACTTGCTTGTTGTGCTCACAGCTGTTGTCAGCTCGAGTGTTGTAGTCTGTGTCTCGTGCAGCCTAGGGGACCTGAGGGCTGGGCTCTAAGAGCACGCTGGTGGAGTCAGCTAATCTCCAGGGCAGGGGGATCCTGTTGAATTGCTCTACATGTTTTACGAGGTGCCTACTATGTGCTAGGGGTCGTGCCAGCCACTCATGTGGTTCCAGCACCCAGTGTGAGGCCTCTTAATTGGCTTCAAATGTAGCTGCGGTGTTCCTGAGCCGCTTAACGACCTTGGGTAATGAGGTGTCTCAGGCACAATATTTGTTTAATGCTTTATTCATGGGCACAAAACAGTGGTAACATTAACTTCAGGGGAACTTTAATGATGTATGTGTTTGGTGAAGTCCCCAGCTCCCGACCCTTAAGGTGCTAGATCTGTTTGGGGCCATGTGAAATGTTTTGCATCACTTACAAGAAAGAAAAAAGAGGTGCTGTTTTTCTTTGGGAAAAGATGAGGTATTTCACAGCCAAACCTTGTTCTCCTGTGGAACATTTGTCAAAGACTGCAGAAAGGAAACACATGGAAATTTCCAATACTTCTTCTAAAGGAAGGAGCTGGGCTTGTCACATCACATGCACCCATCTCCCCATCTACTCACCTGTCACAGGCTGAGGCCTGCTCTATTCCACCAGTTCTGGGGTCAGTGTTTGTGTCCAACCAGCTGGATGAGGCCAATGATTTCATCTTTCTGAGCTCCCATTTCTTCACTTGCCAAGCGAGGCTTTGTTGGTGACAGGCTTGGTGCGTAGCCCAAAGCCTGGCCTAGAGCAAGCAAGCCTTCGATGCATGTAGTCAAGTTGTAGCCATGACCAATAATAATAGTAATATATTCTGAGATAGGCACTGTTTTCACCCCATTTTACATATGAAACTGAGGTAGAGCCCTCTGGTTCTGTTTCCTCTTAGAGTACAGGTGTGAAATGTGCAGGAGCCTGGCCAGGCTGGACCCTTGGAGCTGCTCCTTGCTGCTTGAGTGGCTGTGACTTCTAGATCCCTGGGTATCCCCAAGAGCCTGGGATCCAAGGGCCTGCCTGAGAGGAGGCCAGAGGTTGTAATTTCCTACCTCTGGACACAGTGAAAAGATTAGAAACAGAAAGATTATCACTTCATTTCTTTTCCTATTTAAATAGCTACCTTCCTTCCTGCTCCCCTCCAATCATTCCAAACAAAGTTTGCTTGGGGTGTTCAAGCTTCTTCCTTGTTTCTGTCCTCCCAGGTGAATGAGAAGCTGATTACGACCCGGGTGGGCAAAAGCAACCCCTGTTTGTGCAATCCCAAATTCTTCCTTCTTAAATAAAATTTAAGACCATCTGAAAACGAGCTGCAGGGGTGACCTCTCAGCTTTGATTCTTGGTTGAGTTTCTGAAAGGCATATGAAGCTGAGCCTGCTAATGCGCTGAAATAATTAACCTCAGCTCCAGGGAGGTGTTAATGCCTGAGGTATTCGCTTGCCAGTTGTCTTGCAGCTAGTGAGAAGCAGTGTCAGCCTCTCCCACTTACTGTCAAGTCGCAGCCTTACCATCTTTTCCAGGCTTGCTGTCGATCCCAGCTGACGGCAGCCACTTGACTCTGGTCCAGAGGATGACATAGGTGCCTCCACCTGTGCTTCCGGATGGTGTCCCTAGGGACAGACCTAGACAGGTGGTGGCAGCCAGCTTCCACGATGCCCAGTGGTTCCCCCTCCTGGAATTCACATCCTGTGAACCCCTGCCCCACTCACTGCACCACAGCTGGTCTGTGTGGCCAGTAGACTCTGCAGAAGTGATGCTGTCACTTTTAAGGTTGGGTCCTGAACAGTGCTGCGGCTTCCATCTTGGTGCCTCCTCCTCTCGCTCTCCTACTCGCTCTCCTCTTCCCCCTCCAACTCTGTCTCTCTGTCTTTCTGTCTCTCCAAATCTCTCCCCACCCTTCCCACTTCTCTCTTGGATCCTTTTCTTTGTGGAAGCCGGAGGCCATGTCCTGAGGAGCCCTGTGGAGAGGCCGCATGCCAAGGAACCTCAGCCTCAGTCGCTTGAGTGAGTGTGGCTACAGGTCCTCCTGCTTGTGCGGAGCCTTCATGACTGCACCATGCCATCTGCATGGTTGACTCTTCCTGCAGGAAAGTATCTTGGGTCTAGTAAGAGCTGGAGACATTTACTCATTACCCACCTACTGAGTGGACAGCTGATCATGAATAAACTCAGGAAGGAAGGAATGTGAGAAGATGCTTCTAATAAATGAGCTAGAGAGACTTCTTTGCGGCAGTTACTAAGCATTACATCACAATGTTTTGCTGTTCTGTGATGGAAAAGGGGAAGGGAAGTGAACTGATGTTTTGTAAGTGTCAACAGTAATGATACCTACTCTTCACTGTTTCCCACCTCTACCTGCTTCACATTCTTTTTACATGCATGGTGTTAATTCATCCTTCCTTTAACAAACAGGTGAGGTAATGGAGGCTCAGAGAGGTATAGTGATTTGCCCAAGGTCACACAGCCAGGCAGTGTGTGAGTGTGGGTTCAGCCCAGCGATGTGTCCTTGCAAAGGGGTGAATAGTGAATGGGACAGATGTGGAAGGGACAGTGCATCAGAGCTTGAAGGCACTGACGTTCTATAGATGGTGATCATGTTATCAAAAAAAGAAAAATTGAGACATACTGACTGAAAAAATATTTTTTATCAGGTGTATGAATTTATAAGAAAAAGAATCTTAAAAGACAGTCAAATAAATTGCTTGTTTTGAAAAGAAAGTTACATGAAGAGAAAACAAAATTATGCAGAAAGGTTTTTACCTATCAATGTTAGGCCATATCATATCAGAATGTTGGAAATTGGGAAGACCCTGGAAGTGAGGCACTTATGGTCATCATGGCTACATGATCTGGTTATTCCAGATTAGCTCTAAGGATTGAAGCTTTGGTCACTCTATCTTCCTGGTGAAGCAGCTGGCTGGGTTTCAGGTCCTGGCTATTCCTGTGTCAATCATACTAATTTTTAAGTAAAATTTTAATTTTTTGATAACTTCAGATTTGTCAAAACTAAGGAACATTGTTCTTAAGTAAACTGTAGATGGTATTCAGATTTCACCAGTTTTTCCATTAATGTCCTGGGGCTCAATTCAGGATACCTTACTGTGTTTCTCACACATTTTGAGTGAACTTGAATTTGCTCTCAAAACCTTGGACCCTGAGCTGAAGTCCTACTAGTTAATCAGGAATCCATTCAACTGTACCTTTAAGGGATAGCAGCCCAAAAACTTCTTGTGCTTTAAGCCCATTTCCTCCAGTGGCATGGTGGTCACAGTGGGTAGATATATTTCATCTCCTGGGCCGATTGTAATCTGTTGGTGGGTCTGCGTAGTGTGTCAGGAATGAGGAGACCACATCTGAATACCATGATCAACTAGCAAAGTCTGTTCTAGTCATGGGAGTAGAGAGGAGTGATGTGTGCTGAGTATATGCCTTCAGCCCCAGAATGTTTCACATTTCAACATTCTGTCCCCATGTCTAGGAGGGGAAGTCATATTTGAGTGCAGGATTATGGAATGAGGTATCTCTACCATCCTAGGCACACTTAGACAAGGGTAGTGGTTGTGGTGGTGATGATGATGTAAACATAGCTGCTGCTGCTGCTGCTGCTAAGTTGCTTCAGTCGTGTCCAACTCTGTGCGACCCCATAGACGGCAGCCCACCAGGCTCCCCTGTCCCTGGGATTTTCCAGGCAAGAACACTGGAGTGGGTTGCCATTTCCTTCTCCAGTGCATGAAAGTGAAAAGTGAAAGTGAAGTCGCTCAGTTGTGTCTGACTCTTAGCGACCCCATGAACTGTGGCCTACCAGGCTCCTCCATCCATGGGATTCTCCAGGCAAGAGTACTGGAGTGGGGTGCCATTGCCTTCTCTGTAAACATAGCTAGGTACCATTTATTGAGTGCTTCTTAAGTCTCAGGCACTGTATTAAGTTTGCCACGCAGATATTGTGCTTATTCCTTAGAACAGCCCTGTGAGGTAGGGCACGATTGTCATTCCCATTTTATAAATGACAAAATTAAGACATAGGTAAGGAATTTTTTCCAACTCCTGCAGCTTTAAGTTTCCTTTTAGAGGAATCATTGTTCTCCAGCAAGGCAAGGGTCGCCAAGTGCTGTCCATTCAGAGGTTCTCTGTCTCAGGCCGCACGTCACACCATTCTCCTTAGGTGTTGATCATCATCTGACCAAGTAAACTGTTTTGGGCTTTGGCAACTGCAGCATTCTGTGGGATTTATTCAGAGGCATTTGGGGCAAGAGCAGGACTGAGTGCAATTTCACAGAGGTGGCAAATAGGGAGGGCCAAGAGCTGTATGCCCAAGAGAACGTCTGCAGGGTTCAGGAATTGAGAAATGATTTCCTTAAATGTGTAATGTATATCTGTGCCAGGGATGCAGATTAAAATCTGGGGTTTCAAAGGAAAAATTGCCGTCCCCCTAAAGGAAGTTCTTCATTGATTGCAGGAAAAAACAGATTTATTTTTTTTGTTTTGTTTTGGTAGGTAAAGTTCTCAGTAATCTGAGCCCTTACAAGGTTGTGAAACCCCATCTGCCCCAGGGCTGTCCTGGCCGCACACCCCAGCCTGACTGTTACCCCAGTTTTTATTTCCAGCCTCCTTTCCTTTGCTCACTCTCTCTGCTGAGAGCACCCTCGCTCCCTACTCTTTTCCTTTTCAGAGTCCCTTTCTTGTGGATGCAGCTTCTCTTCCCCAGGCCTGTCTCCCTGCTGTGTCCTGGCTGGAAGCCTCTGGAAGGCAGTGTTGTATGCGATGTTCTCAGGGCTTGGCCCAGGGCTTGGGGGTGAAGTGGTTCAGGAAGTTTCATAGGCCGATCAGTGTCCCTTAAAAAGTGAGCACATGTGTAGCCAAGAGGAATCTTCTTTCAGCTACATCTTCAGAACTGCAGGAGCTCCTTAGACAGGAATATCTGTGGCCAGGGCAAAGATTAAAGCACTGTACTTTTGTCACACTCTTACTGCACTGTGCGATGAACACGTGTCCCCTTATCTCACTCTCACTGAAGTCCTCTGGGCAGGTGGTTTTTCCCCTTTTATCGAGGAGGTTATGGAGACTGAAGTTACTTGGCCAGGGACCCACAGCTGTCAGGAATTCTTGCTGATCCTTGAACCCAGCAGCTGCCCAGAGTGCAGGCTCCCAACCTGGAAGGACATTAGAGTTGAGAAAGATGGCGGGGCCAGGATGCAGGGTTTGGGGCAACCTCCTCCCCTCCACCTCACCGTGTCTCCCACTGCCCACCCATGATCAGAAGCCCAGGCTGCTCTGTTGTATCATCTCCCAAAATACCTTCTCCCCTCTTGCTGGGGAGTTGTAGCTGCATGTTCCTTAAAATGCAATTATAAAGACAAAATATAAAAAGTAGTTACCTAAAGCTTTGCAGAATCTTCAAAGTGTATTAAAACTGTTCTACTTAATATCAGTTCAGCTCAGTCGCTCAGTCATGTCCGACTCTTTGCGACCCCATGAACCGCAGCACGGCAGGTGTCCCTGTCTATCACGAACTCCTGGAGTCCACCCAAACCCATGTCCATCGAGTCGGTGATGCCATCCAACCATCTCACCTCTGTCATCCTCTTCTCCTCCTGCCCTCAATCTTTCCCAGCATCAGGGTCTTTTCAAATGAGTCAGCTCTTCGAATCAGGTGGCAAAAGTATTGGAGTTTCAGCTTCAACATCAGTCCTTCCAATGAACACCCAGGACTGATCTCTTTTAGGATGGACTGGTTGGATCTCCTTGAAGTCCAAGGGACTCTCAAGAGTCTTCTCCAACACCACAGTTCAAAAGCATCAATTGTTCTGCGCTCAGCTTTCTTCACAGTCCAACTGTCACATCCATACATGACTACTGGAAAAACCATAGCTTTGACTAGACGGACCTTTGTTGGCAAAGTAATGTCTCTGCTTTTTAATATGCTGTCTATATTGCTCATAACTTTCCTTCCAAGGAGCAAGCATCTTTTAATTTCATGGCTGCAATCACCATGGGCAGTGATTTTGGAGCCCAGAAAAATAAAGTTGGGGAAACAGAAAGAAATAAAAATAAAGTTGGGGAAACAGAAAGCTGGAGCCCAGAAAAATAAAGATGGGGAAACAGTGGACTGTTTCCACTGTTTCCCCATCTATTTGCCATGAAGTGATGGGACCGGATGCCGTGATCTTAGTTTTCTGAATGTTGAGCTTTAAGCCAGCTTTTTCACTCTCCTCTTTCACTTTCATCAAGAGACTTTTTAATTCCTCTTCACTTTCTGCCATAAGGGTGGTGTCATCTGCATATCTGAGGTTATTGATATTTCTCCTGGCAATCTTGATTCCAGCTTGTGCTTCCTCCAGTCCAGCATTTCTCATGATGTACTCTGCATTTAAGTTAAGTAAGCAGGTTGACAATATATAGCCTTGACGTACTCCTTTTCCTATTTGGAACCAGTCTGTTGTTCCATGTCCAGTTCTCACTATTGCTTCTGGACCTGTATACAGGTTTCTCAAGAGGCAGGTCAAGTGGTCTGGTATTCCCATCTCTTTCAGAATTTTCCGCAGTTTCTTGTGATCCACACAGTCAAAGGCTTTGGCATAGTCAATAAAGCAGAAATAGATGTTTTTGTAGAACTCTCTTGCTTTTTCGATGATCCAGTGGATGTTGGCAATTTGATCTGTGGTTCCTCTGCCTTTTTTAAAACTAGCTTGAACATCTGGAAATTCATGGTTCGCATATTGCTGAAGCCTGGCTTGGAGAATTTTGAGCATTACTTTACTAGCATGTGAGATGAGTGCAATTGTGTGGTAGTTTGAGCATTCTTTAGCATTGCCTTTCTTTGGGATTGGAATGAAAACTGACCTTTTCCAGTCCTGTGGCCACTGCTGAGTTTTCCAAATTTGCTGGCATATTGAGTGCAGCACTTTCACAGCATCATCTTTTAGAATTTGAAATAGCTCAACTGGAATTCCATCTCCTCCACTAGCTTTGTTCGTAGTGATGCTTCCTAAGGCCCACCTGACTTCACATTCCAGGATGTCTGGCTCTAGGTGAGTGGAAGTGATCACACTTCGTGATTATCTGGGTCGTGAAGATCTTTTTTGTACAGTTCTTCTGTGTATTCTTGCCACCTCTTCTTAATATCTTCTGCTTCTGTTAGGTCCATACCATTTCTGTCCTTTATTGAGCCCATCTCTGCAAGAAATGTTCCCTTGGTATCTCTAATTTTCTTGAAGAGATCTCTAATCTTTCCCATTCTATTGTTTTCCTCTATTTCTTTGCATTGATCGCTGAGGAAGGCTTTCTTATCTCTCCTTGCTATTCTTTAGAACTCTGCATTCAAATGGGTATATCTTTCCTTTTCTCCTTTGCTTTTCACTTCTCTTCTTTTCACAGCTATTTGCAAGGCCTCCTCAGACAGCCAGTTTGCTTTTTTGCATTTCTTTTTCTTGGTGATGGTCTTGCTCCCTGTCTCCTGTACAATGTCACAAACCTTCGTCCATAGTTCATCACTTAATATAAATATAAATATTATATAATATAATATAAATGACTATAAATGTTACAAAGAAATGACATAAATAGAATTTTTGTAAGTGGTTAAATTTGGTAAATTTCGAAGTTGAGTTGGTCATTGAGCAAACCGATTCTTTTGGGGAAGAGATGTGTGGCCATTTGGGCCCCGTCAGGGCTGGTGCTAGCCCATGCAGTGGGCAGTTGGGCTTGATTCTGTCGGGAATTTCAATGAAATATGTAGAATGAGACTAGAAATTGCCTACCGAGGCCCAAAGGGTGAGTGTTTACCCACTGGCTCTGATCTCTAGGTGGAGGGAAGTTCCACAGGTGGTATGTCTTTGGCTCTTCCATGACAGGATGAGCTTCTGGAGGCCGTAGGCAGAGAAGCTAGGCAGAAAGCAAGACATGCAGAGTGCAGGGAGACATGCTACTGTGCACAGACTGCATCTGTGTACAACGGGCTGCTGCAGAAATTGTGGAGCAAAATGATGGACTGAGAGAATAGCACACAAGGCATGAAACAGCCAGCATGCCAGCCTCAAAGACACGCTGGTGCCTCCAGACATGCCCTGGGCTTTCCTTCACCTCCTTTCCTCAAGCAGTTCCTCCTCCTAAGTTGTCACGTTTCTGCCATGCAAAATGGAAAATGGTAATTCGTTTTACAAGCATCCCATTTAAAGATCTTCCTATAGGCTGTATTTGCTGCTCTTAGCCTAGGATTTGGGCACAGAGCCTAATGGAAGTCGTTATGTCATTAGGGACTTATTAAGTTCATAGCAATATTATCTAATATTAGATGTATTATATTCATAGTAACATTTACATGTCCAGGGCAGGTTGGAGAATATTTTGGCTCATTTGCTGTAGAGTTTGTGTGTGGTTTACACATTCATCTTCAAACTAGCCAGACTTCTTAGGGTCTTCCCAAGGTCAGACACAGAAGTGCCAATGCCCATCACAAGATAAACGTGTGTTACAGATGTTGGGGGGATTACAAAGTTCCTTTTCTCAACATAAGCTGTTTGTGGTTCTCTCTGTTCCTTTGTCTAGGTAAGTTTATTTTTCCTGACTGCCATTACTGACTAAACTCTGTCTGCCTCACTTGAAAGCTCCTGGGAGGTGGAGAGACTGAGTTTCTGGAGGTGCAATTGACTATAGATTATATTAAAGACCAGGATTTGAAGAAACAGAGCTGGTTGGCAATTAACCCACTTCCCTGTGATCCTCAAATAGGAAGTCTACTTTCAGCTTTTGGGGGATCTCTGCTCTGGAAGAAATCCTAACTCTGTCATAGAATGAATGGGATGCATGCTACTGAACACTCATTCATTCATTAAACATTTCCCAAGTACTCACTGTGTGTCAGGCAGGGCTGGGCTCCATACTACACACATGTGATCTCATTTAGTTCTCTTCATAACCCTCTGAGGTGGGTAGTGTCCTCATTTTACAGATGTGGTTGGTTTGATCAAAAAGATGTCAGTAAAAATTCCCTCCAACCTCAACCTTTGTGCTATTTTTTTCATATTTTTTTACTTCTATAGATGTTATGAACTCCACAATACATTATTATTATATCATTAAACAGTTGATGATATTTTATTGCCATCCTAGGGTTTAGAATATGCATCTTTAATTTTTCAGTTTGCCCTCAATGTATCACTTCATGAATAGCATAAGCAGTTTGTAATAGTCTACTTCCAATTTCTCTCATCTTTTGTGCTATTCTTATCGTGTATTACTTTTACATAGGCTGTAATTCCACAGTCTTTTATTTCTATTTTTGCTTTAAACACTCAGCCTTAAAAAGTTACTTAGAAGATCTTTTATATTTCCTTTCGTTTATACAGTTTCTGGAGCTCTTCACTTCTCTCTGCAGGTCTGTGTTTCAGTCTTGTTTTATATTCCTTTCACCTGAAGAACTGAACTTTAAAATTGGAGAAGGTAATGGCACCCCACTCCAGTACTCTTGCCTGGAAAATCCCATGGACGGAGGAGCCTGGTGGGCTGCAGTCCATGGGGTCACTAAGAGTCGGACACTACTGAGCGACTTCACTTTCACTTTTCACTTTCATGCATTGGAGAAGGAAATGGCAACCCACTCCAGTGTTCTTGCCTGGAGAATCCCAGGGACGGGGGAGCCTGGTGGGCTGCTGTCTATGGGGTCACACAGAGTTGGACACGACTGAAGTGACTTAGCGGCAGCAGCAGCACCAGTCTACTGGTAATTCCTTCTCTCAGCTTTTACTTTTCTGAAAAAAATTTAAATTTTGCTCTCATTTATGAAAGGTATTTATTCCTGGAGGTAGAACTCTGTGTTGACAGTTATTATTTATCTTAGTACTTTTATGATGCCACTTCCTTGTCCTCTGTGTTGTATAGTTTCTGATGAGAACTTTGTTGTCATTCTTATACTTCCTTAATTTATCTGAGTTGCCTTTGAGATTTTCTCTTTGTCTTTCAGTGTTTTGAATACGATATGTCTATTTTTATTTATTTTTAATAATCCTGCTTGGGGTTCTGCAATCTTTTTGGATTTGTGATGACATATTTTATTACTTTAGTAAAATTATCAGCTATTACTTTAGATATATCTTCTACACCATCAAGTCTTTCTTTTTCCCTCTGGGATTTCAGTTACATGTGTATTAGATTATTTACCTTGTCCCAAGTATATTTAAAGCCCCTCATTGTCCTCACTCTCCTCCTCTTTCTCCCTCATCTCTTCCGGCTCCTCTTTCTCCTTCCTCTGTGCTTTACAGTTTGGGTGATTTCTATTGATCTAGCTTCATGGATTCTTTCCTCATCCATATTGCGTCTTCTGGTGGTCTCAGGGCATTCACCATCTCTGTTACCGTATGTGCCCTCATGAGACTCCCCTCTGTTTCCACTCTCTCAGGCACGACTCTCTTGAGCTGAGATTGCTCACATATTTCTTCTTTTTTGTATGTAAAATGGGAGGATAAATCTAGTGCTTATTATCATTGCCAGAATCACCCTTTTACTTCAAATATGTCCATGTCTTTATATTTCAAACTTATTTCTTGCAGACAGCATGTTGCTAGTTTCTTACTTACTTGGATTAGCAGGTAGAGTGTGATTTTTCTAAATCTAGGTCAACACTGAGAACAACTATAGTCTGTGTCCGTGGAAGCACAGAGGTGAGGACTTGCTTCACTGAGCACTTGATATCCTCATCTCTAGGGAGTGATATGTGGGTAGTGCCCTGGCTGCAGACTTTGGGTTCAAATACACCTGGCTTCACAGCCCTCTTGGCCGGATTCCTTAGCCTCTCTGAGCCCTGGTTTAAGTCATGTACAAAGAGGAATAACAGATGGGGTACTAAGGACTAAGTGCAGTGACCGCCCCCGTCTCTGTCTGCTTTACCACAAGGCCTGGTACACAGTAGATGCTTATTAAATGCTTTTGAATGAATGAGTGCTTTCAAGAGTTCTGCTGGCTCATTAAAATAAATAAATAAATAGTCCCCAACCAATCATTCCATTCCTTAAGATCCTATATATGGAAAATGATTTTTTGCCCTGACCACCAATTTTACCGCCTCCCCTTGTTCAATACAATGTTTGCTTTCTCTCTCTTTTTTTTTTTTTTTTACTTTTTTTTTCTAAATTTTTAAAAGAAAATCCATCCTGAACCCTCCTCCCTCCTCCCTCCCCATACCATCCCTCTGGGTCGTCCCAGTGCACCATTCCCAAGATTTTCCAAATTAATTGGAATACATTAATTTATGTGGTTACCACCCCACAAAATGCCATCTGTACTTTGCTTTTTTTCTTAATATAAACATTCAATTTAGGAGACCTGTTAGAAAGGAGCCTGATTCAAGAGTCAGGAACACAAACATTTCTTGCCAGCTTGGTTGCCATGTGACTTTGGACAAACCCTTTAACCTTTCCTGAGCCTCAGTTTCCTTATCTGTAAAAGAGGATAAGTGACTGAAGATGAGTGTGAGAATCATAGAACTGGCCTCAGATACTAAGCATCCTCCATTCTCTCTCTCACCTTTTACTCCCTTATCACATCTCCCTCCTATGACTCCACTAGATGTAGGCAGGCGCTCCAGCCAACTTTAAAGGGTACACAGTGAGGACAGGTAGGGGGTGTGGAGGACTCTTCTGGTTCTCATTTGGCACTGCTGGCTGCTGCTGCTAAGTCACTTCAATCGTGTCCGACTCTGTGACCCCATAGACGGCAGCCCACCAGGCTCCCCCGTCCCTGGGATTCTCCAGGCAAGGACACTGGAGTGGGTTGCCATTGCCTTCTCCAATGCATGAAAGTGAAAAGTGAAAGTGAAGTCGCTCAGTCGTGTCCAACTCTGTGCGACCCCATGGACGGCAGCCCACCAGGCTCCCCCGTCCCTGGGATTCTCCAGGCAAGCACACTGGAGTGGGCTGCCGTTGCCTTCTCCCTCATTTGGCACTAGATGTTGCTTTTGGTCTCCTCCTTCATACCTAGCTAAACCTTTAAGTCGTTCCCCTGTTTGCCCTGGATCCTGGAAACAGTAGAATATCAGCTTTGGAATCAGAAGAATTGCACAATGTTGCCTCTCCAGATGACAGTCTCTCTTTAGAAACAAGCTCTGGGGAAGTGACTCTGCTAGCGGTCCCTAGGCCCCTCCTCTTCCCCAAGTTCTAAAAATCTAATTTGCATTAAGTGGACAGGTCCTGTCTACCTGGCACTGCCTTCAGAGGGAGGCAACCCTTTCTAAGGCCCTGGGCATTGTGGGGAAGGGAGAGGCAGAGGAAAGGAGGATTTCTTTTCCGTTACTTGATACAGTGAGTAGGTCTTTTGTCACTTTGTGACTTAAAGCGTGGTCCATGGACCAGAGCAGAGGCGTCCCTGGTGCTTCTTAGAAACACAGAAACAACCTCACCCAGGACCCAGTGAACCAGAATCTGCAGCTGGACAGACCCAGGCAATTCGTATGCACATTAAAGTGTGAGAGGCACTGTCTCCTCAGTCAGTGAGGAAAACTTGGGGCAGCAGCAGTGTCAGGTGTGTGCAGTCAGCAGCATTTGGTGCAGATGATGGAGCTGTCAGATGGCAAGGACAAGGTTCAGGGGGGTCTGTGGAAAGGTGGCTTGAACTGAGATGGCTCCATGGCCAATGGGGCTTCCGTCCAGAAGAGGCCGCCTCCTATTGCTCCCTTAGGTATAGGGTTGTCACTTCACTTTTGGCTGGTGTATTTTGAAGCTTTAAAATTTTGATTAAGTCCAACTTATCCATTTTTCTTTTATTGCTTGTGCTTTTGGTGTCATGTCTAAGAACCCGTTGGAAGCTCCAATGTCATGAAGATTTAGTCCTATGGTAACAGTTTAAAGTTTAGCTCTTACACTGAGCTTCTTGATCCATTTGAGTTGCTTATTGTATAGGATGTGAGGTAGGGGTCCAGCTTCATTCTTTTGCAGGTAAACAGGCTTTGATTTCCTTATTCAGAGGATCTCTCTAACTATTGTGTGGAGAATAGCCAGGGGCAAGAAGGAAGCTGGGGGACTAATTTCCCACTGTTCCATGATAATCTGTCTCTGAGACTAATAAAGTTAGAGGAAATGGTTAGAAACCCACTACTGGACAGCCATCATAGCCATAATTGATTCAGGCAAGAATCATTACTGGATGCTAGCATGAAAGTTTCTTGAGGAACAGAGTATGTGGTCTCAAAGAACCTCCCCATGAGAAACTTGTTACAAAGGGTAAAAAACAAACTTCACAGTGAAGAAGCCTGAGAGACACTGCCTTAGTCAATAGTGATATCATTATGTGCAAACAGAATACGTGGGCTTTCTGATACAGTGCCCTGAGAAGGACACAGCATCACTTTCTGGGTTCCCTGCCCAGAAAGCACACCCTGACTCTGATCATGACCAAATACCAGACAAACTTAATTTGAAGGACATTCTACTCAATGATTGGCTCCAGAAAGACCAGAAAGACTGAGGAATGTTCCAGGTGAGAGGAGACTAAAGAGATGGAACAGCAGAACACAGTGTGTATTCTGGGACTTTTCTTTGGTGTGAAGGACCTTCTCAGCGTAGTGAGTATAATGCAAGTAAGGTCTGTAGATTGGCGACATCAATCAGAGCGAATTTCCCAATTTTGAGGTGCTGCACCAGGTGCTGTAGCTGAGAAGGCAATTTCTCTGTTTAAAGAAACACATGAAGTGCATAGGGACTGAAGGTGATCATGTCTGCACGACAGCTTACCCTCCAATGGCTCTGAGAACAAATGTGCAAGAGAAGGCAGATGTGGGAAGACGTTGCCACCTGGATGTGTCCAGCTTAAGAGTACAGTAGAGGGGATTTTTTTTTTTTAATACTCTTCTGAACTTTTTTGCCACCCTGCTTATTTAACTTATATGCAGAGTACATCATACGAAATGCTAGACTGGATGAAGCACAAGTTGGAATCAAGATTGCCGGGAGAAATATCAATAACCTCAGATATGCAGATGACACAACCCTTATGGCAGAAAGTGAAGAGGAACTAAAGAGTCTGATGAAAGTGAAAGAGGAGAGTGAAAAAGTTGGCTTAAAATGCAACATTCAAAAAACTAAGATCATGGCATCCGGTCCCATCACTTCATGGCAAATAGATGGGGAAACAATGGAAACAGTGACAGACTTTATTTTCTTGGGCTCCAAAATCACTGCAGCCATGAAATTAAAAAACGCTTGCTCTTTGGAAGAAAAGCTATGACCAACCTAGATAGCATATTAAACAGCAGAGACATTACTTTGCTGACAAAGGTCTATATAGTCAAAGCTATGGTTTTTCCAGTAGTCATGTATAGATGTGAGAGTTAGACCATAAAGAAAGCTGAGCATCAAAAAATTGATGCTTTCGAACTTGATGTTGGAGAAGACTCTTGAGAGTCCCTTGGACTGCAAGGAGATCCAACCAGTCCATCCTAAAGGAAATCAGTCCTGAATATTCATTGGAAGGACTGATGTTGAAGCTGAAGCTCCAATATTTTGGCCACCTGATGTGAAGAACTGACTCACTGGAAAAGACCTTGATGCTGGGAAAAATTGAAGATGGGAGGAGAAGGGGATTACAGAGGTTGAGATGGTTGGATGGCATCACTGACTCCATGGACTTGGAGCAAGCTCTGGGAGTTGGTGATGGACAGGGAAGCCTGGCGTGCTGTAGTCCATGGAGTCACAAAGAGTTGGACACGACTGAAGACTGAACTGAACTGAACTGAACTTTTTTTGCAAGTCTGAAATTATAAAAATAAAAAGTGTTTGGGGAAAAAAGAGAATCTTGCCCCTTAAAAAAAACACGACATACCCGGGGACCTCTGCACTGTCACTGATAGGGTGTTTGATGGGCTAGTTGGCTACCCTGGTGTTCCCAGGATGGCCATCAGAGCAATATTGAACAGCACCAGGCATCTCCTCCACCACGGCACCCTGCCTGTGGGCCTCACGCAGCCTTTCATCCTGAGCTGCTCGTACCAACAGCCACTCCTCTTGGGTGTCCTGGCTGCCAGGTATCCTTCAATCTTCACATGGGCCCTATTCTTATTTCCATTTTACAGATGAGGAGAGTGAGGTTCAGAAAGAGGAAAGCAGAATCGAATTTGGAAATGTGTCTGTCCAGCTCTGCTCTTGAGCAGTTTGCCTCCACCCCTGCGTCTCATTCTCTTGTTCACTTGTTTATCATCTGTCTTCCCAGCCTCAGGTCCTTGAGGGCAGGGCCCTTGTCCTGTTCTGCTCACTGATGTATCCCAAGGAACTGGCTCAATGCCTGCCTGTGACAGAAAGTCAGTATCTCCTGAGTGGAAGACCATCATGGGGCTTAGCACACTTCATAGACAGGCGTTGGGCTTGAACCTCAGCTCAGATCCTGATTCTGCTACTGAGAAGCTGTATGATCTTGGATAAGTTAATTAACTTTGCTGGAACCCAGTTGCTGAATCTATGAAATACAGATTCTGCCCCTACCTCTTAGGGCTTGTGGTGAAGAGCTAATGGACCAAAGTGCTTATTGTAGTCCCTGACATTGCGTGGATTCTCAGACCCCACTTACTGAATGAAGGAACGAACAGCAGTTTCAAGTGGGCACTATCTCACTGAGACCCTACTTCCTCATATAACAGTGTTTATTGGGAGCAATATGGAGGGCCTTACCTGGAGACCTTAACTTCTGTAACAAACCACGTGGAACTGTTGTCTATGCATTTAGTTGTGTGTTTCTTCCCGTGTGTGTGCTGAGCTGGCAGGGACCCTGTCTGCCTCATTCGGGTTGTACCGTTAGCATGCCCACAGCTGTAGCTCAGGGCAGCCAGGCCTGCTTGCTGCTTGACGATTGACTCAGCATGTTTTGCTTTTTGACGTATTTACTAGGGTTCTCCCCATTCTGGGTCCTGTACTGGACACTAAGCACCTGCCTTCCTGCCCTTGATTTCTTCTCTGGGGCCCTCAACCTGCCTCATGATTGGGGTTCCCGTGGCCGACCCAGTGGCCTACCCCTAAAGCTTGCCTTGGGCTGCTCTCCCGGCCCCAGGAAGCCCTGTGCCCTCTGGCTCACATGCCTGTTTGTTACCTGACCTTTGCAGTATGCTGCTGGGCAGCCCTGGAAGCTCCTGTTATTGCAGCTCCTGCAGCAGATAAGCGAGCACATGGAGGCTGATCCAGCCTTTTCCCCACACCTCGTGTCCATGTTTATTTCCTCTCCTGACTGGGACTGAAGAGACTAAAGTGCTCTGGAGATCACAAGGATGGCCAGCTCGCTGGACACCTCAGAGCTGGATGCCTGATGTCCTGCACGTGCTGGCCAGCAGGTGGCGCCGTCCTACATTTTATGGGCTGGGAGGTGAAGGCGAGCAGAGAAATCCTCCAAGGGTGACTTTAAGATCAAGGGAAATTCATGGGCATTTGGACCAGTTTTCTGGAAGAAAAACAATTCTGAACATAAAATAATGAGTTAAAGCTTCCATTCACGTTCTGTATTTGAGTTTTGAGTTCTGTTTGCAGGAGGACCCATCTTGAGGGTCAGAAGACATTTTTTTCTGTTTGTTTTGCCTGGAAGTCCTGCAGGAAGGGCTGGTGGGGCTGAGAACCCAACTTTGTTTTTCTAAGAGATTGAGGAGGTAGGCTCTGGGCTGTGTCCTTTCCTCTGTGTCCCTGGATGAGTTGCAAGAGAGAAGCAGGGGTAAAAGTCCTGATGCCCATGAGGTGTTGTGGCTGTGAGTTGATGACTGTGAGGGGCTCTCCCTGTGCCGCTGCGTAGAAAGCAGGGCTGTGGCTGGGCTGGTGCCTTGGTACTGTAGTCAGAGACGGTGGGGGCCTTGGCCATGCGTCTTTGATTGAGGGGCTTTGTTGGGGAATACAGCCCTGCTTACTGTTGCAGGGAGGTGGCGCTGGCACTGCAGAGCACCCGCTCTGCAGAGGGAGCTGGGAAGACACAGATGAGAACCCCCAACCCTGCCTCTCAGACCTCAGAGGGGAGAGGGTGCCACAGTCTCTCTGGAGGTTCTGGCTGAGGTGCTTGTGGACAGGGAGGGAGACTAGTCTGCCTGGGTGAGGTGGTAGGCGTCATGGGAGAGGTGACAATGAATTTCTTTAGGAGAGGACGTATGGGAAGGGTATTTTGAGCAGAGGGCACAGCCCAGGCAAAGGCATGGTGATGGGAAAGCTTCAGGCGTGGTGGAGGGTGGGCCGTGGGTGCATGGTGGGCCCACGTGGATGTGGACTTCACTCAGGCCCACAGGTTCTGGGTGGGGCCTTTGGGGTGACTTTTTAATCAGTGCTCTGTGCTACTGAAGCATGACTTCCCAGTGGCTTTTCTTAGAGCCCACAGCTCAGCCTTAAACTGTGGAGAGGGGGAGTGATGGATTCACACTTCCCTACTTCCTGCGTTTTACTTAACGTCTCCCTTCCTTCTCAGGTGGGGGCCTTGTCCGTGTCCCCTGCTGCACTCACGGTCCGGGTGCTCCCTCAGGCAGAGGCCTTGCCATGCTGGCCTTTGCTGTTGATCTCTAGAGCTGGGCCTCAGCACCTCCCGGGCTCCCACCTGGCCAGGTTAAGTTTGTCAATGCCTGTTTGAATGTCCAAGGGTTTTATCTGAGGACATCCAACTGAAGTTTCAAAGACAGTTGGCTCAACTCAGTAAACAAATGTGGAGACCCTGGTTGTTGTGGCTTCTGGTTCCTGTGTCGTTTCTCCCCGTCGTGTGAACGCCTGCTCGGCCTGCCCTCCTCAGGGGCTCTTTCACTGGAACCAGCACACGGTCCAGCCTGGAGCCCCTCCTGGTTGATTCTTTGTGCTGCATTTGGCTTTCTCTGGAGGGACCTGTGGGCCAATCTGCTGTGGCAGGGGCAGTGCTGGGGGAGTTGGGCTCAAGCCTGGGGACATCACAGCTGCCTATGTCCAGATGGGGATGGGGGGAATCCACTGGTGGAAGCGCCCTTGAATTTCAGGGTTTCGAGGGGAAGAATAGCCCAGGTGCCTCTGCCTAAGCCACGGAACCGTGTCACCAGAGCTGGGGGCAGGGCAGGGGCCCAGTGTTGGGCCGCAGAACAACATTTTGGTTTTCACCCTCAACACTGAACAGCCATTAAATGGAAAGGAGGCCTGCGTCCCTCCCTCGGCAGCCACGCCACCCGCTGTCCCGGCACCTCACAGAGCGGCTTTTGTTCGGGGTCCAGAGTGTAAAATTGGAGTGTCAGGTTGTCGGTGCGCACATTTTGAATTTCCTGGCTTTCATCAGCTGCGCCACTCAAACGACAATATTTAATCCCAAATGTTTCCTTCCCTTCCCCTCCCCCTCCTGTTTCATAAACAAGGGGGCTTTCCCCCTTTTCTCTCTGGTAGACTTTGCTGCCATTTCTTCAGTCACAGTGAAAATATACTTGTGATTTTTCTCTCATGTCTCTGCAGTTACACATTCCAGGGACCTTGGGAGAACCTGACTTTCTGGGACCTGGTATAATGTAACCTTCTTGCTGAGCCCTCCAACCCCACCAACTGTGTCATAAAGGAGAGCTGGACGCATTTACTTCCAGGGCTCAGATGGCGCAGCAACAACTCCATGCCATTTTATCCTCTTGGATGTGGCTAGGGTCCAGTTGCCCATTGGTTTTTCTGTACAGGGATTTTTTCATGGTAGTCATTAAAGAATGATTTGTCCTAGGTGGGAGAATTAGCCACCTAAATTTTAAAACTTGAAGTTTCTTTTCGTTGCTTGGTGACTCCGAGAAGTAATTGCTGAGCAAGACAGCTCTTGTGAGACAACAGGAAGATTCTGATAATATCCCATCTGGATTTTCTAATGACCGTCTATACATGTGTGTGTAACGTCACTTTACATCTTGCACTAGAGCATTCCAAGTCACATTCCATGTAGAGAAGCAGCGTGCTGTCCTAAGATGAGGCACTCTGGGGTGAGAAGGAGTGGATGTGACACCTGCTTGTGTCTCAACTGTGGCTTCTTGGCGTGTGCAGCCCTGGGTGGGTCTGAGGTCTCAGTGGGGTCTGACACCTGAGCAGTATCTGCCACCTGAGGCTTCCAAGGGCTGTGGGTTGGTCAGTTTTGTGTGTAGATGTGGTCAGGCTGTAAGACCAAATTATTTGATCAAATGCTAATCTAGGGGTTGCTGAGAAGGCTTGTAGCTGTGACCAATCAGTAGGCTGTGAGTAACCTGGATAGTCTGAGTGGGCCTCATCCAATCAGTTAAAAGGCTTGTGAACAAAGGCCGAGGTTTCCCTGGGGTGAAGAATTCTGCCTCAGGACGGCAGCGTCAGATCCTGCCTGAGTTTTCAGCCTGCAGTGGCCTTACAGACTCTAGGCTTTCCCAGCTCCACAGCTGTGTGAGTCACTTCTTAAGATGAATCTCGCAATGTACACATATACACATATGTAATATGTAGACATATGCATATATAAAAGATGCTTGCTCCTTGGAAGGCAAGCTATGACAAACCTAGACAGTGTATTAAAAAGCAGAGACATCACTTTGCTGACAAAGGTTCATATAATCAAAGCTATGGTTTTTCCAGTAGTCATGTACTGATGTGAGAGTTGTACCATAAAGAAGGTTGAGCGCTGAAGAATTGATGCTTTCAATTCTTCCTGGAGAAGACTCTTGAGAGTCCCTTGGATGGCAAGGAGATCAAACCAGTCCATCCTAAAGGAAATCAACCCTGAATACTCATTGAAGGACTAATGCTGATGCTGAAAGTTCCAATAGTTTGGGCACCTGATGCAAAGAGCCAACTCATTGGAAAGGACCCTGGTGTTCAGAAAGATAGAAAGCAAAAGGAGAAGAGGGTGACAGATGGTTGGACGGCATCACCAACTCAATGGACATTAATTTGAGCAAACTCTGTGAGATAGTGAAGGACAGAAGCCCGGTGTGGTGCGGTCTATGGGGTTGCAAAGGGTCTGACATGACTTAGTGACTGAACGACAACAACGAGTATCTCCTGGTAGTTCTGTTTCTTCGGGGAAACCTGACTGATAACTGGCTGAGACAAGCAGGGACTTTATTCAGGCTGAGCTATGTAAGAGAACAGCAGCCCCAGGCCGTTGGTCAAGGGTCTATGAAATCAGAAACGAGCTTCTCTGTGCCTCTCTAGGCCCTTCTAGGAGTCTTGAGTTGTTTTCCAACAGGCACATGTGTGTGGGAGGGGGAGTGATGCAGACGTGCAGGACATGCATTGCTGTGTGTGTGCTCCCGGCAGGTGCACCCACCTCACCGGGAATCACCCGCCACATCTGAATTCATGGCCACAGGCAGAGAGTTCTGAGAGAGGGTACTGCAGGTGGTGAACTTCTAGGGTGCTTGGACCATGGAACTTCTTATAGGCAGGGGATGAATAAATATCGATGAGCCCAAGATGAGTAGTAGAGGCATGTAGCATCGTGTCATGCAAAGAAATGCAGAAGTCAGTGAGGTGGTTTGTGCTAGCCTGTTGTCCACCAGCAGGCAGTGAAGCAAGTGGGTTAGCTCTTCTGGGCTGCAGGTGTAAGAGGGTGTCAACTTGGTACCTGCCATTAGGGTTCTGAGGCATAGATGTGCTGATGCAGGTGAGGAAGGAAAGGAGGGTTTCCCACGATTGAGGCCATCCACTCCCCCTGTGGTCAGCAAGGGGTTCATTGTGAGCAGAGGACTGAAAGTCATTGGTGTCCTCCTCCCATGAAGTGCTTTGTCAGAAGGAAGGAAGCCATCTCCCACTGAGGGTGGGTCTGCTTCAAGACCACCCTAAAATCCAATTCAGACAAAAGACCACATGTTGTATGAGTCCACTGATGTGGAGCGTCCAGGGTAGGTAAGCGTATGGAGACAGAAAGCCAAGGGTTGCCAGGGGCCAGGAGAAAAGGGGATGGGGAGTGACTACTTGTGGGCACAGGGTTTTCTTTTGGGGTGATGAAGGCGTCGTGGACATCTTGGAACTAGACAGAGGTGGTAGTTGTACAGTCCCATGAATGCCCTAAATGCCACTCAGTTGTACATTTAAAAAATGGTCAAAGTGGTAGACTTTGTTATGTGTTTTTTAACACACACAGGCTGGATGTGACAGACTCTTTGGATGGACGTGACAGAGACAAGATTCAGGTGAAAGGTCAGCTAATTGGCTTATGGGATGGAAGTGTCAGCAGGTGGCTGGACTCCAGGTCTCCACTGTCTTTTGGAGTAAAGGCTGCTCAGCCACATCCCAGCTTTCCACAGGGTCTCCGTCTGTGTCTTCCTCAGGCTCACGTAGAGTAACTACCGTTTCCTCTCCTCCAAAGCCTCCTGGATGCCTACAGAGGCCTGATCAGATGCAGCATTCACCAGAGACCCTGAAGCCCCAACATGGGGGTGTGTTTGGGGTGGGCAGAGGCAGACTGGGACCCAGCACACCTGGCAAAGTTGTCATGCATGGCAAGTGTGGGAGGGCAGTCATGGGGAGGTACTTCTGAGACTAAGCCCGAGGGTTCATGCCAGGACAAGATGATGGAGTAGGGCCCCACAGGACAGCCTCTGTTCCATGCGGAACTGGGCAATTAATGGATATCTTGGTGCCACGTAGGCTTTCAGTTCTGACCATTGGAGTCAACATGACACCACAAGTGTGGGGCATGAGTGTCGGGGTGTATGTACTGTGGGTTTGCAAGTCCATACACAACAACTTAATAATGGGTCTCCATGGCTGGTTCTCTAGTTGATGGAACATCTATTCAACTTTTGACAACAGGCCAGCGGGGGGCTCTCTTCATCTGATCCCCAAAGATAGTTTCACCTACATTCAGGAAAGAGACTGTGAGAGCTCTAAAATAAATAAACAAAACCTAACTTCAAACAGGATTGGTGTCCTGAGGAGGTTTCCTTTCCCCACCTTAATTTTGGGATTAATCTGTTTTAGAAGTTCCTTGGCTGCTGCTGTGTGTGTGTGTTTGTGCATGCCTGTGTGTAAGAAAGGAAACACTAAGGAGAAAATGTGTCATGTTCTTCTGAAACCTCCACTGGCTAGGTTCCCTCTCTATACCTTGAGGATAGCCCTGCCTGGGGCCTCTCTCATGTTCACAATTGTCTCTGAAACCAACTTTGAAAGAATGAAAGGAAATTGGGCTACCCAGGGCCTTGTTCCCATAGTGGCTCCATGCCAGGACTGTCCTTACCTGCATATTCTGAGGTTTTTTTTTTTATTAACTGAAAGTGATCTTGGTTAATAAAAATATGAAGATGAGAGCTGGATGCTTTTTGATTCCCAGCTTTGGTCCCTTTTTATGCTTATCAAGATAGGTTAACTCACTACTTAGATCCATCAGTTCCTGCTCTTGGAGGTGGGAGTCAGTGCTGTGCAACTCTTTCCTCTGATTTTATTAATTTTAATTTCAAATTATGGGTCACCAAAGACTCTTTTGTAATGATTTGTGAATTCTTGTGACCCAGTAGGGGGTATTAGTTATAAATGAGTTTCTTTTTTATTACTTTACAGTGTATACAAGTTGGCAAGAATATAATTTCAGGGTTAAATAGTCATTATATTTATTTTAAAAAGTCATTATGTTTATTTTAAAATATTCATTATATTTATATTTTGGGGCTCCAAAATCACCACAGATGGTAACTTCAGCCGTGAAATTAAAAGACACTTGCTCCTTGGAAGAAAAGTTATGACCAACCTAGACAGCATATTAAAAAGAAGAGACATTCTTTGCCAACAAAGGTCCATCTAGTCAAAACTATGGTTTTTCCAGTAATCATGTATGGGGGTGAGAGTTGGACTATGAAGAAAGCTGAGCGCAGAATTGATGCTTTTGAACTGTGGTGTTAGAGAAGACTCTTGAGAGTCTCTTGGACAGCAAGGAGATCAACCCAGTCAATCCTAAAAGAAGTCAGTCCTGAATATTCATTGGAAGGACTGATGCTGAAGCTGAAACTCCAATACTTTGTTCACCTGATGTGAAGAACTGACTCATCTGAAAAGACTCTGATGCTGGGAAAGATTGACGGCAGGAGGAGAAGGGGACAACAGAGGATGAGATGATTGGATGGCATCACCGACTCAATGGACATGAGTTTGAGTAAGCTCTGGGAGTTGGTGATGGACAGGGAGGCCTGAAGTACTGCAGTCCCTGGGGTTGCAAACAGTCAGACACGACTGAGCAACTAAACTGGCTAAGTATTCTAATGATTCTGAAGTTATGGCAAAAGGTGCTGCCCCATCCCTCCTCAGGCAATCACCTTCAACGGCTTCAGTGCCTCCTTCCAGTTTCCTTCCCAAGCACTTGTATATGTATATGGATCGTAATACTTTTGTCATTTAATGCCACATTCAGTGGCAGCCAATATTTAATGTGTAGAATAATTCTATACGTATTTATTGGCTCAACTAATATTTCTGAGCACCTGCTGTATGCCAGGTGTGATGCTGTGAGTAGCAGATTCAATAGAGAGCCATCACACAGCTCACAGCCTGCAGGCATGTTGTGCTGGGGCTAGTTTCTCTCTATCTAACAGGGCATCTAGGCGTTTTCTCCATGCTCACCCTTATGCCCTGTACTCTTCAATGTTGAGAGAAAACATTGAATTTTGATGGACAGCAAATTAACTTCCAATTGATTTTCCATTATAAAAAAGGAAGCAATGAAGGTCTCATTGAGCACCTGGGTGTTTTATAAGATTTAAAGATTCTTTGGGCAACAAGGCACAACACACCAAGCCTCGTCTAGAGAAAACTCCCACTTGCATACCACACTATTACAAATTACAGTTCTCAAAACAGAGTCTTCAAGTACAAGTTTCCATGGAGTCTTCACTAGTTAGCCTGGGAACTGATAGTTCTACAGTTATGCACATGAGGAAACTGAGGCACAGAGAGGTCAAGAAACTGGTCCAAGGTCCCAGAAGCCACAGAGCTTTGAGTTCAGGCTTTGTGATGCTTATCTAGAACTTTCCATCTCAACTCTGTCTGGAGTCTGGCTTCTCTGCTCAAAGTTTGGTCTCTGTCCCTCTGAGTATCTTTGGGAGTCGTCACAAATCTGAAGAGCAAGCACAGAACCATCTCCAACCTCCGACAGAAAGCCAGGCCTTTTCTCTTCTGTATAATGGTCCATTTCATACTCGGAACAAGGAGATTTTCCTGTTCCAGGGTGCTAAGCCTTGATTCCCTTGGAACATTAAAATATCAGGGTATGAACAATTTCCAAACGTCGCTTGTCTCATCTCTCACAGCCCTGACACCTGGAGAAGGAAAGACTTTCCAGAGGAGGAGAGATGCAGGCACATGTCACTCTGTTTGAATTATTTTTCTTAAAGGCGAACACTTTTCAATAGTCCAAAGCAGGGGCCCATCATTTGTGAGAGCTCTTTGACGTGTTGCTGTTTTAAAAATTAAGTATGTGGAGTTTGCAGAATGGACACGGCCTTTCAGTTTTTTAATTTAAGGTTCAAAAAGTGCTTTCACGCTGTAGTCCCTGGGGGACAGGAAAGGCTGTTT
This sequence comes from Bos indicus x Bos taurus, assembly GCF_003369695.1. Taxonomy (NCBI): domain Eukaryota; kingdom Metazoa; phylum Chordata; class Mammalia; order Artiodactyla; family Bovidae; genus Bos; species Bos indicus x Bos taurus. Next base: position 52,924,526 of record NC_040093.1, read on the forward strand.
GTTCTGTCCCCGGCCTCCAGGAAATCTGGCCCAGACCACCTACGGGAAATTAGCCTGAGACCTCAGCCTAGCTGGGAGGCGACAGCAGCGCTTCTCGGCACTGTGGCTGTAGTTCGCACTACATAATCTAATCTTTCAAGGATATTTTCCTCTGGAGAGGCAGTGAGCTGAGTAACTAAACAGACACAATGCTGCTAATCCCTCTTTCCCGAGGCTGAAGGGTTTAACTCCTTGCCTTCTGTTTTATCACAGTGAGCTCAAAGTGGGCTGTTGGGATCAACATCAGAATTTCATAAAAAACATTTGGTTTTGTACTCTGTGCTGAGACTATGCAGTGTCCCTGGTCTTACTATGTGTCTGGCATGGCTCTACAGACTTCAAACAGAGTTACTTCTACCCAGGAGGTAGGTACTGGTATTATGCACAGAGATGTTAAGTAATATGCTCAAGGTCACACAGTAAGCAAGGCATGTGGGCTGGGATTCAACCTCAGGCCTACTGCTTCAGAGTCTATGCTCTTGACCCTCATTAAAGAGGAAGGGCCCAGAATGCCTCTGAAATGTCTGCCTAGTCAATTTTCATTTATTTAGTTGTTCATTTATTCATTCATACACTTCTTCATTTGTATTCAGCCTTTGCGCTGTTTGAATGCCAAAATGATTTAGACAGAGGCACTCATTGGCCTCCCATGGGTTGGCAACCAGACATGGAAATGAATAAACCCCGAAATAACTCTGATGCAGAGAGCAGAGGGCAGCAATAGCTGTGCAAGGGCCAGAGCGGACAGTGGAGTGAGGGGAGCATTGAACTAAGAAGCAGGGGAAGGTGAGGGAGGCTTCTCAAGGGGCCAGGAGGTGGAAGGGGTGGCATTTGGCATTAAGGGTGATGATGCAGTACCTTTTGGGAAACTCCTGGGGTATGTGGTCAGCTTGGAGGGCTGTGAGAGGGAGCAGAGGTAGAGAGGAGCCTGGACTTGGTTATCTTAGCTAAGGCAGGGTTTTAATGAGAATCTTATGAAAAAGCAGTTAGGTGAATAGTTTCCTTAGATCTGGTCACTCAGCAGTCTAGGAACCAGCATTTCCAAGTGGTATATGGGGCAGGAAGCAAGGTGGTCGGTCCTTGCTAAAACCATAAGATATAGAACTTTGTTTCTGCAAAACCAGAGTCTCTCACTTCTCGTCAGAATATCCACAGAACACCACTGTCCAGGACTTCTCAGCAGCTCAGGAGCTGTTGCCATATGGCTCAGCGGGCATTAGCTCTCTCCCCCACTGAAGACCTGGGCTCTAAGTGAAGCCCAGCCCCCCAAGACACAGGTCAGGGGCAGGTTCTTGACCCTCATCCATCACAGTGTGACTACCGGCTGATGCAGGATGTGAGTGGGTTCCAGCTGGTTCCATCCCAGTGGTGGCAGACAAACCATCCTTGCATTTTTGCTCTGCGGCCCCAGCCCCAGGGTAGCACACAGACCCCCGCAGAATGCCCTTCTCTCCAAGCCTGGCTTGGCGGAGCCGATGCTGAAAGTACTACTCAGCCAGCTGGGTTCAGAGGGACTCTGCAGTGGGGAATGTTGCAAAGCTATTTTGAGCTGGAAATCGCTTTTTGCTGTTTTGAAAGGTGCAGAATGATTTAGTAATTACTCCCAAACGTGGGGACCTCCTTCCTCGCCTCACCTGAAGGCCCTGTCAGCTTTCACCTGTCAGACTCGTGTTGGTTTGAGGTGGGTGTCCCTTTCCCCATCCCCTCCCCTCTGCTTCCTCTGCCCTTTGTGGCCCTCCTCTGCAGCCCCTCCCACTCCCAATCTGGAGCTTGGAGGGAGTTCTAAGGCGCCTCATTAACGACTTAGATTTCTTGTGACTGCTTCTTTCTTCGTTTGTTGGTTTTCAAGCTTTCTCTTAAATAACCATATAGAAAGGGGCCCTGTTTGTTTTTATTGCTTAGTATCTCCCTGCCAATCAGTTCTTCACCAGACAAAGGCTGTGTGATCCCCAGGCTAAACAGGACTAAACAGAAGTGGGGAGCTTTTCACGCGGGAGAGGATTCCAGCAGACACACGTGCTCCCGGGAAAGTTGCCCATTTGGAAAGGCTATTTGCCAGTGATGGCGCAGATTAAAGGAGCTCACCTTTATGCCAGAATGACACCCATCTCACAGATTAGGAACCTGGCACAGTTAGTTGCTCAAGGTCACACAGTACAGTATGCAAATGGAATTTGCGTTCATGGTCTGGGGAACCACTGTCATCCCATGGAAATATAGATGAGCTCACGTATAATTCTAAATTTTCTGATAGGCTCCTTTTAAAGAATGTAAGTGAAATGAATAATACACTTTATTTAACTCAAAACACCAAAAGTATTATCAACATTATAAATATTAGTGAGTGTTTGGGCAAAATGTTTGTGTCCCCTCAAATCCAGTGCAGTGATACGTGGAGGTGGCCACGTGGGGAGGTGATTAGGCTTAGAGGAGGTCATGCAAGTGGGCCCCCATGATGGAGTCAGCGTCCTTGGAAGAAGAGGAAGAGATCAGAGCCCTCTCCTATTAGAGGACACAGCGAGCGGTGGACAGACGCTGCTGCCCAGGCTCCCTGATTTGGAGGTATTGCTGGGTGTTCACCTGCTGCCCCTGTGTCTCTGCAGGGCCGGGTGCACCAGGAAAGCGAGCTGAAGCAGTGTGGTGGGCTCAAGTCTGTATATGACTATTTCCACGTATTTTTGAAATCCAGGTGGCAAAGTTAATTTCAGACCCTTTCCTCATCAAAGACAAAGGGAAAGTGGATCTGTAAGCCCCTAGTCTTCTGCTTCTACTTTGTTAGGGCGACCCTGTTTTTTTTTTTTTTTCCTTCTCTAGAACATTATTATGTATTTTAATAGCAAAAAATATTACATGGGAACAATGGGGAAATATTGAAAGCATATTGTAAAAATACTAAGTGGTCCTTAGAGGCAAATTTGCACACATGTGGATTAGTAGTTTGTATAAAATGTATAATGTAACTATATTGTTTTCCATGCTAATGAAATACATCAGTCACTGAAAATGTTTTTCAAAAGGAGCTTAGTCCTTTACGTGAACTCATTTTCCTTCAGTTTATAAATTTGGAAAGCAAGGAAGTAGGGGATGTAGAAGAGGAAAAAGGAGTTAAAACACACTGCTTATTCTGGTGATGGAATGCTACTGAGTGTAACATCACCTTTGGAAGAGGAGGGTTCTACTTGCACATTTAGTTTTCTTTCAGTTCATTTATTAATTTGTTCAACAAATATTTGAGTTAGATTCTGTGTTGGGAGTGGGAGAAACCACAGAGATTAAGACCAATGTGGTCCCTGCTTGCATGGGGCTCCAAGTTCAGTGGGGGAGACAGGTAAATACTTAGAACCACAGTGTGGTTGGGACTGCAGGGAGAGTGCAGGTGTATGGGGGTTTGTAAAGAGGGGCCTACGCTGGAAGGGGGTGGTCCTGGCCAAGGGAGGTGGTCCCCAGGAATTGACGGTTGTGCTGAGACCTGAAGGGGGAGGAGTTGGCCAGGTGGCCAGTGGACGGGACCAGGATGTTGCAGGCAGAGGGAACAGCGTGTGCAAAGGCCCCAAGACTAGAAGGTGCCTGGGTACTTTGACTCCAGTCTGTGCCCAGTGTAAACTGGCAGGGGAGACTCTCTTGGCAGGTCCTGGCTGTGAAAGGAGCCCCATCCCCACCCAGCTGCCCAGCTGCGAGCACAGTGCCCATCACTGCCCACACTGCTAGGAGCCATGTGAGAGTTTCCACCCCAGAAAGCAGACCTGACTGGGGTCTGCCAGGGAATCCCAAGAGTGGCATGAAGGCAAGATGGAATTCTTTGCAATTCCCCATGTAAGCAGGGACCACATTGGTCTTATTCTCTGTAATTTCCCCAGCTCCCAACTCAGAATCTGACTCAAATGTTTGTTGAACAAATTAATGAATGACAGAAAACAAAAACAAAAACACGAAATGTGCAAATAAAACTCTCCTGTTCCAAAGGTGATGTTACACTCAATGGCGTTCCATCATCAACAGCACAGCAGGTTCCATTACAGCTGGTTCAGAGACCGAGACTGTGGAGTGTCGGGCAAGGCATGCAGCTTCTCTGAATCTCAGTTCCTGATCTGTATGCAGTCTGAGTGCACTATTTCATGTAATCTTCATAGCAACCTGTGAGATCCTTCTATTGTTAACTTGAAGCTGAGGAAAAGGAGGAACAGAGAGGTCCAGAAGCCCATCTAAGATCACACAGCTTGAAAATGGTAGAGCTGAGACTGGAATCCTTATCTTCAGGATGCTGGAGTTGAGAGCCTGTGGGAGTGGGCAGGAGGAGGGGGCTGTTTGGATTCCTATGGATCACTGATCCTAGTTAACATTCACATTTGGTCAGTGAGCTCATCTACAACCGTGTTCTTGTCCCCTTCACATGTAGCATAGAGAGGGGTGAAGCATGTGACTTGGAGTGCAACTGCCTGGGTTGTACTCCTGGTTCTGTTTACTGAACCTCAGCGCCCCCTTCTGTCTAATGGGAAAATGAGGTTGGTAACTTCCAGGGCTCTTGGTAGAGTTATGTGAGTAATACTAATATGGGTACACAGTAAGTGCTCAGTAAAATGAAAACCAACCTCTGCCAGAGGGCAAACATACAAACTTCAACTGAATCATTTGGTAAATCAATTATTAAAAAAAGAATTGGGAGGAGAAAGTGAACCCTGTCATGTGGGATCCCTTGATACATTAAGTCCTGGTTTTATTTTGCTCACTCTTGATGAGAGAGGTGCTTTTGTTATTCCTGTATTTTGGATGAGGAAAATGAAACTTGGAGAGGAACGTTCTTTAGCTCAAGGCCCCTAGCAGGCAAGTGACAGGTGGATGCTCTCTGTGGCGCCCAGAGGGGTTTGCAACCCACGATATGGCCAATCTCATCCCACTAGACAACGCCCAACGCTGCAGAATCCATGGTGATCTTAAACTTTCTCTGCTAAGAAGTGGCAAGCCAGGCCCGAGTAACTAGCCCAGGACCACAGGGGGAGTTTAAACTGAGCCTGAATTAGAGCTCATAGCAGCCAGGTTTATGGTCTGAGGCCAGGATTACTAGCTCAGACCTCAGTTTTTTGGCCTATGAATTTCTACTGAGTCAGTTAAAAATTAAATGAATCTATTTAAGTGAAAATGCTTAGAGGCAGAGAATTTAATTACTCAAAGAATTTTTCTTTTCTTATTTTTTTTACTATTGAAATTAATTAAAAAATAATTTTGCAAATGTATGGCTGACACTCTGCCAGGAACATATCATGTGTAAAATTATTCCTGTCTACCTCATGTATTCATAAATCCTGGCTGGTCATCTATTTTCATAAGACCATTTGGAGCCCACCTTTGGGGATTTTTTTCCAAACAAATTAAGATTTATAACTTTTCCTTGGGAAAGAAAACCCTGATGGATATATATACACATATACAAACATATCTGCGTGTATGTATAAATATATACATGTGAACATATGTGCATGTTATCTTAACGTAGTTTTTAGGCTTGCTAGTGGTGAGTGATCAGAAATGGGGAAATGTCAAATGCAATAATACTGGTTTAAATACTGACTTTTAAATCATAACCTCTGATTGACTTCAAAACTGATTTGAACTTTGGGGCCATTTCTTTGTTTAAAACTTCTTCCCACCTACTACATAAGGTATATATACTCATTAAAGAGATGCACCTCCATCTCTTCAGCTGCCAAATACAACCCCTGTTAAATGTAATGTGTTTCTTTCCAGTGTATGTATGTTTTTATGTGCCCCTAGTTAGTACCTGAAGTACAGTATTGTATTCTGCTCCTTTTCATTTCAAATTATATTGTAAGTGTTTCCCCTGGCATTATGCAGTCCTAAAATTATTTTTGGTGGCAACATAGTATTTCATTCATTGGATGCTGAGCCTAATTAACTACACTCCTGTATTTAAACCTTGAGGCTGTTTCTAACTTTTCAATATCACCAATAAAATGCAGCCATGAACAGCACTGTGTTAAGTTTTGCCCCTATGCATGGGGTCGGAGCAGGCTCCTCCTTCAGTGTCTGTCTCCCCGTTCTGGTTGTCTCCTTTGTCATACCCTCATTAACAGTAGCTTCTCTGGCCTACTTGTCTGCACTCTCTCTAGGATCAGTGTTGGGGAGCAGGTCTCAGCTGGGCCCATTGGAGGTGTCCCCACCCCTATGGTGGCCTTGCTCACAGCTGGCTGCCTGCCTCACATGGGACATTAGCTGGAGACAACAGGTAGGAACCCATCTCTGGGTTGTGTGGAAATTCTGCTCAATTTTCTGTAAATCCCAGACTTCTTTAAAAACTAAAGTCTGTTAATTTAAAAAAAAAAAAAAAATCTTTCCCTGTTCAGGATCTTTAACGGAGGGGCCATTACCAAAAGAAACATGTATCTAGGGTATTTGGGACAGATGGGCCCAGAGGAAGCTGGACGAATGTACAGAACCCTCAGCCCCTGAGATACCTCAAGAGCACCCTGTTTGCAGCTGCAGGGTGAGGAAGGGGAGCCAGGGGGTGCAGGGTGGCAACCTCTGTCTCTAATGCGACTCTTCAAGGCTCCGCCCTCTCCCCCCGCGCCACGGTTCGCAGAGTCCTACCTTTACACAGCTTGCCGGCCTTGTCTCTGGCTTGTTTTCCCATGTAGATGAAATGCTTTGCACCAAAGGAAAATTATACAGTGTAAACATTTATTCAGAAAATTGGTTTGCAGCGTTACCTCCCTGGAGTACTTGGCCGAGAATGAAAGCCTGGTACGAACGCCTGCCGGCATGGACAGGAAAGACAGCCCTCAGCTCAATATATTTCCAGCTTTTATGAGGCAGCTTTAGTGGAGACGTGTCAGCCTCTTGCCCGAAGTGCAGGCTGGACAGAGCCCCGCCCCCACGCCGGATGAAAGCTGGGGCCTGGAGAGGGGTCGAGAGCGTTGGCACCAGGGGCTCAGTGACCAGATGATACTGTTTGTGACTTGCAGCTCAGCTTCAAGGGGGCAAGTGATAAGAAAGGGTGGTGCAGTGGCCTCTGAATCCTGAGGGTCTGAAAGGGATGGTCTTGATCATGTCTTGCTAAGACCACAGACTCTAAAGACGTCCCCATTTGGAGACACGCACACGTTGCCCCCAACTTTGGCACTTCCTTTTTCTGCCTGATTTTCTCCAAGCACAATTGTGGGTTGAATTGTTTTCCCAGAAAGATATGTTCAAATTCTGCCTCTGGTACTTTTGACAGGGACCTTATTTAGAAATTGGGTCTTTGCACGTGATCCAGTTAAGATGAGGTCATCTGGGTGGGCCCTGATCCGATGACTGGTGTCTGTATAAGAAGAGGAAGGCTGGAGATATAGGGAGAGGTCACATGACAACAGAGTAGCAGAGACTGAAGGGATGCGTCTACAAGCCAGTGACTGCCGAAGACCTCTGGCAATACCAGAAGCTGAGAGAGAGGCACAGGACGTGTTTTCCCCACAGGTGTCAGAGAGTGTGTGGCCTGGCCAACACCTTAGTTTGGGGCTCTGGCCTTCAGAACTGTGAGGATAGATTTCTGCAATTTTAAGTGCCCCTGTTTGTGCAGTTTTGTTACAGCAGCCACATGACACTCATGCATACCGGATCATTTATTGCTGATGTTTACAGTCTGCCTCCTCACCCCATCTTTAGGCAAACAGGACTTGTGTCCCTTGTGGTCACCGCTGGACCCCTGTGCCATGCAGATGTTAGGCCCTCAGTAACTATGTGTTGAGTGAGTAGATTCTCAAGATGATCAGCAAACCTTTCGTGGAACGATTTTGGGATAGATTTTGGGGGTCTTGAAGCAATGTTGAGAGGAGCCTACCTTCTCTGCCTGCCTCTCCAGAATCGCTGCACCAACCAGAACCCCTCACACCCCCTGTAGCTCCTCTGCACGGAGCACAGAGAAGTGCCTCACCCAAGAGCACACAGAGAGGTGCAGCAAGCTCTTCTTTCATTTTTCTTTAAATAATTGTCCCCTGCCCTGGTCCACACTTATCACCCTGGGTTATTCCCGAGAAGCCCCAGGGAGGAGAGGAGGGGAAGACACATAAGAGAAAGGAGCTGATGGAAGCATTTTTCAATGCATCAAAAGGGAAAATATGTTTTAAAATAAAGACACCCATTTCGAGAGGGAGTACCTTGTTTTTCACCCACAAAGGCAACAATGCTCAGATACTGGCCAGGCTGGGAGCTCCCTGTGGGCAGGAGGGACCCTTTCCCACTCACAGGGTATCTCATGCTGGATAGAGTCCCGACCTTGGAAACATATCCGGGGTTTTGGCCAGGGCGACCTTTCCTCCTCCCGTGCGCTCTGGAAAATGATATACCCTAGAGCCAGGGGGGCAGTGGGAGAAGCCTAGCCCTGGAGGCTGGACCCTCGTGCTCGGGCTGGATGTAGTCAGCTACATGGAGCAAAGTCCTGGTCCTCCTCTGCCAGAGGCCGTGACCTCCAGGCTTGGCGGCCTCTTTCAGAAACTCCCGCCAAGTGCAGGGCTTAAGGGCCAACCAGGGAGCAGCCCCTGCTTCTGCTCCCTCTCCCACAGCCAGAGGCAGAGGGGAAAAGGCAGAGGGTGGCCAGGCTTGAGGGGCTGAGTGCCGGATCAGGTCTCTTTGGAGTACAGGGAAGTGACGGAATCTCATTGAGTTGGCACGTGGACCCAGGAGAACCGTTTCATTAACTGATCATTCAACAAAGACTTATTATTAAATATTTTTTGTATAATCTACTAGTATTTATTGAGCACCTACTGTGTGCATACTCATCAGTACTAAGGAGTGAATGACCCCAGACCCCTGCCCTCCTGGGGCTGATGTTCTGGCGTTTAATCATGACCCCACTGAGATAGTGCTTAGGTGTATGTTCACTCATTTGTCCTCACACGAAGTTTGGTGAACGCCGGGAAAGGGGGAGGGAGAAGCATTGGCACCGTTCAGGGTGGCAGGAGTGCTTCCTGGTGAACAGCTGAGGAGGGGCGTGGGCAGTCGGACCAGCGGAGCCACAGGGAAGGAGACCCCCAGGTCCTGCCCTGTCCTGCCCCCATGGGCAGCTGGCTGTAGCTGGACCATGCATTGTTTTGTTCTGAACTCTGTTGTTTATGTGTTTACAATTTCTTAAGTTATGATTTCATGATCAGAGGGTCGTGGCTGAGGCCTGGAATGGGTCCTCACGCTCTGCTGGACCCCCTTCTCTGAGTGTGGGCTCCTGATGTCTCAGCTCACTGCAAACCTGTGCCTTCAGGATGGGACTTATCTTTCCTATTTCTCCAGATGTCTGGGCTCAAATCTGCTTTTCACTGTGTTGTGGACAGGAGGGCAACTGGCTTAACTTTCCTGCTCCTGGACTTACCCCTAAAATGGCAGGATGCTGCTGCCCGGTGCCTGGTCCCCAGAGGGCGCTCAGCAGAGGCTTGGCGTTTTCCATCCAGGAGGCCTCCCGAGCCCAGCCAAGGAGGGAAAGCTGCTTGGGGGTGTTGTTCCCCCAAGTCACAGGGTACCATCCTTATCCTGTGTTCCTTATGGGAATTCCTGGGGCTTGAAATTCCTCTTAGCACAGGGTGGTGTGAGGACTAGGAGAAGGAATAAGGGGAGTTGCATGGAGAAGACAGAGCATCTCAAGGTGTAGGCGGCCCTGGCTGCGTGGTGCACGGAGGCCCAAATGAAGATCAAGTGTTCTGACCTAAGTGAAACTCCACGGATGAGTGCCCATCCGCCTGTCTGTGCAGCTGATTGTATTGGCAAGCAGAGGGCTATTAGCTGTGCGGGTTCTTTGCATCAAGCCAACTGGGCTGGCTTAATCTCCCACAGCCCTGACTAAAGAGGAGGCTTCGTTGACTGATTTCTGAAAAACGAGTAAGAAAGCAGTGGTTGGAGTTGCTTTTCCTCTTGGGATTTTCAAATAAAATCAGAGACTAATCCCTCGTCTAATACCAATTTAGTAAGGGCTGAGTTAGAATGTAGTCAGCTCCATTTATGAACACCGGTTAATATTTCTTTATAGAAAGCTATACTATTTTCAGAAGCATTTCAGACAAACATCCTAAGAAGACTTAGCAGGCTCACGATGTTTACCTTGGACCTGAATCTTGTTTCTAATTAACCGAGTCTTCAACAGTCCATCAGAGAATGCAGTTACCTGCCAAACTTCACACCTAAGGGGAAAAAATATTCCCAATAAAATTTTCCTTAAAAAAATCCACTCACTTTTACCACTAAGACGTCCTCAACATATTTAAATCAATCCCTCTCCATGAACACACAGAAAACTAATGTTCTAGATCCCAAGCCTGTCTCTGTGGGTCCCAGATTTCGGGGAAGCCATTTAATTCGACATTAAGTTTTCAGCAGACACTAAAGTAGGGATTCCGCGAAGACGGAGGGGCTGAATGTGTGGGCGCGGCGAGTCCAAGTTTTCCAGGCTGCAAACACACATTCCTGTGATACCACACATTCTGCGGGGAGAGTTTAAATGATCGTATTGTTTCACTTCACCATACAGAAGCAGCTGCTTATGGAAAGTAAAGCTTTCCTTCTCTCTGTTCAAAAAGAGACTGGCTTCATAGAGAGGCTGTGGGTTTCTCTCATGCTCCAACATCCAGCAGTTTAGAGTTTATTTCGAGGTACTGGGTTGGACAGAGTGTATTTTCTCAGATGTGAGTTCCCTGGGAATAAGGGCGGGAGATCTGTGGAGGCTCACCCTTTCTGTTATGTTTATTGCTGCCCCCTGCTCTGTGGTGTTGGGTACCTAAGAGGCTCTTGTTAAATATTTATTGAATAAGAAAATGTTCCTTGAATAGGTGTGACAGCTTGTTTTTACAAATAACTTCCTAAATATTACCTACAAAGATTCTTGGAATTTTGGATCATCTGTCCTATGCCAACAGTGGTACTTGGACACACACACACACACACACACACACACACACACACACACACAGACCTTGTTGATTATTGTAGATTAGTGAGTAGGAACTTAGTGTTTTTTTCTCTTAATTTTGCTTTTAGCTTGTCCTAAAAAAATAACAACAACAAAACCTCATGTCAGCAAATGAAATTCTTAAGTCTGTTTCACGTGGTTTAGCAGAAGCAGGCTGGTTTGTGAAGGAGGACGTGATGGTGCAGAAAACCCCCAGGTATTGCTGTCACCACTGCCAAGCCATCTGGCCTTGGAGAAGTTATTTACCCTCTCTGGGCCTCATTCTCCTTATCTGTTAACTGTGGAACTGAATCGATGTTCAGCTGTCCTGCCAGCTGTGAGAACCAGAGTGACTAGAGGGAGAATGGGTCCTCAGGTTTAAAGACTCAGAATGACGATGTGATCCACTGCTTCTGCGGGGCAGTTAATAGCATGGTCAAGAGGCCTACAGCAAAAACCCTGTATCTCTGAAAGGTTTACTGGAAACATTTTGGTTTTCTTTTGCTGGCTTTCTCAGGGACAGTTTTTTTTAAATTTATTTTTAATTGGAGGATAATTGCTTTACAATGTATTGGTTTCTGCCATACATCAGCATGAATCAGCCATAGGTTGATGGCTGATATGTCCCCTCCCTCCCACCTCCCACCCCATGCCTCCTCTGTCAACTGTCACAGGGGGAAAATTCTTTTTATATTTACTTTTGTGTTTCTCTTGCAAACTTCTTTCTGTCATACAGTAATTTTATTAATTATTTTGGTTTGAGATCTGAGAAAGTATTTATTTATTTTAGTATTTATCCTTAACCATTTCAGAAGAAATTGAAAATGACTTACATCAAAATTGTTATTCAGTCGCTAAGTTGTGTCTGACTCTTTGCAACCGCATAGACCGCCGCACATCAGGCTTTTCTGTCCTCCACTGTCTCTCGGAGTTTGCTTGAATTCATGTCCGTTGAGTCAGTGATGCTATCTAACCATCTCATCCTCTGCCACCCCCTTGTCTTTTTGCCTTCAATCTTTCCCACCATCAGTGTCTTTCCCAATGAGCTGACTCTTTGCATGAGGTGTATTGGAGCATAAAAATCATTAATTCAGAATGAAAGACAAGATCAAAGAGAATAAAGGTGCAGAGACAGACAGAAATTATATTATGAAATCTATACTTAGGGAAGCTATAGCAGTTAAGCATACAACTTAGCTCTGAGCTTCCTAGCAGCCAAGGAAAAAAACAAAACTAGAAGAGTGTTGTTAATGTCCAAGATAGGGAGGCAGAAACTCACAAGGGGCTGATGGTCCTTGGCTGTCTGCTTAAAAGTTTCTGGAACATTCTTTATCCTGATCTGAAAGGAAGATTTGTGAGAGTTTGGAATCTCTTGCTGAAGTTCAAATCCAAGAAGCTGAAAGTTGCTGATCTTCACTTCCAGGTGCTCAAAAAAATGTTAAAGTTGGACTTACCTGGTGACTCAGTAAAGAACCCATCTGCAATGCAGGAGACCTGGGTTTGATCCCTGGGTAGGAAGATCCCCTGGAGAAGGAAATAGCAACCCACTCCAGTATTCTTGCCTGGAGAATTCCATGGACAGAGGAGCCTAGTAGGCTCTAGTCCATGGAGTTACAGAGTCGGACATGACTGAGCAACTAACACTTTCACTTTTTTTCACTTTTGCTGGCAAAAGTATAGATGATATTTCCCTCCAGAAATTAAGAACTGATAAAAATAAGCAAATCTTACCAAAAGAGGATGTGTGATAATAGAAAAGACAAACCCCTGGCTAGAGGTCAAGAGACCTGGATTTGAATTGCAGCTCTGCCAGTAATCTGTGTCTTAGGGAAGGTCCCACAGCCTCTCTGGGCCTCAGTTTCCTCATCTATAAAGTAAGAGGGTTAAACCAGTCTCCTCTGAGATCTCAGATGTGAGAGTTCTACTTCTGGGACTATAATGGTATTAGGAGTATCTTTGATGGTATCTTTGTCTTCTGCAATCAGACCTGCTTAAGGTACAGCACTTGCATCTCAGAAATCACTTTGAGATTGCCATGTTGGCCTCCCTAGAAAGTAAAATGGCCTCCTTCTAATATAACATCTTGAAAGAAAAGATCTCTTCTTGTCATATGGAATTTTTCCAACCAAAGCACATTTCTGTGATCTGAGGCATACACATTTGGCTGCAGGTGAAATATGCCTGCGTGGACAAGGGTGTCAGGCTTTCTCGGGCTCAAACACGGCTATCACGAGGCTGAAAAACTGCAAGGAGGTTTTTCCAAGAAGTCGTCTCTGGGCAAAAATGTCGCCACTTTCATTGGGGGGAAAATGGTTTCAAATATTGGCTTTTGTTTTTATGGAAAATGGTGAAAAGTTTGAGGGAAAACCACAAAATCCTTTGCTTTTATTGAAACCACAAAAATTGATTAATTTTTTTTCTTAAAACAGTTTTTGCTGAGGGCTGAACTTTCTTCTTTGAAAGAGTCTACTTTTCTTTTTCTCAAATATCTCCTGAGAGCCCCATGAAAGGTCTTTCTGTTAGCTGGTTGAGCTGAGCCCGGGAATCCTGGAGCTCTACACAGAAGCGTACTTTTTTGTGCCCAGACCCTGCCTTTTGGGGATGTCTTCATGCTCCAATCTCCAGACACTGGCTTAACTTTTCCCAGGTCTCCAGGGAGGCATGGTGCCCATGAAGCTGGTGAGCATTTCCCAGGCAGCTCCAGCCTCAATAAAATCATTGAATCTGACTTTACTTTCAGGATCATCTCTCTTCATCGCTGCGGCTTCCTGCACAAATGGAAAACTGTGTGCATAGAGGCTGCCTTTGCCAGTGGGGGTCTTGAAATGAACTAAATTGGTGCCCCACCTGGTGGCTGGCACGGGCTCTCCCCGGGCAGGAGAACTGTTTATCTCAGCTGAAATCTGTCTTGCACTCTGCCCACAGCGACACCCTTGCCAGCTGGGCCAGGGTGCTGCTCCTTCACATGGCATTCTGTGTTTCTTAACAGAGGCAGCTGGGGAATTCTCCTGGGCCATGAAGAGACAGTTGGTTTCTGCTCTCCAGAACAGGTTTGGTTTTGATGCCAGTTGGAAGGTGCAAGGGAGCTACAGGGCATCTTTGAGTGATCCTCCCCCACACCTCAGCTCAGAGGCACATTCAGGTCTCGTGTGCGAAGACTCACTGATGGCTGAGAGGCTTGGTCTGTGTTGGCCTCCACTTTCCCTGTCTCTCCTGGCTGGCATGCCCACTCCACAGTAGGGCCGCTCCATTCCTGGAACTGGACTGTTGGGTACATATTCTACTTGCCATCTCCTCCTGGCAGATTTCCTAGCCCTTCCTGGTCTGGCATTCCCTCTGGCAAATGGGAACAGTGATAGCACCAGCCACAGAGATTAGTTGTGAGGGTCAAATAGTACAGGACTGGGCACACAGTAGGTGCTACTAATTACTATTTACATATTCTTGAAACTAATCCTGCTGAATCCAAGACTTATTTCATTTTACAAGTGAAAAGACTGCAACATGACAAGACTCAAGACAAATTTAGAGAAAAGATGATTAGCGATTTCCTAATGCAGAGACTCTGTCCAGCTTGTATGTTTCAGTTTACTATTCCTACAGCTGCGAACCGTCAACAGGATGAAGTTCAGCCACCTCTGAGTAAGGGTCCAGTGTAAACCAAGCACAGTGTGACGTGCTCTCTAGTCATGGGCTCCCCAGTGGACCCAGGTCTGGGGGACATTAACCTCCTTCACAGACGAGGGGTCTGAGGGTCTGAAAGATGAGTTCACCCAAGGTCAACAAGCAGAAACTGCAAAAATCAGAGCCCTGACTTCAAAATTTCTGGGCTCAACCAAAATGCTGTACTCCTCCGGTCCCCACATATGAGTCTTAAACCAAGAGAGTCGCTTTATTTAAAAGAAAAAAGCAGGAGATTTCAGTCTGAAGCGTTGTTCTGGTCTGTGGTCATAGGAGGTGGAACCAGTGGAAGGTTCAGTTCCTTGTCTGTCTAGGAAAATCTCTTCCAACCTCAAAGAGGTACTGAGGGAATGGAGCGAAAAGTCCATTCTAGTTGGGTGGATGTCCCTTCCCTGCCCCACAAAGCAAGTGACACAGTGTTTAACAGCCTGGGCAATCAGTGTCCCAGAGCCCAAACTCCGTGTCTTGTTGAAGCCCAGGAAAAGGGCTCCAGGTGCTTCCCTTCTGTTCCTTGTCAAAGTCACCTTCACCCTGAGAAGACCTAGCCTCTAGAGGCTGGATCTTCTCTGCAAAGCTCACCCCTTCCTGGTTCTGTCTGAGTTATTATTATTCAAAACACAGCCTGTCTGCCCATTTGTCCCCAGGTAGGAGAGCAGATTAACAGACAAACACTTCTTTTCCTGGTCACTGATCTGTAATTTCATTAGCTTTTAAATTCAGTGTAAGTATTGTCTGATCATGGGCTCAGGTACAGTTTGGAACAAGTTTCTTTTTTGCTCTCTTATCTGATTAAGAAAACATCTCATTGTTCAGATTCAAGACTAACAAGTTTCTCCACATCCAGTCCCCTCAGATCTTCATTTTTCTTCATTCTTTCTGCCCTGTTTAGCATCTCATAATTATCGAAACATGTCTGTAAGCTACTTGCACATCTGATCATCAGATTTTCTCTTGTTTCTGACTCTTTCTCCATCTGCTCCCCACCCCCACAGCATCCTGTCACATCTGGAAGAGTCCCTTGCCACTCCATGCCCAACTGACTGCTGAACTATTTCCAGATCACATCTCTCTTTTCCGGTCCTGGCCGCCTGACATGCTCAGTCATATATGCTCAGGCCCTAAATTCTGGTTGTCTCTGATTCCTCCCCACTCAGATGATAACTATTGGGCAGAGACATTGTCTCATTCCTTCCATTCTGACCTGGTCATGTTAAAGTATAGTTTTCAAAAGGTAAAATCATGACTCTCACACAAATATGAAATGAACAATGATAGGAAATTTAAGTCACAAATAAGTTGGTATGATGTTAAAGCTGGTTCAGAGGAGAGTGTGAAGAGCATACATGTCCGTAGGCAATCAGGCAGATGGAAATGAGTTTCCTAATCAGTGCACACTGAGTTTTTATCTCTAGGATGGAAGATGTGTGTTTGGAACCATCTTTTCTACAGGGTGAGTGAATTGCATCTCTACAGGACAGAATTTATTTGCACTTCTGGGGGCAAGAATCATTTGCATTATTCTGTGTCTACACCACGCACTTGTCTTATAGTGTGTACAGTACATACTCAAAGACCAGGGCAACTCCAGAGCCTTTGCTAGACAATTCCTAGAATTCAAATGAAGTATATATTGCTATTTCAAATCAGTCAATCAATTTCATTGATTCCAGTGACATCTTTTTTCCTATTGTAAAGGAATTTCACAATTTTTCTTAACAACCACTTTTAATTTAAATCTATTCTTGGTATGGAACTTCCCTGGTGGCTCAGACAGTAAAGTGTCTGCCTACAATGCGGGAGACCTGGGTTCACTCCCTGGGTCGGGAAGATCCCCTGGAGAAGGAAATGGCAACCCACTCTAGTATTCTTGCCTGGAAAATCCTATGGACGGAGGATCCTGGTAGGCTACAGTTCCTGGGGTTGCAAAGAGTCAGACACGACTGAGTGACTTCACTTATTCTGAGTATACGCATGGAAGGGCTGTAATTTTCAAGCCTCCTTTTAGGAGAAGCTCAGGAGAACACAGTCAGGTGAGGAGCAAGACATCACTGGTTGTAGGCAAATCTTCTAAAAATGACACTTTCGTCTAGGAAATTCTTGGCTCAAAGACCTTCTGTGGCTCCCTATCACCTGTGTGATAGCTTCCAGATACTCCCGCGTGGCATTTAAGCTTTTCCACAACTTAAGACATGATATATGTTTAAATCTTCAAAAACATTTGTTAAAATAATACATGGCTTCAATTAAAAAATAAATTAATTAAAAAAATAATACATGGCAATGGCAAAAAATTCAAAGATTATAAAATCATATAAAATAAAAACTAAAAGTTAGTAGCTGTATAGTTTTAACTACCTCTTAAATATTTTGCATGGACACAAGAGAAAAAAAGGATAACTGGTTGACAATGATTGGTTGCAGACTGAGGGTCAACTTGAAGTTTATTTGAAAATCACTTTAGCATATATCAGAAATGCCAGTTTCTTCCAAGAAGGAGGTTGTTAATGACATCAGGCAAGGAGGTTCTGTCCGAGACCAGGTGTGGGGTGATTTTTCATTATCACCTCTAGAAATTTTCTTGATATAGAAAATCATATTCATATTTATATCTTTAGTCATATAGTTCTTTAAGTATTTATTTTTAATTGATTGATGATGGCTTTACAATATTGGTTTGATTTCTGTCATGTATCAACGTGAATTAACCATAGGTGTACATATGTCCCCTCTCTCCCACCTCCGTGCCCAGTCCCACCCCTCTTGGTTATTACACAGCCCCGGTTTGAGTTTCCTGAGTCATACAGCAAATTCCCATTGGCTGTCTCCTTACATATGCTGGTGCATATGCATCCGTGCTGCTGTCTCCATTCATCTCACCCTCTCCCTGTTCTCCCCCACCCTGTGCAAGTCTGTTCTCTATGCCTGCATCTCCACTGCTGCTCTGAGAACAGATTCATCAGTGCCATCCTTCTGGATTCAATATATATGCGTTACTATATGCATCTTTAACCGTACAGTTTTAACATAAATGACGTCACTTTCCCCATACCGCTCTTTATTGCTGTTGGCCGTGCTGGGTTTTGTTTGCTCTCTCTTGCTGTGGCACTGCTTGTCGCAGCGTGTGGTCTTCTCTGGTTGTGGTGTGTGGGCTTAGTTGCCCTGAGGCATGGGGGATCTTAGTTTCCCAACCAGGGATCGAACCTGTGTCTACTGCATTGGAAGGTGGATTCCCAACCACCAGATCACCAGGAGAGTCCCCCTATACCACCTTTTCAATACTTTGTTTTAAACAATTATTGTGTGTCCCAGATATTGTTAGGAATAGGTTATGTGTAATATACCTTAGAATTTTTTGTGTATCAGCACAGACATATCTACTCACCTGGCCCACAATACAGACTGTCCCCTCATCCAGCTGCACAATGACCAGAAACCATCCTTGATGATGGTTATTGAAATTTACTTTTCAAAAAATGAGTACATATATCAAATATGTGCTGACCAACTCGTCAGAGAGAACGGCAGTGGGAAGGCACACGCTGTGTAGGTGCTTGTGTGTCTGTGTGCTCCTGGGGCGCTGGGTTCTCACCCCCTGCCCCTTCCTCTTTCTCTCCCTCTGTCCCTCCCGCTTCCCTACTTCTATCCATAAACAGTCATATGCTGTAAGCCCTGCGGTGGGTGCTGAGAATTCAGCAGAAGGTAGGACAGAAACAGTCTCCGTGTGTTGCAGCTCCCAAGTTCCAAGCCCCTTCAGAGACTTAAGTGCATCTGGAAGCGTAACCTTGCAGATGGACATCCGTGCCCTAAGGGAAAAGCACAGGGTGTCGTGAGGGAGAGGAATGGGCTGGTTAGAGGCACCTGTCTGTGTCCATGAGCTTCAGGAGGACACCTAGAGGGTAGGTGTGGACACCAAGCATGCGACACAGAGGAGCCGAGGGCAGGATAGGTGGGGCTTAGTCCCACAGGTCCCGCAGTGGTCGAAAGTGTGAATTTGGCTGTTCGATGGGAACATAACTGACAAAAGAGCACCCTAGCTTACCTGGGCTGTGTTTGTGGAGTGCCTTGTAGGGGCAATGGACTCTGGAGCCCCATCACAGCTCCAGAACTGACTTCACCACCTGCTGGTGACCAAGGGCGAGAAGCTCCACTCTCTGTGCCTTTGCTTTCTCATCAATACAGTAGGGGAGATAATAATCCCTGCTAGGTCTGGATGGGTGGCCAGCCCAGCGCCGTGCGACTCCTGGCTGTGATGCACGCTGTCTGAGCCCTTCTCACACCACCTGCTGTCACACAGCTTTCTCCAGACAGGCTCAAAGATGCAGCTTCCAGTTGCATCTTTAAACAGGCAAAGTGAAAGGGGGAGCCGTGGGCATCTTGTGATGTTCGCCCAGCACCCCTCCTTCACCCCGATTCTGTGGTTGAGGCCCGCCAAGCCCCGGCAGCCTGCCGTTCCTCAGTCTGTGTGCTGAGTCTGTGTTTCTCTGTGGCGTGGGGACGGGATGTTAGTCATCCGCTGGGGATGTGGCTAAATATAAGATAAATATTTTTCTCAGACTTGTGAGTTTCCCAGGGCTAAGGATGGGAAAGCCAGAGATGGCGCTGGGAGTTGGAAAGAATTTTGGATCCTCTCGGATAGAGGTCTGGGTAGACGATGAAAGGCAGGAGCCGAGACTGAGAATGGAGACCCGGGGGAGTTAAGCTCACAGAGACTGGACTCAGGTGGGCTCCTCAGAGCCTCACCCGACACCGAGCTGCGCCCTGAGTTCCCATCACACCTGACTTGCTTCCCTGCCCAGAGCCTCCCAGTGGCTGCTGTGGGGAAAACGGAGGCTCCCTGTTCCTTGGCAGCACCGAGGCGCCCTTCCACCTCCCTCCAGGTCTGCTCGCCCAGTGCTGTCCTCATTCATCCTGTCAGTCTGGCCCTTCCCCTGCCCGGGGCCTTGCCTGCACTTTCCTCTGCCTGGGGGCACTTTCTCTTTCACTTGCCTGGTTACCCTCTAGAGAATTTAGATTTTAACTCACGTGTCACTTTAGATCATGTCACCTGCCCCCGTGATGAGTTCTCGTCACCGTGGCCCTCTCCTCTCCGCTGGTGAAGTGAGGTGAAGTGAAAGTGTCTGACTCTTTGTGAGCCCATGGACTGTATGTAGTCCACCACGCTCCTCTGTCCATGAGGATTCTCCAGGCAAGAATACTGGAGTGGGTTGCTATGCCCTCCTCTAGGGATCTTCCCAACCCAGGGATCGAACCCAGGTCTCCTGCATCGCAGGTGGATTCTTTACCATCTGAGCCACCTGGGAAGCCCCCTCTCCAGTGGTGTGCTTATTAAATTCCTATCCACCCCCCATCGGGACAGTGACACTGAGGGCAGGGATAGGGTCTCTTTTGCTCATCGTAGTGCTCCCCTCCCCACCCCCAGCACCAGGCCTGCACACAGTAGGTGCTCAGTGTGTATCTGTTGACTGACTAGATACAGAATGGCTTCTAGGAGGAGGGAAAGCAGTAGGGCGGTGACTTTTTGTGACTCCCTTAGCCATGGGGACTTCATTGCCTGCCAGGGTCTGGAAGCAGTGCTCTCAGAGGTGGCTTGAAGGGTGGGTGCACGGCTTAGGAGCTACGGAATGTTCATACTCCACCATGCACACAGAGAACTAGAGAAGCTGGCCTGGAGTCAGGGAGAGTCGGAACTTGGGACACATAGATGAGTCATCTAGTGGCTGGGCCCAGTTTCTGAAGGCTTTTTGTTCCCATCCCAGCCCCCTGAGACCTAACTCTCGTGAGTCACCCATGTCACCTTACAACATACCCCTCTCTTTGGCTCAAGTCAGCTCAAGTCAGTTTCAGTCCCCTGCAGCTCCCAGGTGCTTTAGCAAGATAATCAGGGAGCAGGCACAAAAGGAGGCCAGAAACCCAGACAGCCTCTCACGTGGGACGTGGGACGAACCTCCTTCAGTCCTGGGTGAAATTCCCCCTTCCTGGCACACTGTGCGGTGTCCAGCAGCGAAGGGGCTGCTTTCCTCTGACACCTGCCCTTGACTCCAGAAAGGGATTTGCAGAATCCATAAAGAGACTGAGCCGCCCCAGTGGGCAGACTCAACACACATTCCACCCAGGAATGGTAGGGGCTCCATGAAGCTGGACAGGCCTCCTTCCTGGTCCCGCTGGGGCCAGGACGCCAGACCGGCCCCAGGAGCTTTTATTGGCGCTGACTTGTGTTTGGACCGTGTGACTGCTCCAAGCTTCCCTCCAGGACGGCGCTGGCTCCCCCTCAACATTTACACCTTATAAACCACCGCTGTGACCGGCTGGGCTGCTTATGTGAGGCGATGCACAGCCCCTGGTAACGGAGAGTAAATAACTCAGCAACGTTTCCTTGCACTTTTCCAGCTTTCGTTCAGTCTCAGAAGAAATAAAACAACGAACTTAATGCTGTTCTTTAATCTTCTGTGCTAGTGGCTTTCTTTATAAGGTGTTATACAGAGTCCATGTAAACCCAAACTCTGCAATGGGGTCAGTGTTTCTCAACAGGTGCTGGGTGGGTTTGGGTTAAGACGTGCCCACCCCCACCTGAGCCTCCTGAACAAATACAGAAGCAGGAGGTTTTTTTGCAACACAGCCCTCATTCACAAGCCAGAGAGCTGCTCATGGCCAGCTGCGGGACCCTTTCTTCACCCACAGAGTGTTCCCACCCCAGCTCAGTGGAAATTAGGTAAAAATGGGGGTTTATGGAAAGGATGAAATCCAGGTCAGGAAGAGAGCAGGTGTGGACCTGGGTCTCTGTGTCAGCTCAGCTGGAGAAATGACTGTCTCTCTCACATCCACTTCTGTCTGCATGTCACGCTCCACTTGCTCTCCAAAACAGCTCCTTCCATGTCGGGGCAGAAAGACAGCATTTGAGCTGTTGTCTCCTGGCTCATAAGGCCCCAGGGAGAGGGGCTGCACCTTCCACTTCTCCCAGTTGCTCAGAAAAACCTCTGGAAGCACTCTGACTGCCTCAGAGGTTCTCCCCTGGGCCAATCAGCTGTGTCCACCAAGTCATGGCAGAGTATGGCCACTCCCACCAGAAGAAGGGGTAGGGGAGGGGAGAGAAAGCATGTGTACCAGGAGGAGGGGTCATACCTGGAAGGAAGGAGGGATGCCTGAGTGACAAGACTAGATGCCACTGCATGCCCCTCACGTGGCCCTGCTCTGGCCTGGATCCCGGGACCTTGAGGGAGGCTGGAGCCCACTGCATTGGGGCTGGCCCTGTAGGGGCTCAGCGATCACAGTGTGCCCCCAGTAATGAGAGCAAGGACAAAGGGATCAAGGGTAAAGACCTCATCTCAGCCTTCCCGTACCCTGATCCTGCCTGACCCTCCCCGCAGTCCAGAGGATTATCCAAGCTTGGGCTCTTGGGATTCTTGCCTGAGAAAGGTCTCAGCGCTCTTCACGGCCTCCTATTGGTCGAATGTTCTTGTCATCAGGTCCTGACGTACGAGTCACTCTTGCTGCCCACTGCACCCCGTGTGGTCTCTGATGTTTACACTGCTGGCCCACTTGCCTCTGTCTGTAATGCCAAAAGCTCAGAATATCAGAACACTGAAACATTTTCCCCAGGTTTGCCCCAAACTAATTGGGTGGTAAAACTTGACTTGAACTGATATGAGTCTGTTTGGGTCTTGATTTATCCCAGTTAGTGGGGGTGTTCATATGTTGTTCATAATCCTCCTGCAATGCAGGAGACCCTGATTTGATTCCTGAGTCAGGAAGATCTGCTGGAGAAGGGATAGGCTTCCCACTCCAGTATTCTTGGGCTTCCCTGGTGACTCAGCTGGTAAAGAATCTGCCTGCAATGTGGGAGACCTGGGTTTGATCCCTGGGTTGGGAAGATCCCCTGGAGAAGGAAAAGGCTACCCACTCCAGGATTCTGGCCTGGAGAATTCCATGGGGTTGCAAAGAGTAGGAAACGACTGAGTGACTTTCACTCACTTCATATGTTGTGCTGCCAAGGTGTCAACATACTTGATTGCAGAGGCTGCCCTGGACCCTGCTGCAGTGTTAAGACCATACTGGGTGAGTACCTCATTGCCATTCAAAATTCCTAAAACTCTGAAACACATCTGGCCCCAGCAGTTTCAAATAGGGATTGTGGTCCGGCTAACATCCTTGGCAGAATTCTAGAAACCTTACATGGGGTAAAATTTGACCAGTTTTCCCAGGGCTGTGGTGACACTAAATGCGGTAAGACAGAGAGCCTGGAATTGGGTGCTTGATGTGAAGTCATCCTCCCATGAGTGTTGGCTCTTTGCATTACAAGTCTTAGGTTGTCAGATCTTTAGAGCGCCCTGTGAGGCCTGGCTTGCATCGCCACTGCTTTACAGATACTAAAATTGAGGCTGAGAGAGGTGAAGTAACATGCCTAAGGTCACAAAGATAGGAAGCAGCACCACCATGAGTGGCTGATTCCAGAAAAGACAGTTCTCACCACTGTGCTCCCGGCCATGGGATGCCCCATGGGATCTGCTAATCATGGGCTCTCTGGGCTTTGTCCCCACCCACTTTTGGTCACGGGATAGAAGTTGACATCTGGTGTGCCAGCACGGTTTCAGCACCTTTGGCATATTCTCTAATCCAGTTCTCGCTCCCACCCTAGGAAGTGGGTGGCAGGGAAACCAAGGCACAAAGAGAGTAGGTACTTGCCCTGGAAAAAGTGAGGAAGCCTTGATTAGGGGCTTCAGTTTTGCTCCAGGTCCCTGAGCCTTTCCCGGAGTTGCCTCACTGTGTGTGCAAACAAGCCCTTTGCTCCGTTGTTCCCACCGTGTTTTAGTCTGCAAAGCGCTTTCTTGAGGTAAGCACTGCAGGAAGGTGTTATTCCATGTTACGGCAGCTCAGACAGGTGGCGAGTCTGGGAGAATGACACACGGGTGCGGTGGGGTGTGTGCGTCTCTCCGTGCTGCCGGGGCTACAGCAGCAAGCTCCAGGGAGCTGGAAGCGCAGAGCAGGGCTGATAAAGGACTCTCTCGGTTGCCGAAGCTCCGTGCTTCTGTACTTCAGCCAGTGCTCGGTGGGGAGAGGCTGGCTTTGGGCTGCACGGTGCAGGGAGTGCCGTCTGACAGGCCACCATGATACGCCAGTGGCTCATGGGAACCGAGTGTCCATGCAGCTGACATGGCAGGGTGAGGAACAAGAGACTCTTGACGAAAGGGCACCACCACTCATGGGAAGTTTGCCCCAAACATCAAACTGAACTTGATCAGGTCTCCTGAGCTAACCACCAATTGACAGGAGACACAAAGGACAGAAGAGTAGGTTCAGCCATACCGTGAGGAAGTGGTCAGCCAAACCCAGACTGTGGCTCCTCCAGTCTCTCTCCCTCTCCTTCTCCTCCTCTCTCTGTACCTCTGTGTGTGCTCAGGGCGAGGCACCTACCCTCTGTGCCTTAGTGTCCCTACTGTTAGATGAGGGTAATGAGATCACCCACTTCACACACACACATGCATACAGCTATATACACACATATATTAATACACATTTATGCATACATATATGCATATACATGTATGTATATTCATGTGTGTACGTATGTATGTTTGTGTCTAGAGAGAATAAATAATCTTTATGATAAAGATACTTTGAAGTCAAGCCAAATGATTGTAATTTGTGGTCCTTATTTGAATTCTAATTCAAACAAACTGTTAAAAATGATTTATTAAAAAAATGATTTAGAATATGGAGGGAAATTAGAAATGTGAACACTGCCCAAATATTTGATGACATGAAGAAATTATTGTTATTCTTCAGGTGTGATCATAGTACTAGAATCACAGTACTAGATGGGTGAGGTAGAGTTGAAACAAGTTTGGGCAGGAGTTGATCATTTTTGAACCTGGAAGCTGGGTGATGGGTGAAAAACAGAAAAGTGAAAGTGTTGGTTGCTCAGTTGTGTCCGACTCTATGTGACCCCATGTAGCCCGCCAGGCTCCTCTATCCATGGGATTCTCCAGGCAAGAGTACTAGAGTGGGTAGCCATTCCCTCCTCCAGGGGATCTTCCTAAAGGGATCAAATCCCGGTCTCCTGCATTACAGGCAGATT
Source organism: Bos indicus x Bos taurus (assembly GCF_003369695.1). Classification (NCBI taxonomy): domain Eukaryota; kingdom Metazoa; phylum Chordata; class Mammalia; order Artiodactyla; family Bovidae; genus Bos; species Bos indicus x Bos taurus. The sequence goes on from NC_040093.1 coordinate 52,949,242, forward strand.
CTTTACTGTCTGAGCAACCAGGGAAGCCCTGGGTCATGGGTACATTGAGTTAATTGTACTGTTCTTTCTATTTTTGCATGTATTTCAATTATTCCATAACATAAAGTAAAGAAAGAATATGTTTACTTGCCTGAAGCAAGACTGGGTTTGGAAACCATTCAAGCAATATAAAAACTGAGTAAAACACAAAAGTTCTTCATTTTTCCAACTTCTTTCCCTGTCCAGGTAATGACTGACTGAGAGTTTGATGTATATCCTTCTAGACTTTCTAACGTCTATATAAACAATCACATATATTTATACTGTCTTACACAAATGGGATTATGCTATGCACAGAGGTCTGTAGCCTGCTTTTTTCACTCAACAATATATCACGGCCCATTTTTCACGTTATACTCCATTTCTTTCTTTTTAACCACACAGCATTCCTTTGTATGGATATACCATAATTTATTCAACCAGTCCCTTTGGGTAAACTTTCAGGTTGGCTTGAGTCTCTTGCCATTACAAGTCGTGCATCACTGGACGTCCTCGCCTGTACTTCTTGGTGCATTCTTGTGAGGATCTACATCAAGTGCATTCCTAGAAGGAGAGTTGCTAGACTGGGACATGTGCTGCCAGAACGCCCTCCACAGAGTTGCTTCTCTGCCAGCAGGAATGACGTGACCTGTGTCCCTGCTCTGCCTTAGAAACATTATTGATTTTTTCCCCCTGATCATGTAGGCAACACTTGCATTTTGAAGGAATTTGGAAAAATGCAGAAAAATGAAAGAAGAAAGTAAAAATCACCATGTTTCCACGTTCCCTTCCAGTTGCTGTTTATTTAGGTTGTTTCCAAGTTTTTGCTGTTGGAAGCCATGCAGTGAATGTCACTGTGTATAAAACTTGATACACATTGTGCTCATATCCTTAAGAGAGATTCAGACAGCAGGAGTCATAGAGAAAAGCTTTTGGGTGATTTTGGGATTCTTATACTATACTTCCAAAACAAATACGAGGATGTGTGTGTGTATTTTGAGTCTCACGAGTGATGTTACGTCTTATCTAGTGTGGGGTGTCTCCTCTGAAGAGCTGTCTTTTTCTCTATTGCTCGTTTACAGGAAGAAGTTAGACTGTGCTCTTCTGCTTTTTCTCCTTTTGTCCGGAAATGCTCAATTAGGATTGTGGGTTAATTACTAATGTGATTACCAGCACAGATCCTGACCTCAGGTTACCTGGGCTCACATGCCAGCTACGCATTATGGGGTGCATCTTTAGAGCCCTGGTTTCTCCTCTACAAAATGGGGGTATCAGTATATCTATTATGAAACGATGTAATCCCCAGGAAGCGCTGGGTCTGAAAGTGGGGTGTGTGACGACAATGACACTGTCTACAAGAACATGAGGTTGGAGTTTGGAGCATAGGATATAGCTGAGAAGA